>NC_087062.1:76093601-76476351 GCF_963678635.1 Symsagittifera roscoffensis | reverse complement strand
CACAATGTCATGAGCAAAATGATTTAACTTGCACCTATGATTGCAGTTTTTTGTAAGTGAGTATGGATGCACATATGTACGTGAATTTGTATCTATGTATGTATGTAAATTTATGGATGTATGTTCGTATATAAGTATGTAATTATGTATGCGTGTACGTATGTATGAATAAATGAATATATCTATGTATGCACGTATGTATGTATAAATGTATGTATGCACGTATAAAGTTTTGTATGTTTGAACATCTGTATGTATGCAAGTATCTATGTATAAATATATGTATGTTTGTGCGTATGTAGGTAGGTATTTTTTGTTTGTATGTATGTTCTTACGTACGTGTAAATGTGTGTATACTTGTATGTAATTGTGTGTATGTTTATATGTATGAAAGATTCTACGTATGCTTTTTATGTATGAGTGTAAGTGTGTATGTAGTACATAAGTATTTGATAATTTGACAAGATTTTCGCGTGTTTTAAATTAAAAGTTGCTCGAGTCTTGAACGTTTCTAGTAAAAACAAGTGAAACACCAGAGAATTTGAGCTCAAGTAATGACACGAGTGCAATTTTCTTCAAATTTGATAAATTTGCTCTCGTGTTTTGTTTGGTTTCATAGCTTGTTTTCAAAATCATGATTTTTATCTAGAAAAAAATAACAGAAATCCGTACTTTAACAAATATGGAGTCTCGAATTTTTGATGACAAAATGAATAACTTTGAGATTAAGCTAATGTTACTAGATTTCAGATAACCGATTCGAGAAAAAGTGGCATTCAACGGGAAATACTCCTGCATTCTTAGCTTTATGTAATTTAGCTACAACTCTTGTCAGCTAATTTATTTTTTTTAAAAGTTTAAATAGAAATTGAATTTAGTCAAAGTGGGAGTACATTGAAATATTTTTCTCTAGTTTTTTTGAGTCTTCTAGAAAAAAAAAACGAATTGATTGAACTTTTCCAAAAAATCAATCTAGAATTAAGTGAACAAAAACTATGAATTCGTTTCACGGTGTTTCCGAAAAAAAACAATAGTAAGCCTTTTCAAAAAAAAGTTAGCAGTTTTGACATTTTCTCTCAGCTTTAATTTCGTTCGTTATTAGTTTTCCTTTCATGAAAGCAAGAATATTAAATGAAAACAAGACTGCTCGTATCAGGGCAAAGCGCTGATTGTTCCGACTGCCGTTCAAGGTTTATGGATCAGTAGACACATGAAAAAATTAACTGAATTAAAATAAAATGAAAATCATCCCCCATTTTGTGAAAATCAGCCCCCCACACGCCATTAAAAGTACAAAGTGATAACTTTAGCTCCTAGTAACATATAAATTACGAAAAAATAGTTTGTTTTAAACTTTATTCAAATTTGGAACACTTTTTAGAGGAATTAAATCTCCGCTTAAGCGTTAATAGAGCGAAATATATCGCACGTTAATCGTCCCAAATTTAACACAATAGCAATCTTTAAACCCCCATAACTCTGTGAAAAATTATCGCAGCTGAAATATCGTTTCAATTTTAGGTTCAGGACAACAATACTTTTTGAGTAACGTGGTCAAAAATTGCTAGTTAAAAAGTCGACTTTTCTCTGAAAAAAAAACCCACCCGAACACAAATATTCCGTTACTTTCGTTTCAAAAGTCGGATTAATAATTTGTAGCCGCTTATTACAAAACTAGTTCGATTACAAAAATTTGAAGAATGTTAACCAGAAATTTGGGAGAAAATGATACGCAAACAAATAAGGCTATCTGACGTTATTTTTAACATGTTTTTTTTTCGGGCATTATTTTTTGTTTTTTTTTTCAATTTATTGTAAGATCGCAGATGAGTTTTTAAGTTCTGTGTTTATAACAAAAAACAATTTTGCTAGGCGTATAATAACTATTGTTACTTTCCATCAGCGCAATTAGATGTGTTGAGAGAGTCATTTTACCTAACCAGTTGCTAAAAACAGCATAACGTTTTGTCCCAGCTCATCGGAACAAATTCAAGGGACCTAGATCTTTTCTGTGATAACAATTGGAGTGAACCTCTAACTTAGCCAAAAACGTTGTCGATCAAACGGTGTTTTTTTCAAATGATTTCAAGTTTTTTTTTTGACAGGATCAAAATAAGCTCATTCATTTTCTTCAAGCAGGTGTTGTTATCGTTATCGCTTTTAGGGTGAAAAATTGCGTTTTGAACCCTAGTCACATAATGTATTCGCAAAGAAACCGTTTTTTGTTTATACCTGAAACCGTGGTAAAGTTTTAGCTGTTTGACTCACAAAGTGTGTCGGCCAGATAGCTAGAGGAATTATTGCGTGACAGGCTTCTTTTCGTGGCAAGGAGTTAAATTATCGATCCCAGTTCTGTTTTCAATTTTATAAAACCTCTCTGACACTACTCGCATTCTTTTTTCCATTATAGTTGGAAAAAGGCATGGCAAATCATATTGAGGAGAAATCTTGAGAGTTCTGACCACCCTTATGTTTCTGAAATTGCCTTTGCTTTGAAGCTGTTGCATTTCCAGCCCAAAAATGAAAAAAGAGAGAAATCTACCTCAACGCATATCTTCAAGTACTATGAAAACTTTGCTTGCGTCTGGTAATGCAGTATTAAGCTGGTAAAGCCTTAATTAAAAGTTCAAAAAACTCAGGGCCTACACAATGCTAAGAAACTGGTTGGAAAGCAACATTTGTCTCCAATTGATTTATTTCATAAATTTCAATGAACCATTATCTTTTCATCAAAAAAAGTTTTCACCAGGAGCTTTGAAATATGCATGTCAATAATCCATACTTTTCTTCGAAGCCTCAAAAAAGTACTTTCAGACCATCAAACCTATTTTTTCCAGACGATGCGAAATTTTTTAAAATATGCAGTGTGAATGCAGACAAAAATGTGATGCAACATTGCAATTATAAAGCCATTGGATGATTTTCCTGGTTTAAACCAGTTTGGAATGAGCGGGATCGATAAAAATAGCTGTTTTTCAAGTGATCCGAAGATACTTATCAAAGTGCTTACTGAAAAAACCGTTCAAATTTGCAATTTTTAGTTCAACTATTCGGCCCTGTGCCGCTATAGGTTTTTTTTTATTTATCACAACTGGCTTACCGTTTTTGTCAAAATAAATATTCAAAACATAGAAGAAACTACGCGCATCTTTACATAGAAGAAAAATATCAGATTTTATTGTTTCCGTTTCAAATGATACGACCTTTCTAAATCAAGCCAAAAAGCCTCCATCCCTATTTATACTGCAAATACACCTCCCTTCCGATCGCGAAGCGGTAGATTTTGAAAGAATATTTGATTGTTAAATCGTTTCGGGGTTTTATAATTTTTTTTTTTTACAAAATGCAGAACAAATAGCGGGTTGTCCACGAATTAAGAAAAAAAATTCAATTGCGTCAAATGTCACTACTTAGAACAAAGTTTCAATAAATTTCCAAGAAAAAATATGATCATTTGAACGGTTTTTGAGCGGTTTATCTTTAAAAAAAAAACCGCTCAAATCTCGCTTCAAATAAGGTGAAAAATCTCGACTCGGGTTTTAGTGAAGCTTTTAGATCCCCAAACTAGCCTGTGGGCTGGTCGATTTTTCTGAAAGAGAACCAGTTGAGTTTCAAGTAAATCGGCTGTATCATTCGAATGAAGTTTGCCATGTCAAGGACTGAACGACTTCGCCTTTCACGAGTATAATTTGTCCAGAAATGCTTGTAGCAGAAATAGGGACTGAAACAAAAAGTTATTACTGGTTGAAATGAAAATACACAAAATCAGAGTCACGCTGAAAATATCTCAGAACGAAATTGTTTTAATAATTGATAATGTCAATTTTTCAAAAAATTATTTACCTTGAGCATTTTAATTGGAGCGTTTCAAAACAGAGAATCAATCCAATTTGGCAATGTCTTGACCGACACGAGAGTATAAAAAAATATTCGCCCAAATTCAATACCAACGCGTCTTTCGACCAACGGGTCTAACACTGGATATGATCCGACCAACTATATCGAATGAAAATAGCTTCAGATGTGTTCGATTCAAGTTTGCTAAGATTTGACTATGATCTAAATGTTGTGATAAACTTATTAAATAGTTTCAGAGAGTGATGAAACACTAGTTGCCATTTTTTGGGCACTGACTACTAACTTCAGCATATTATCCTTGACACCAACAGCACCATTATTCCTGGCATTTTCCTGGCTTCACACAATGTCAACACCAATGCTTCTGATGCTGCCCGACGACTTCACGAAACTCAATCCCGAACAAAAAGATAAGTACTACGTTCAAATATATAACCTTGTCAATGTACTAGCAACATCCAGTAATCCTCCAAACAGTAATCAAAACGCAAAAGGACTCAGAGCACCTATTGATTTTGCTGCCAAAGTAATCCCCACTGATACTCAAAACTTGATTATTGGTTCGAGTTTTTTAGCGGAGTTTGACACGAAGGAGCTGCCCAAAGACGTGGCCGTTCATTCTTACCGCGGGTCATTTTGCAGCGAGAAACAATCAGTTGTGAAAAAGTACGACGATACTGAGCTGAAATCAGTAACCTTCCAGGACGGCACCAATTCACTCACAAGGGAACTACACAAACCTGTAGATGATATATTTGAAACTTTTTGCGCCACCATTAGTGAAATTGAGACAAAGTTTTCACCTACAATAATCAATATATGCCAAGTCCCGCCTGTGAAATCGGGACCCGATTCTGTAAGTGGTAAACGTATAACTGAATTCAACAGCCTTATTGCTCATAAATTTAAGAAAAAAAAGTATCAAATTGTTCCTATATACGATAAAATTGTCAGCATAAACGACTATCAGTCAATCTTCTTTGATGAAGTACATTTGATGCGTTCTGTTAGTACTTTAAAAAATGCAATCATGGAAAAGGTGCTACCATTATCCAGCTTATCACGTCGAGTTGTTTCTCCGAATACTTCCAACTCTAGGGGCCCAGCGCACCCTCAGAGGAATCGTATGAAACCTGGTTCAAGCCAAGTCTCGTGGGGCCCCGAGCACCCAAAGAGTCTTGCGAGCCATGGTTTCAGCAACAACCAAACCTACAATTATATGAATACCAATCGTAGTAATTATGACTTACGCCATAATAGATACTATCCATACTAATGCTGTTTTAGTAGTTTATTACCCAATGATCTGGATCTGTCAAATTTATGTTTAGCCAATGGCTTTTAAAGACTCTCCTTATTTTCTCCCTTTTAACTAGCATTCCCATTAAGTACAATGAACCCAACAGCACCACACTACTCAAAACTAGAAACATGACGTCTAACCGCCACTTTAGATTCACAGCTGGCATCTATTGCGCAGTTGTGATACTAACCTTTCAGATTGGAATATTGGAAATCCTGCTTCTTCAATGTGGGGACATCGAAGTCAATCCAGGTCCCGCACTATCATATGAAATCCTGACAAACAAAGCAAAGGAACACCACAACTTCCTCAAATATATAACTCTAAATTGTAGAAGCATAAAAAACAAACACATGGAAATGCGTTTCTTGTCAGAAATAGTTGACTCAAACACAATTATCGGTCTTACGGAAACCTGGCTTGACGAAACATGCGATCATCAAACTTATTCATTCTGCAAAACAACCCATGAAATTTTTAGATGCGACCGTAACAAAAAATGCACTGGTCAACACGCAGGTGGTGGTACTCTTCTTCTTATTCTGAAAAAATTTAACCCTAAGATTCGAGAAGATTTAAATTATCTACGTCCCTCCCATTTTGAAGGACTCTGGGTGGAATATAGCCCAATCATCTCAAAAAAATCAAAAAGACAGATAATTGCTATTGCCTACAATCCACACAAACAATTCAAGGAAATTTTTATAGAAGATACACTATAGGGTATCAATTACGCTGCCTCCGAAGCGCGAGATGTTACGATTTTGGGAGATTTCAATATTAACTACTTGAATAAACATGAAGCTAAATTTCTCAGCGATTCTATTAAACCATACAATTTGTCAATAACCAATAAGTTGATACCGACATACAACTCTAAAAACAGCCAATCCATTTTAGATAACATTATAGCAACCAAATCTCTTTGTAAAGAAACTATTGTAGCAGAACCACCTATAAACACGGACCATTTAATAACAATGTGTATTAGCAAACTAAAACGATTCGAAAAAGCCATTCCAATTTGAACTTTTCGCTTCAACAAAACCAATTATTGTAAAAATAGGTTCTGCGAGGAACTTAAACAGAGTCCATGGTTTCTCGTCTACCAAGAAAACGATATCTCTAAAATGTTAATAAAATTTGAAGATGTTTTTCTCGCATGCCCTAAACGCTCACGCACCACTAGAGCAGAAGTATATCCGAAATAAACCGCAGCTACAGCTGTCTGGTAAAGTACTTAACTCAGTCAATAGACCTTTAAAACGGGAAAAAGAAAATCTTCTAAAGGCATATCAATTATCAAGAACAGATACCAATTTTGAAAACTATAAACGAATAAGAAATAAATACAACAATCATCTAAAACATTTATACAAGAAAGAGAAAACAGCTCAATTCAAAATGCTTGACTGTCCAAAAAACAATGGAATTTCATAAACTCTATCAGGAACACCATGAAACATTCAACGCAAATAGGTGATCTACGGAATTCGTTTGGCGACACTATAATTGAAAATAAGAAGAAAGCAAATTTCCTTAACTACAGGTTCTCAACATTAGGAGAATACAAAAACGCAGATCCTCCCATAGATGTACCAACTGAGTACAGTGTACACAGCAAAACAAATAGGCACTTTCAATTCAGGTTCATAACTCACAAAGAAATGAAAGATGCAATTTTATTACTTCCCTTAAACAAGCCATTAGGACCAAGCAAAATCCCTGCTTGGGCTCTAAAAGACAGCATTAATACTGTAAACCCAATTCTTACGATGATTATCAATGAATGCATCTCGAAATCCGTATTCCCATCTACCTTAAAAAAGGCACACGTTTTTCCCATATTCAAAAAAGGCGACTCGACAGATCCAGTAAATTATCGTCCAATTTCTATTACACCCACTCTTTTTTTTTCATCCCAAATTCACGAATTCTTAGCAAATTCCAATATTCTAAATCCAAAACAATTTGGCTTTCGTCCAGGTTATTCAACTAATGATGCTCTTTTATACACAACAGAAAAAATCAGATTCCATCTCGATAAAAATAACATAGCAGCGGCTGCATTTCTTGATTTATCTAAAGCATTTGATTCACTCTCTCATTCAGTCCTTGAAAGGAAACTAAGTCACATTGGCTTTGAACAGTCAGCAACAACTCTTATTAAGTCATTTCTAGAAAACAGACAGCAATTGACAATAGTAAACTGCGAACACTCAGATTGGCTTAAATTAGAGCAAGGTGTTCCCCAAGGTACTGTACTAGGACCACTGCTGTTCAACTTGTATGTAAATGACTTACCACAAACAATAGACAAATCATGTACGTTAGTACAATATGCCGACGACACGACTCTGCTTAATTTTCATTCAGATCCCGAAACAGCAACAAAGAGCATTGAAAACAATTTCAACAAAATTCTCTTGTATTTTCACTTAAATCGATTAATGATTAATGTAGACAAAACTCAGTTCATTGTATTTTCTGCACCGTCGAAAAAGAAACTAACTGAAAATCTTTCATTGAAAGTTGGAAACTATCAAGTTAATTTAACAGAGACAGTTAAATTTCTCGGCGTCAATATTGACATAAGCTTAACATTCGACAAAGAAATTAACAAAATTTTACAAAAAATGGCTACAGCAATCCAAACGATGAAATGCATCCGTGACGAAATCCCTCTGCGTACTAGAATTCTCCTGTTAAATACTCTTGTACTGAGCCATTTGCACTATCCATGCATGCTCTTAAACGGATGTACGCAAGATAATATTGAGAAACTCGAAAAACAAATAAAATGGGGAATCAGGATAATAATGATATAAGCAAACGAGATTCCGTTACACTTCTAAGGAAACAGCACAAAATTCCTACTGCTCGGAATATTATCGAGTACCGATCAGCACACTACCTTCACAGGTTATGCCGAAACGATGCCCCAGCTTTCACGCATATAAGATTCCCAAATTCTGAATTCCGCTATAACCATCGAACTGGAACATTACTGTTCCCTTTAACATGTAAAACTGATTTCCTTCGTAAGTCTTTCTTATTTACATCAATCAGGAACCTTAACACAATAATCCGAACCTTGTTTAATCGAAAACTGCCGTACATATTGACAAAAACTCTGATTAAAAATTTCATCATAGGAAAAGATGACACCCTGTTACCCAATAAGGAGAGTCTTTCCGTATCCAAGGACATTTATTTTGTTAAATCAAATATTTGATTCAACCTCGTAGTAATTTATGTTTTTTCTTGTTATGTTATATAACCATTGCGTAATATTGTACACTAGATTCTTATACAATCAGTTCTGCAACTGCATAAGTATATTGAAACAATAAAATGTCCCCTCTCTCTCTCTCTCTAAAAAAAAATATACACTTATATTGGCTACATTTCTACCGAGAATAAAAAAGATGTCTTCGACTGTGCTTGACTCGAGTCTGCTATCTTCCACCTTTCGCGAGCATAAGATGAACGTGTTCAACCGACTTGACGGAAGATAAATGTTGTCGACTCTGTTTAATTCAAGCAAGCTATTTCAAGCTAATGTTTTGAAGACTATTTCAGGAAGTTTTTTCTGGCAATTTTATTGGGAGGCTTGAATAAGTTTTGAATTTGAATTGATGTACTAGCCAGTGACCACTCAACAAGCATAAAAATGTCTCAACCAGAATATTCGCGATTACTTTATTTTAATATTTTTACAGAATACAAAAAAAAACTATTCAATGTGAAATTTTCATTTCCTAGAACAAGTAATTCGAGCAATTGAAATATTAAGCAATCAGCCTGCAAATGAAACTTCAAAACCCACAAACTGTGTAATTAAACAGTCACAATCTGAACTGTAATGTATTGAACTGAATATTGACCGGAGAACAAAATAAGGATTGTGTGAAAAACTGTGCTTTCTGTTAAATTTTTTCTGTGTTACATTTTTGACTTTGGTGATAAGTGAATTTGTTAATATTTTTTTACACCAGTCGAATTTTCTGGTGCTCTTCTATGAAAGCAACTTTGGCCAACCGAATTGTAAGTTTTTTCAAAAATCGCCTTCGGCGCCAACATAGATCAATTTTGAACGGGAAGCGCGATCTGAGACAACCCAGTTTTTTGGTGAAAAAAATTCAAGTGACTAAAAACGTAAATTTTGTCCTGTTTTTTTTGTATAATTTTTATAGGCGCAGAAATTTTGATCTAAACGTTTTTTCTAATGCTTTCTAACAGCTCAAAAAATCAACTTAGTCGAGATGAAAAAACGGTGAAAGTTTCTCTTCATTAAAATTTTCGACCTGCGCCGAACTTCTTGGATTCAATTATTGTTCAAACTTGCGTAATAACTTGTTCCGAATCAACATAAATTTTTGAAATCCAGATATCAATTCCAATTTTTTCCTGTTTTCCTTGTTACTAAATCAATGTGCAGCAATTTTTACGAAATCTATAACCAAAGTAAAACTTACTCACAAATTGTTTCCAATGACTTTCCAATAAGATTGTATATAAATTCAAAACCATTTTTCAATCTTAAAATTTTCAATTAAATAAAAAATGTGTTCGCTTCTAGCCCAACTGCATTTCAGTCAAATAAGGAAAGTTATTCAGCAAAATTTTATGCAGAGTTCTGATTTTTTTCGCTCCCCTCCAGTTTCCATCGTCAATCATTTCCTCAAATCGTTTCTCGCTGTTTTCCTCATTTGAAATTGGGGTGGTGCTACTTCTCAATTCCGTATTACGCGAGTTTAAAATCTCTTGTCCGCTTTTTGTTGTATCTGCTTCAGTCAATTGAGACTCTTCACTCTCCATGTCGCAGCTCCTCTCACCTCTCATCATCGCACTAATCTTGGTGCGCTTAGGATTTGTTGCTTAGTTCCTCCCTGATGTTGGAAACGCAGCCCAAATCCTAGCAATTTTCTTCCTCTGGGCCTTACTTCATCTGAACTCTCCTGTCCTTCCATCATCTTCTTTTCTCGTTTCCGTGATGTCCCTTGTTTCCTCGCTCCTCTCAGATTGTCTTTGCTCAGAATTCCCTTTTTGTTTTCTTCAATCCTCCTCTGAATTCTTCTTATCGCTTCCATGGTTCCGCTCGTCCTATTTAAGTTTTCACACCTTTTGGTATCCTCGTATGTCATCTATTCCTTCTCTGATGGGATTGTTTTTGCCACACCTCTTAGTACAGGTCTTAATTCAAACCCTTCCTTATCTTGGCTGTTGGCAATAACGCAGGACCCCATCGTCTGGTTCATCACCTTAACTGCTTCAACCATCTCTTCATTTATCTGTGGTGTAGTGACTGTAAATAAATATCTGCTTCTTGAATTGCTCCGTCTCGTTCACTTTCCTTCTTGTTTTCGCGTTCGTTTTTTCTCCTTTCGCTCTTTTGTTCTCTTATCTTGTCTTTCGTCATTATTAGCAAGTAAAATCGGCCTTAAATTGCGGATATTTTCTATTTGCATTTGAACGAACTTCGTTTTCGTTCCGGTCGAGCGAGCTCTTGTATGTTTCAAAGTTGCCAAGATGTTTCCGATTTCTGTTCAGCCGACATTGGTTTTTTTTAATGTCAGCAAACGTTTTCATACATTTTCCGCACACTTATTCTTGCGCTCGGCTAGTTTTCTCTTCGACATTTTTTTCTCTACTCGACAATTCTATTGATTATACCCACGTTTTTGACATCCCTTATGCAATTTTTGACATATTTATTTCCTTACTTTTTCTAATCGGTTACTTGTTTTACTCTACAAAAAATTCGCATGAATCAAGCGTTTCCTATGACGACAGACAAAAATCCTTCTGTCTATCGCAATAATTTTAACTGGCCACATCCGAAAATTTGTCTCCAGTATTATTCAATTGTACTTTATTAGATATCTAACCCGGTAAACATGTCCAACGCTTTTTACTTTGTTATAACTCAATCTTCTCTCAATCAGTGTCATTTTCCAATTTGATAAAATTTTCTCGGGTTTTGAACTCCTATTCAAAGTCCTCTTAAGACTCGCATGTCTGCCTCGCTTTCATTGTCAAAACGGAGTAGGGGGTTTCTTCTTCTGATATTTTGATTTCAATTTTTCGGATATGATCCAAAATTTCTCTGATAAGGGGAGAGTCCTTTGACAAATAGCATTAAATTCTTATCAAATAGGGCATGGGCTTTAGTTGCTTCTGACAAAAATTTCCGTCAGTTTTCGTTTCGAAATGTCTTCAACATTCTTTTTATAATTATATTGTCTTTCGACGACCCCATTTGAGAACTTTGCATTGCCTGCTTTAGTTTTTACTAGTCAACCAAATATTGACATTAGTAACAATTTAGATCATTGTAAAGATCGCCGCCCAAATCATGTAATACATTGGTTGGGGTACCAAACCGGATGAACCAGCCAATTACAATGTTCTCCGTTATTATGACTGTTTTTTTTATTCGACTACGATCACAACTGGGAGACTTGAAAACTACTCTAGCATGTGTAACAACAAGAGCTTATGATTTGTTTTAGGATCCATCGAATCAACAAGATCGAGAGCCACAGAAAAATTAAAACCGTTACTTCTTAGTGTTAGCAATTTTTTGATGTTTCATACTATTCCTGTCGCCTTACAGGCTATACAGTTTGCGATCACATTCTCGATTATCCCATCACATTTTACTTTGAAATTTTTCATTAATTCCAGATTCTTCAATGAACATTTTTTCTATAGTCCTTTCAACCTCAAATGAAGGTCTTTTGTTCTTTTTCTGTCAATTTTCTGTCATTGCTGTCTGTTCATTAGATTTTGTCTTCTTTTTTCTTGATCCTTTGATTCAATTTTAGTTTTTGACGATCTATGTGAGTATTCTTAAATCAATGTCCTACCCCTGGTCTTCTCAGTTTAAAATTCTTTTCTGGTGATTTCACCAAGTAGTTTGGAAAGTCTAGCCAGCTTTCAGATTTTCGAAGGCTTCCATTCCCAGCATTAGTGGTATATCATCGTCGATTACGTTCCATTTCAGTGTTGTAAGGCTCTCGGATACTCTGATTGGTAGTAGACCTACGAACTGCGCTTTAATCACTCCTTCTCCTCCTCTTCCAATTTCAAACTTCCCTTCCGTTTCTAACTTTCTTTCCTTGAATTGCCTCCACTCTTTTACTGTTACCCGGGTTTCAATTTCCAACCACTGTCTCAATGACATAGTCGATTTGGCTGCTCTTGAGTCAACTCTAATGTTGATTTCACTTTCATCTTCTGCTTCCGTCTCTCTTCTCTTCTCTCGCAAAACAACATGGAGACGTCTCAATTTTTCCTTCCGTTCTGGATTAGAACTCCTTCTATATCCGGATTTAACTCTACAAAACTGATCCTCTCTTCTTTCATTACCTGTCTTCGTCCCATAATTCGCTTTACATTCTCTTAGTTAGTGATCACTTGAGCCGCGTCTGAAACATCCTCCTTGCTGTCCTGATCGACCTCTCGCCGGTATGTAACCTCCTCTCCCTCTTCGATTTTGTCCTCTACTATTCCCGTCAAGTTGTATCAACTGTTCTGGTTTTGATTGAAGAGATTGTTTGCCGTTTGACTCTCCTTTACTGCAAATCTCCGTAACGTTTGCTCCAGAATGGCAGGGTCAATACGGTTTTTGTAACCTTTGTTTCTCGCAATGTTTTCAGGAAAGATTTTTTTTGCCTCATCTAAATTCAACCCTTCTGGTAAAAACAAAGCAAAAACCTTGTCATTGATTGACATGTCAGACTCATACATTTGTCTTCGGTATCGCTTCATTCTTTTGATGTATTCATCCCAGCTGAATTCCGGGCCTTTCTTACATCTTTTGCGCTGTCTTTATGTTTGCTCGGATTATAGGAAAGGACTTGGTGCGAGGCATTCTTCTAGTGGCTCTAATATTTTCTTCGGCCCGAGTTCTGTTGGGGCTTTGTCTCCATCCATCGTAATCACGATTTCGTTCAATGCGGCACATCGGTTATCCCATTCATAATGACATGGGGGGGGCAGCATTTCCAATTGAACCTGTGTACATTTGTGGTTACACAATAAGTTTCTCTTCCACCATCTATATTCCTCTACGTCTAATGACTTCAAATTTGGTACGTTGACATTATACATTCTGATTCTCCTTCTGTCTCTTCTGTTTTCTTCCTTGGCTTCGTCTTCTTTTTCTTCCAATTTTTCCAATCTTCAACTCTGTTTTCTGTTTCAAATACGGTCGCCTCATCTCTAGTTTCATCCGCTTCTGCTTCTGTAGTTCCTCCCGTGGTTTCTTGCGGCATCCCACGATTTTTCGTAGTGTCTCCAGTCGGTGTTCCTACTTTCTAAATATGTTTTCTCTCTTTTCAGATAAGTTCAAAGACGTCACACTCTTATTAATTTTATGACTTTCAAAATGTCTGTCTTAAACTTACATATCCCACATTCATACCCCGTGAAAAAATTGTCAGACAATTTTTTTTGGTTTACGCAGTAAAACGAAAAGTATTTGAAAAATTGAAAAAGACGTATGTTTGTCACAAGTGAATGTACTTCAAATATTAAATTGACTAATGAAACTCAACTTTGATTAAGGTAGGTCACAGTCGTATTGATCTCGTGTGAATTTCGAGCATCTATTTGAGTTTGCTCAATTTCAACTCAAAATTTTCGATTGGAATATATCTTTCGATTTGCAAATAATCACGTACAAGTTGCGCGAGGTCTGTTTTACCGAGTCTTGCAAGACTAAAATTGAGCTTAAACTTTTTGTGCTATGACGGGGGCGGAATAAAATTCAGTTTTTCTGGGTACGTCAATGGCAACACAATTTGCTTATTTTGAAGGGGAAGCAACAAAATTTGCAACAAATGTTCCTTGAAAAAGAACAAAAACTGCGTTTTCTGGCGTTTTCTTTCAAAACTGTGTGCGCATTGAAGTCAATTTTGACATTATGGGGCCTTTTAATGTTTAAAGAGCTCAGGAAATCAATTTAATCGACCTGGAGAATTCAATTAGTTGAAAACGAAATTATTCAAAAATCAACCCCGTGCTTTAGATCAAAATGATTACCTTCGAGCGGCGCAATCGGAGCCCAGGAAGCTTTCTCTATCGGGTAGCACGAACTCCCAAGAGTCTTTGCTGACATTGACATGTGACTCTGAGCCCGACGACAAACACAAGCATGCAGTCATAAGAAGGCAACCTGCAGCAAAGTGAGCCCTCCTCAATTTTCGCTGTCGAAACTATCCGCCAAAGCGCTTCTCCTTGATTATATTTTTAAAACATACTTTCTCCACTTGTTGAAACTTTGTTTCCAGTCTGCAAGATTTTTTTTCTGCAATATTGAACATTTGTTTTCGAGACTATATGCGAAAATCATTTTTAACTTAAATCAGAAAGTCGTTCGGTGTGCTGGATAAACTAAGGTTGCAGGGGGATTTCGAAGCCCCTTTGTGAAATCGACCACAGCTCCCACATAAGGGATCCGCATAAGGAACTATTTTACGCATCAAGATTTGGACGACCAGCCATAAACTTTTTTCAGCCGATGTTTCGGCGCCATCGTATGCAAAATTAGAAGGAAGGCTAAATTTTTAAACAACTGCCCCTAGTCCTCGAAATTTTTTTTTTAAATCCCCCTCTTCTATTAAAACAGTTAATTTCGGGGATGGCGTATGGCGGATAATTGACTTCAAAATAAAAGAGGGGGATTTTGAAACATTAATGAGTCTAAAATTGATCTAGGAGAGACAACCTACCCACGAAAACCGATTACTTTGATAGGTTTTTGAAGCAATCAGTTCAACTCAAATTTTACTATGATTTATTATGTTATATGAACGACCCAATTTGGTCCCTTAGTTTCTATTACATGTCAGCAAAGTGACAATAAACTGCAAAACAAATACCCGCTAAACAAAACAATATTGCAAGAAAAAATTACCTGGTCTTAAAACTATTGCAATTTCAAGGACGCTTTTTCTATCAAATGGAATAAGCAAAAATATATATACTAATACATGTATATACTAATATATACACAAATTAGGCTGCTCAGATGTAATTGAATATCATAATTATTTGAATTTTTATTTTATTTGATTCGAAAAAGATTTAATTTGAATTTTTTTTTGGATCAACAGTACATTTCCCCCTCCCAAGTGACCTACCCTAGAATGTCCTCCCCAAGCATGTATTAACTCCGCTTAAAATATTCATTTCAAACAAGCACACCAACATACGGCTGGAGAATTTCTTGTATACTGATTAGATATTTTATCCAGTTGTTTGATATCGATTTATTTTTTGACTAATTAGATCAAATTACTTTGCCCTCGAAGTCAATATCTGAAAAACCGGTATTTTATCCCCCCTAATTGTTTTTTGGGGGGAGGGATTGTACGGTTGATGCAAAATTTTGATAATTTGTTTCTTTGGATCTACTTAACAATTGCCCCCCCCCCCTTTTAAGAAACCCCCTTTCTTAAAAAAAGGGGGGGGGGCAATTGTTAAGTAGATCCAAAGAAACAAATTATCAAAATTTTGGATCAACCGTACAATCCCTCCCCCCAAAAAACATTGTTAAGTAGATTGTTAAGTAGATTAAAGTAACGCATTTTCGATCAATCAGAATGCAGCAAAACTCTAATTCTCAATAGAAAGCTCAGTGTTAATTTACTGCTTTTATTAATAGGGGTGGCAATTCTTAAGTAGATAGTAAAGGGGGGGAATTGTTAAATTGATCCGTTTCTTTTATTATGATAGAAATAATTTTCGAACTTTTCAATTTCCTTAAATTACATTTTAATTGTGCCTGTAAATAAATTTTTGATAGTTTTTCAATTCCTCCTCAGAGCCACAATTCATTTGCCACAAGTTCGTTAAAAGGAAACAATGGGTGATATTTGCACACTCATTGTCTAATGAAAACTTTGTTCAACAGTGCCGAAAATATGAACAAATTTCCGCATATTAAGTGCGGCAATCAAAAATTTAACGGCGAACGTTTACAATCTCAAGTGGCACTTAAAGATTTTGGGAGAAAAGTTTTGCAATTTAGACGTTTTGGCGCCAAAAAAAATGTTTAATTTGCTGTTGCAGACATTTTTGGCGCCGAAATTGGAGTGATTTTCTTTGATTATTAACGACAAAAATTTCTCGCTTTTTAGAAAATGCGTTGAAATTATTCTGAAATTTTTCCGCCTTTTTCGGCACTGTTGAACGCCCCCTTGCCAATCAATTAAAATGAATTAAATGGAACAAAATTTTGCTTTTTTCATAACGAAACCCTTGAAATATAAAATTTGTTCCAATTCGACGGCGGTCAGTGACAATTTGAAAATTTTGCATATTTCTGCCGTTTTTATATTCGGCGAATATCAGTATCCAGTCTCTGGAAATGTTTACTTTCTTTCCATATTTTAGATTATTGAAATCTAATTGGCTGATTCTTATTTTCACCTTGTAGCATTTTACATTTCAGCTCAGACTCAGAAACCAATTAACGCTGAACTGAAGCAAAACAATACTACTCGTATTAGGACAAATCCTTGAATAATTTGTCTGCCGTTTAAAGTCTAACGAAAGGCTTTAACTAAACAAAAAAAATAAGTAAAAGAAAAAATGATCACAATAAGTAGTCTATTTTCTTTGATGTTAATTAAAACTCCGCTCAGAATTGGTAACTAAAAAGTCACTTTTTGCTCGAAAAAAAACCAGTACGAACCGAAAAGTTCAATTTTTCTTCGAAAACGAAACATTAATGAGTCTAAGCCGCAAATTGTTAAGAAAAACGTTATCTTTCGTTCTTCTGAAGAAAGTAACGTAATTGCTGTGCTGGAAAGCTTTTCCACTGAATGGTAATTTATAGGATCGAAACAATAAATCAAATAAGTTTTTTTTAGCTCAATCAAGATATCGACTCCTTGGGTTTGAATATAAAAAATTGTTTCACCCGCATTCTTTTCGATAAAATTTAGAGGTTTTGAGAATGGCCAATTGACTATGTTCTAGGCTATTTTATGTGCACTGTGATTAGTTTATTTATAAGTCTGAAAGCTCATTGCTATTTTTTTTAAGCATGGCAACAGATCCCTGACTCAATATGACTTCAAAATTTCTAAATTTATCATCAGTGAGATGTTTCAAATCAAAAATTACTCGAGACTTGAGAGAGCAGTCAAAAGTTCAGAGCTATCTTCTGATATGAGCATTGTTGAATATTTTAAAGCTTGGTCTTGTTTAGTGAATGATTAATAGTTTATGAAAATGTTGACTTTCAAAAAAACCAAAACATTTTTGAATTTCACAGTTAATTTAATTTTCTGTGTAAAACTGGGATCATTTTAAGAAATTCGGAGTATTTAGGGCTTATATTGGTACACGCAAGCAACCTTGTAACTGTATGGGCTCGTGTAATTTTTAGATGCACAAAACAGAAATTTCGGAAAAGTTCTTCAAATACCTGAAAGCACTTGATGATTACTGCATAAAAGTTAAAAGATTCAGGTTGTTTTGATTAAGTGGGCCAAAATTGGATTGAACATTTTCTCGAATGGTGTGGATTTGACATTGTTTCGATCTATTTAAGATCAACTCACTGTCAAAATATCTATTCAAATCTATCCGAAAACCTTCAAAAATCTTTTTTTACCAAGCAATTCTGCGTCGCACGCAAAGTTTTGAAGAAAAACAGCGGTCCAATTTTTCCATTTTGGAGCAATTTCTGCGTTAATGTCGCGCAAAATTTCTTTTTTTTCGGCGCGCTTTTTGCCTGCAAAATTACTGTTTTATGATGCCAAAAAGTTGTAGAAAAAAAATTGATCCAAAAAATGGATCTTTGCGTGGCCAGTAGCACACCAGTCGGAGCTGTGCAAATTAAGCATCAACTGCATTGGGCGAAAATAAAAATCTTAGTAATAGGTGAAAATTTTGACAATACAAGTGGATACTTTAGCAGAAACGCCCCTATTTATTCCCCATACAGCATTGCCAACAAGCGGTTAAATTTGATAGTAATCTGCACTAACTTTCGTATAGAATCCTGCCCTCAGTTGGCAAGCTTGCAACCCGATGTAGCGACTACAGGGGGTCACTATTTGGCCGTTGGTTTGCTATTTGAACAATATCGCGTCAATTTGACATGCAGCAAACGAGTGACATACTTAATCAAGTAAACACGGTTCTTTAGCTTTCTATAACATTCACTTTATATAGTCGCCCCCAATCCGGCCTCCGCGCGCGTATTTTGCTTCTGCGTTTAGCAGTTTTTTTGAGCTGTCTTGTTTTTTTTTTGGGTTTAGTTCAAAAATTAAAGGTAATTAAAAGGCTCACCAAAAATTTGAAGCCATGAAGATAAGCTAAATCTAACAAAATTCATAAATGAAATGAACTTTAAGGGCGCACAATTGAAGCTGATTTGATTGTCTATTTGAAATGTTTCTAAATGAAAACACAATCGAGGTCAAACTATTAAGAACAAAGAATGGTTAATAGAAGTATTTATATGTTACGAAAACAGTTGAAAATTTAAAAAGAACAGACATTTGAACTGGGAATGATATATAGTAGACTTAGTGTGTGATATACTGATATAATTGGCTTAGGAAATGGTAACTTATGGAAATTTTTAAAGGCATAAAAGAGCTGATGCAATTATGTTTTTTCTATTAGAAAATCTTTTCTAAATTGAAGAAATTACCATTTGTCATACCGCTTCTGCAGTAGCAGTATTTATATACGTATGTACAGCTAACCTTTGGTGCTTAATCATTACTGTATGGTATGCTCAAGGTCATACGTGAGTGATGACACTGAGATTAAGCGAGATATCAGAGTTCGTAACATTGATCTAACTCTCAGTACAACAACAAAACAAAAGAATAAGAAAACCTAAATTCAATAGTACAAATACATTATTGAATTACAACTTGTTTTCAACTGATATCGCAACGCATATCACATGGCGCAGCCAGCAGGATTCGCAGCTCAAGATAACAGAACGGACATGGGAATTCCGGTATTTTGGGCGTCAGTGAATCTAGACCCTCCGTGGCAATTCAAAATCTGGTTCGAACAATTTCTCATAGCGGTTACGATTAAAGAAAATGTGAACCCAGAGATTATTTTGGAAGAACCAAAAGACATATTAGAGGAACCGCCACCACGCCCTGAAACACCCAGAGACGGGGAGAATGAAGATGCGAGGAACGCTAGGATTCTTAGAGATAAGCTAGCAATGGATAGAGTAGCATTGGAGAACGAAGAGAGAAAGACAAGAGGACCACGAGTCGGACACAATGTCTTCTACAACGAAGTACAAAAGAAATTGGTGTCCAGATTATTTTTGTCTCTGGGTACAGAGGGAAAGAAAAGATTCCTACAAAAGAACCCGCATGCTGAAATATCGAAAATGACGTTCAGGGAAATAACAGATTTGGCAGAAGTCTCGTTTCAAAAGGTAAAATGTGTAACATACGAAAGATACAAGTTATTTACGAGAATGCAAGAATCGGGAGAATCTCTGGAATCATTTCACGCAGCGCTAACTGCACAGGCAGCCCGATCAGAACTGGGAGCATTGGAAAATGAAATAGTCCGAGACCTGTTCATTTCAAAAATGAAAAACATGACCTTGCAGGACACGTTGACATTCGAGACTCTAGACCCGGAGGAGGTTCTGAAAAAGGCTATAAAATTCGAACATAGCAAGTTAACCACAATGGCGTTTCAAAAGACTAATGCTGCGGCTACAGGGGGATCAAGTAGCAATTACATCTCGGGTGTGAGAATAAAACAAGAACCTGTAATGGCAGTTAAAAATTTGGCGGGGACAACCAAAACTTCAAATAGAAGGGAATCGAATAAAAGACAAAACAATAACAAGAATCAAAACACGAAAACAAAACCATTTAATAGATGTGGAAGGACGTTTGAACAGGGACACCTAAAAAATTGTCCAGCGATGGGGAAAACCTGTAAACACTGTGGCAAACCCAATAATTTCGCTAAAATGTGCAGATCTCAACAAGTAAGTGAAGTTGCGGAAGACTCGGAAGGATCGGTAGAGGAATGCGATCAGATAAGTGAAGGTGTTGGGTCATGTAGCGAATTTGAGGTTATGTCGATACAAACCTATCAACCGGAAAACGAGAGAGTTTCAAAATATGTGAAAGACCGAATCAACGAAATGAGGGACAAACCAAACGGAAAAATGGTGCGAGTTCAGAAAATAGATTCGATCCGCGATCCAACATTGAATCGTGTAAAATCACTAAAGGCCATGGTACGAATAGATAACCAGATAATTCAATTAACAGTGGACACTGGAAGTCCAGTTTCATTTCTCAACTAGGCGACAACAAAGGAAATTATGGAAAAATCAAACAAAGTAAGATTCATACCGTCCGATAAACTGAATATACAAACCAAATTCTTGGACTAAAACAAACAACCGATCAGTATACTGGGAGCCCTAAAAACCAATCTGAGGTCAGCGGGCTGGGAAGTAAAGGGCGCCACCTTTCTGGTATCAGAACGAAAAACTAGATGTATCATGGGACTAGATTTGCAAGGACAAGTGGGAATAGTGACTACACAAAAACCAGCGCCCAAGGAACTCACCAGGTTTGACGTGCTCATGTGCGAGCAGTCAGAAGGTTGGAAAGAAAAAATTTTCACTCAATTTAAAAACCTATTTGAAAGACAAGGCATTTCGAAAAATCACATTGTCAGTTCAAAATTTAAATATCCATTATGTCCAATCCAAGAAAAGGGGAGAAGAATCCCAATTCACATACAAGATAAAGTCGAAAAAGAAATCGAGAAGTTGTTGACAGAAGGTCATATAACAAAACTTGAGAAATGTACAAGTGATTGCTCTATCGCTCCGATTGTGATAACAGTAAAGAAGGACGACTCAATAAAATTGGCAATGGATGCAAAACCAATCAATAGACAATTGTTCAAAAACAAATACCAAATGCCAAATGTAGATGAACTCATTGATGGGGTAAGCCAGATTGTAACTGAAAACAAAAAGGGTACGCTATATTTTTCGGTGTTAGATTTGAAATATGCGTACAGTCAATTAAAATTGGCTGCAGATACAGCTAGACAATGCAACTTCAACATTGTTGGTGGAAAAGCAACTGGAACCTACAGATTCTTGACAGGGTTCTACGGTTTAGCAGATATGCCAGCTGAATTTCAAAAGGCTATGGACAGAACCATCAACCACGCTAAAAACACGTTCTGTTTTCTGGATGACATACTTATTGTGTCAAAGGGAAGTGAAATTGAACATGCAAACTTGGTAGAAACAGTATTAAAAAAATTGGATGCGGAAAATTTGGCATTGAAACTATCAAAATGCGACTTTTTCAAACAAGAAGTGAATTGGTTGGGTCATCATCTCTCAGAGGCAGGAGTTAGACCAAAAATCACTAAAACGGAAGCAGTAGTGAATTTGAACCCGCCGAAATCGCTTAAACAGCTAAGGTCATTCCTGGGAAGCATAAATTAATTAGCTAAATTTATACATAAAGCAGCAAGTCTGACTGAAAAATTAAGACCACTTCTGAAAGAAGAGAATCAAAAGAAAAAGTTAAAAATCATGAAACTCCCGGTGAAAAAATTTGAGTGGGGGGAGGAACACACCGTAGTGTTTAATGATATAAAAGAAGCTGTGGCAAGTATAACAAAAGTACATTATTACGATGCAACTCGAGAAACACGAGTTAAATGCGATGCTAGCCATGATGGGTTAGGGGCTACTTTAGAACAACAAAATGATAAAGGCCTGTGGGTCCCAATTTCATTCGCATCCCGATACCTAAATGCCCAAGAAAAAAAATATTCAACAAATGAATTGGAGTTATTGGCAGTTGTTTGGGCAGTAGATAGATATAAACACTACCTCCTGGGGACAACATTTATCATTGCAACTGACCATAAAGCGCTTACAACAGCATTGGATGGCAACAAATCGAACAAGACCTACCAATCACGTTTAACCCGGTGGGTTGACCGGTTACTGCCATATCAGTTCAAAATAGTTCACATTCCAGGGAGGGACATGGGCATAGTTGATTATTTATCGCAGGATCCCTTCAATGATCCCTGGCCGGAATTAGAATTAGACAAAAAGTTTGTAGTAGCGACAATAAACTCCTTTTATGAAGCGTTCGACTGCTGGAACAGTAGGCTTAAAGAAATTGGGTCGCTCAACCGGAACGAAAACGTTCTAGAATGTTCTAGAAGGAATGCTAAGAAACAGTCATCAAGTAATGGTTGCTATAGCAACCAAAACGGTCAAAACCGAACAAAGCTCGACCGGAACGAGAAAAAACAGTTTTCACGACTGCAAAAACAGCAAAACACAACAGTTCAACATAAGCAAATCACTTTTTCGTCAAATCAACCCAACAAACAGTCAGTCTTAAATAAATTCAAAATCATAAAACAACCAGTACCGGAAATTTAAAAAAAAAAACTGACTCAAGGATCGAGATGTCAGGAAACGGAAACAGATCATACGACTGGTGGTCGAGCTCACCACAAGAATGGCGGAAGGAGGAGCGCGAAGAGAGTCTAATGGACCCAAAGTGGAACCGCTCACTATCCAACACAAATGAACTTTCGGAAGAGGAGGAGATCACAGAGACAGTTCAGCGTACAAGAAAAATAATTCGAGGGGGCCGGAAAAACAGGGATAGCTCCGACAGTGAAACACGTCATGCATCACGGGTGAAATGGCAGCTGGAACCGGATCAACAAAGAGAAGCGGATCAAAGACTACTCTCATTCTGGCAGCTAATAGGCGGAGAAGAAAATGTTCAGGAAAATAGAGAACTGGTGGCACACACTCAAGAAGTCAGGGACAGCTCGGAACACGAATCAAGTTCAGCAGTGACTAAACCGATCGCATCGGCGGAACGGAAACTCAGTGAGGTGCAAGTAATAGAGAGGGACCTGACAACCACGGAAGAGGCGGAGAGTGAAGAGGAAGTGTGCTCAATAGAACCACCAAAGGGACTAGGAAAAACGAAACTGCAAAAGCAGCAACAAGTAGAGACCTTGGACAATCTAGCAAAACTTTTCGACAAAAGTTTACTAGCAGAATTGACCACAGAAGACACGTGGATGGACCGCCTCAGACGAGTGATCGAAAGAGGGGACAAACAAGGATTTGAATTGATCGGACCTTATACAAATCCGTTGTGGTCACAGATGGCAGTTTAGGACGACTGCATCTTGGTGAATAACCGGCTAGCAGTTCCAGTACAACTAAGACAAGCTGTCCTGAAACGAATACATCGAGGGCATTCAGGCCAGGAGGCTATGTTGGGAGCAGCGCAATATCTGTGGTGGCCTCATATGAATAAGGACATCGTGAATTTGGCAGAGGAGTGCCGTAGCTGTACCAGATATGGTAAGAATGTAAAATACCTTATTTCGAAAAATTCGTCAAAACCACTGCCACTGCTCACGCAGCCGGGACAGGAGGTACAATTAGACTACGCGGGGCCTATAGAAAATCAAAAAGGAAAAAAAATCTACCTTTTAGTAGCTATAGATCGATTCTCAAAATTTCCATCAGTGAAGGTTACGAAATCCACAAAGGGAAAGTGCACAGTAAAATTCTTGAGATCATATATCGACACACATGGAGTCCCTGAATCAATTCGTTCGGACCAATTTCAGGCTTTAAGGGGAAAACGCTAAAAAAAATTCTGTTCGGAATTCAATATCGAGCAAAAATTTTGTCCGGTGGGGGACCACAGAGGTTGTGGTTTGGTCGAACGTACAATCCAAACTATAAAAAGAAGACTGGGAGTGATGATGCTCGAAGAAAATAATAAATCAATCAAATTATGTTTCAGCACTATAATGAGAGATTTACGGTGGAACAAGCAGAAAACAATTCAAGTATCCCCGTTTCAAGCACATTTCGGCAGACTACCAAAAACAGAATTTAAAATTGTGAGGGATAGGTTTTTAAATAATTCTGATTATTTAGACAAACAACACTTGGAACGCTCAGCACTGACGGCTTCCCAACTGAAACGAAGAATTGACCAGTCGAGAGAGAATCTCAAAATAGTGCGCAAGGGACAACTTAGCAGGGATACAAGCCCACTGCACAATCAGCAGTTAACATCGGACAGAGACAAAGAAGCCAAAGCTCTAAAGGAATTATTGGAGGCGAACGCCCGTTGGAACAACGAAAGAAGGGACGCGGCTAAAAACGATATCAGGAAATTGGTGGACGAGACAGGGCTACTCAATCCCGACCTTCGAAATGAAATGATCTACTCTTGGGAGAAAGGATTTGTGGAGGACAAAGTAGAAAATCAATGTAAATCACCACCCAAGACAATACTCCGAAAGGACCCACTAAGGAAAAGCGGACACGGAACAGGAGCAATCGACATCTAAGCCGGAAAGAATAGACACCAAAATTCAGTCCAGTTCTACGCCAAAAGCAAAACAGCGGCCGAAATTGAAATGCATTGACTCTCACACTCCTTTAGAAGACATAGTCGACACATTTCACAATCGCAATTTAGCACCGTCCGAATGGGAGAAGTACGCGGACCAATTGTTAAAAAGAGGAGTACAGCGAGTTGCGGACGAAATTCGAGGAAATCCACAACAAAGTTCGGAAATGGACACAAATTTCGAACCACCACAAGGATTTTCGGACGAATCAAGTACGGAAGAGTCAGGTATTAGACGAAGCTCCAGACAAACGAAAAACAAAGAACCTAAACGATACGGAGATCCGATAAAGCATTCAATTAAAGAAATATCAGAAAACCTCACAGGGGGAGGTCTTTTAAAGGAGGCACTTAAAGAATACAGAAATCAACTGAGAGATTTCAAAAATCGAAGCGACAAACCAATGGAGTCAAAAGTGCGACGACTCGAAAGACATCTGTTCATGCGAAAATTCGGATACGCTACACTAGACGAGGGAGTCGATTGGAACCCGAGTTGGGAAATAGAGCTGGAAGAAAACTGAAAAGTCCATAATCTAAAATCGTCAATTATCCAAGAAACTTTCTTTCGAACTGAGTATATTGAACTCTTTTTCAATAAATTATCCTACTTATATTGTATAATTTATTTCTTCCACCGAGGGGGGTGTGTCATACCGCTACTGCAGTAGCAGTATTTATATAAGTATGTACAGCTAACCTTTGGTGCTTAATCATTACTGTATGGTATGCTCAAGGTCATCGTGAGTGATGACACTGAGATTAAGCGAGAGATCAGAGTTCGTAACATTGATCTAACTCTCAGTACAACAACAAAACAAAAGAATAAGAAAACCTAAATTCAATAGTACAAATACATTATTGAATTACAACTTGTTTTCAACTGATATCGCAACGCATATCACACCATTATTAGATACTACTATGGTAATTTGGTCTCTAAAACAACTAGGGCCACAAACAAAAAGACGTCTGGAGTCAAGATTGCTTTTTTTTGACACACTTGCGATTCAAAACACGAGAAAAAAAATGATCGAAAAAGCGTATAAAAAAGTCGAAAAAATAGAAAACAATTAATCGAAAAAATTAATCGAGAAAAGTAAAAAAACAAGATCTACTTTATAAACCATAAACAGGTTAGTACAAGAGAATGTAAAAACTACCATCTGGGAACTTGACAGGCGGTTAAAAAAATGTCTGAGCAGAAGCCCTGAAGCCGAAAATTTTTTAAAAAAATTCGAAACAAAAAAGCTCACCCCCTTAAAACGCACACACGTACACAAAAGTTTTTTTTCGCATATCAAACGATACAATATTAGGCCACTAAGCCGATGTAAAACATGCCGAACCATATAAGTTGAAAAAAGTAAAAGAAAACAGATAAAATTTAAACTTTAACAAACCGAGTTGGTGAAATTACAACCAACATTTAAAAAAATTCTATGAGGCCATATGTTAGAAATGCTAACATGCTCGAAATATCTCAGTTGCAACAAGAAGCAACAGGGGACAAGCCAAACCGCGACTGCAGTCCACCCGGAACAGGAGCAATCGACATCTAAGCCGGAAAGAATAGACACCAAAATTCAGTCCAGTTCTACGCCAAAAGCAAAACAGCGGCCGAAATTGAAATGCATTGACTCTCACACTCCTTTAGAAGACATAGTCGACACATTTCGCAATCGCAATTTAGCACCGTCCGAATGGGAGAAGTACGCGGACCAATTGTTAAAAAGAGGAGTACAGCGAGTTGCGGACGAAGTTCGAGGAAATCCACAACAAAGTTCGGAAATGGACACAAATTTCGAACCACCACAAGGATTTTCGGACGAATCAAGTACGGAAGAGTCAGGTATTAGACGAAGCTCCAGACAAACGAAAAACAAAGAACCTAAACGATACGGAGATCCGATAAAGCATTCAATTAAAGAAATATCAGAAAACCTCACAGGGGGAGGTCTTTTAAAGGAGGCACTTAAAGAATACAGAAATCAACTGAGAGATTTCAAAAATCGAAGCGACAAACCAATGGAATCAAAAGTGCGACGACTCGAAAAACATCTGTTCATGCAAAAATTCGGATACGTTACACTAGACGAGGGAGTCGATTGGAACCCGAGTTGGGAAATAGAGCTGGAATAAAACTGAAAAGTCCATAATCTAAAATCGTCAATTATCCAAGAGACTTTCTTTCGAGCTGAGTATATTGAACTCTTTTTAAATAAATTATCCTACTTATGTTGTATAATTTATTTCTTCTACCGAGGGGGGTGTGTCATACCGCTACTGCAGTAGCAGTATTGATATACGTATGTACAGCTAACCTTTGGTGCTTAATCATTACTGTATGGTATGCTCAAGGACACTGAGATTAAGCGAGAGATCAGAGTTCGTAACATTGATCTAACTCTCAGTACAACAACAAAACAAAAGAATCAGAAAACCTAATTTCAATAGTACAAATACATTATTGAATTACAACTTGTTTTCAACTGATATCGCAACGCATATCACACCATTATTAGATACTACTATGTTAATTTGGTCCCTAAAAACAACTAGGGCCATAGACAAAAGACGTCTAGAGTCAAGATTGCTTTTTTTTGACACACTTGCGATTCAAAACACGAGAAAAAAATGATCGAAAAAGCGTATAAAAAAGTCGAAAAAATAGAAAAAAATTAATCGAAAAAATTAATCGAGAAAAGTAAAAAAACAAGATCTACTTTATAAACCATAAACAAATTAGTACAAGAGAATGTAAAAACTACCATCTGGGAACTTGACAGGCGGTTAAAAAAATGTCTGAGCAGAAGCCCTGAAGCCGAAAATTTTTTTAAAAAAATTCGAAACAAAAAAGCTCAACCCCTTAAAACGCACACACGTACACAAACGTTTTTTTTTCGCATATCAAACGATACAATATTAGGCCACTAAGCCGATGTAAAACATGCCGAACCATATAAGTTGAAAAAAGTAAAAGAAAACAGATAAAATTTAAACTTTAACAAACCGAGTTGGTGAAATTACAACCAACAATTAAAAAAATTCTATGAGGCCATATGTTAGAAATGCTAACATGCTCGAAATATCTCAGTTGCAACAAGAATGTCTAGTGGATGAATGAGGCCAGGATCCAGAAGATGAACCCTGTGCCCAAAGTTTTTTACGAGAAAAAAAAGTCTAGTACTCGATTGCAAAACCCTTTGCTATCGCAAGGGTAATTAATAGGAACTTTGGTCACCATTCAGGAATTTGGCCCAGTATCCTTCTAACAAGTTTTGTACTTTTCTATAGCAAATTTTTCGTGAAAACTCCCCATTACTAACCGCAAGAGTTGAAAGTCTAAAAACACTTTGAACTTATTAACAGTTAAGAGTATTAACAGATTAACCTAATGGGTGATATCGTGAAACAAAAAACTGAGTTGAAACAAGCTTATTGACGCAAACAAACATAGTATTGAGATTAAAGTTGCCTATCAGGCATTTTCTAATTAGGTATGTTTATCAAAAAAGTCGAAGTCCATAAATTGTACACCAAAGGTTTTGTATATTGTCATAGTGATTAAATTAGTTCACAATTTGATTTCAGTTTCATTCTAATTGTTGCAAATTAGTTAACCTATCTGTCTGGCGCTAACTATTATTTAACCTTCGAAGTTGTCTGTAACCTTTGGATGACCGCTATTTCATTGTCTCCGACTAACTTTCTATATTACAGTTCTTAACTTAACGTACAAAATTTACCTATCGAAAATGTCTTTTCACATGCGCAGCCAACAGGTCAGAGTGGGGGAAAAACCCACTAGGGATTACGCCGTTTTGGCCTCCTAAGTTAGCCGAGCCACCAATGCTATGGGAGTTTTGGTTTAACCGATTTCAATGGGGAATGGTGGCCAAACGCAGTATCAATCCGAAAAATTTTTAATACGCCAGCACGCTATCAACAGCTCAAATTACGGCCCTACCGGAGGAGGTAGATGGAAAAAATTGTCTGACGGCCGAGCAAACATTGATATAGAACTGTTACTTGTGCCTGGGGAAAAAAGGGCAGGGTGAATTACACAGGAGAAGACCACACCTGGATCTAGCTTCAACACGATACCCTAGAATCATCGATTCCCTAATAACTGAGTTCAAGAACTAAATGAAACCTACGAAAACTTCCAGTTATTGGCAAGAAAGTAACATATTGGAGAATCATTGGAGCAGTTCCATTCGGTTTTGAATGGACTCGCAGCACGGTGCAATTTTGGAGAGTTGGAGACAAGAATATTTTGTCTCTCCAATTTAATTACGGTGAAGAAGGATGGGTCAGTAAAATAAGCATTAGAATCAAGGGAGTTAAATAGGTCCACAAGAAAAAATATTAAATGCCCAAAATCGAAGAGCTCATGGATACCGTAGGACAAACGATAAGTGAATGGAAAACGGGGGACGTATATTTTTCTACAATGGATCTCACATACACATACGGCCAGCTGCCACTTAATCCGAAAACAAGCGTTCAATGTAACTTTTCGTTAAAGGGGGGAAAATCAACCGGAACGTACCGATTTTGTACGGGGTTTTACAGCCTCCCGACTATGCCGGCGGAATTCCAAAGAGTAATGGATGCAATTTTATCGGAATTTCCACAGGCACACGCGTTCATAGATGATATCCTGGTTGCCACAAAAGGCACTGAAATCGAACATATCTCGGCGGTCGAGAAGGTTTTACGGAAATTAGATCGCGAAAACATGTCGCTCAAACTTACTTAGTGCCAGTATGCACGGAAATAATGTGAATGGTTGGGGCATAAAATAACTTGCACCGGAACTACACCGCTGATCCGAAAAACGGAACCTACCGAGTCCCTAAAGGCCCCTTAAACACTCTCGCAATTAAAATCGTTCATGGGTTCTATTCATAGCCTACATAAAAACCTCCCAGCACTCGCGGAATCTTCGGCCCCGCCCGCCCTCTATTATGCCGGAAAAATGAATATATCTGGACTAAAGCGTGTCAAATATCGTTCGATAACCTAAAAAAGCAAGTAGCTACCAAATTCGAGCTACGGCATTTCGATTTACATCATCATACAAGAATCGTTTGTGACGCAAGCCATAACGGTCTTGGTGCGGTTCTTGAACAACTTAATTAATGGATGGAGGCCCATATCCTTCGCATCTCGGTACTTAAGCGATGTTGTAAAGTATTCAACGAACGAGTTGTAAATGATTGCGGTTGTGTGGGGGCTGAATCCATTTGAAATTATGTGCTGCGGAGAAAAGTCTTCATCGTCACGATCATAGGGCCTTAGTATCGATGCTGAATGGGAAGAATGAAAAGAATAAGACTATGTTTAGCAGACTAACCCGGTGGTTAGATCGTCTTATACCGTTTGATTTTCAAGTGGAACACAAACCCGGAGCTAAAATTGGCCTCGCGGATTATTTATCGAGACATCCGAGTTCGGACGCTAACCGGTCAGTACAAATGATAGCATGCTTATGGTTTCGAAAATTAGTCTAATTCGCTCCGCCCTCGGTTTTCAAAAGCAAAAGTTCTCCAAGGGCGAACTCGAGTCTCCAAAGGCAAATAAACAACGCGTTTGTAATATATCGAAGAGAAAACAGTCGCTAGAGGACGAATTAACTTGTGTTCGAAATTGAACCAATTACAGAGCGACGAATTGCATATGCGGCCCGTCATCTAAGTTCAATGAGAATTTAATTGGGAAAATTATTAATTTAGATATAGGTCATTCATATTCGTGTAAAAATTTCAACACTTCAAAAATTAATCTAAACATGGAGCGAAAAACTTCTTGAACAACATAGAAGAGATAGATCAGAATATACAAGGAGTTACCACAGAAGTCCGGAGCCTTACAAGCATTACCATCATATCAATTCCAGCAGTTTATCCAGGTGAAAGTTATCCGCCGGTTAATCCTGAAAACTGTAATGTCTATAATTCCTAGAAACTGTAAAACTATTAACAAACAAAACGCTCTTCCTGAATAATTTAATCTTCGATTTATCGAATCTCAGTGCCCATCAGACCCTCAATTACAAGGTATTATCGAAATGATCAAATGCAAGGACCCGGAGTTACATATAAAAATCACAGCAATGAGTGAATACTATGCACAGTATACACAGGACTTTCACGTTAAAGACGGATGCCTATGGATGGATGAAAAACTTGTGATCCCCAACACCTTATAAACGACAGTGAACAACAGATTGCACTATTACCATCATGGAAAGTCGAATATGTACGAGGCGGCAAAGGACATCTGGTACCCGTACATGTTCGGTAGCTTAGCGACAATTGCAAGCAATTGCCGAATGTGCACACTGGCCGGTAAGAATTTGAAAAACATGTGCTCAAAAAGGGATATAAGGAAAATACCTGAACCCAATGAACCGAATGAATCGGTGCAATTAGACTTTTAGGGGCCAATTAATTATTTAGAGAAATCCAAAAAGTATGTTCTGGTGGCCGTGGATACGTTCTCTCGTTGGCCATCAGCTATGGTGTGTAATTCAAATTGGTCAGAAAAAATCGCAAAATTTTTAAAAGCGTACATCATCGCCCAACCATACATCATTCTTAAGATCATATATAAATGCGCACGGAGTTCCGCGACAAGTCCAAGTGGACTAGGGAACGAACTTTATGTCTAACGATGTACGAAATTCTATCACAAAGAAGGGATTGAAATACTCACCTCGCCAGTTAACGGTCATCGAGCAACATGGTGCGTCGAACGTACCATCGGCAATCTCAAGAACTCAATCCTCACGTATGCGCGAGAGAAGAAATCGGAAGCCTTGGAGCGGATGCTTGAAAGGGCCCTCGTTGCCTTAAGATTTGCTAAAAACGCCACCCTAAGACTAACATTTTTCGAAGCGCATCGTGGGCGTGAAGCTAAAACTGTCCTCAGGAATGTAACCAAAAAGCCATCATTAAGAAATCTAAATTGGGAAAACGTATTGCGCTCAAAATCCACCTGTTTAGATGAACGAGACCCGGACACGCATTTTGAGCCACAACCGGCGGACAAACTGTGGAGTCCGCTCGGACACCGCGTATATCATTAAGAACAGGCGACACCCACTGCGACTGACAGACGACCTGATCATTGCCCAGGATACCGAGCCAGCAGTAATCGGACCACGGATGCACTGGCGGTTTCAACGCCCCCAATGTTCGTAATGCAGCGGACGGGAGAGCGCAACCTAAACAGGTATAAACAATTGAAATCCAATATCATAAGTCAAAGTGAGCATACTAATAAAATGAGTACTGGTATTGTGCTTAGAAAATCGCTGATTCGAACGGACCATAACTCCAAAGAAAAGAGCGTATAGAAAAATTAACGTCCCGTCAACACCGCAGAACCTCAAACGGAAATTCCTCACAAACAAACCAGCTAGTTCAAAAGGCACCACAGGCACTTATCAAAATACCGCAGGCAAAAAGACTAAAAAAAGCCGGATCAAGGAGAACGAGGAAAATCTGGAATCGGACGAGGACGACTATTTGCCATTGGCGGCGAAACGGACAATAAATCAAGCAGAAACGCAGACGACGACAAGAACGAACGAGAGAGAACCACATGGAAGTAATTTGGGGTCGAGCATTGAATTGGGGAGGGAAGCAACATCAAGTGAGGGACAGCAATGGAGACGTTGACAGTTCTACCGAGCAACTACGAGACGGCGACTAACTTCACTCTTGCACGAGAGGCGGAGATCAAAACGAACCGGCGGAAAAACGAAAATGCGGAAGAACATCCAAATGAGGCAGAACGCGACGATGCAGAACCGAAGGAAATAACGGATATTCCTCAGGCGGGAAACAAGAAGCGAGTGAGAAAGCAACGGCTTGTCTCATATTCCAGTCAAAAAACTGCAAGTTCACAAGTTGAGACTACTTCGAGACGTTCGGGAAGGAAACGTACGGCTGTGAACAAAATGGGGGGAGTCATGGTTGATAACATCCAAAAAGAAGAAAAGACGCAAAGAAATTGATAGGAGGAAAAAATATGAAACAATACTCAAAAACAAACTATTCCAAAGTCCAGGCATGCCGTAGATGGGTGAAAACTCAATCGTTTAGTTTAACCTTGTTGATCTCAGTAAATCAAAATTCTAGCTAAAACTTTTCCTTAATTTTCATCCATTGCAATTTTACATTTCATTGAGTATCTAAAGTTTAGTTCTTCATTCTCTCGCAAGAAAGGGAATGTCATAGTGATTAAATTAGTTAACAGTTTGATTTAAGTTTCATTCTAGTTGGATGACAGCTATTTCATTGTCTCCTACTAACTTTCTAAATTACAGTTCTTAACTTTACGTACAAAATTTACCTATCAAAACTGTCTTTTCACAATATTGACGCATGCAAATTTCGCTATTTTGCCGACATAGGACATTTATCAAAGTAAGCTTTTTCTACAGACCTGTCAATTTTATTAGTACCCACCCCAATGGAGTTGGTCTAAATAAAGTCTATTTAAAACGGCTTTGAATCGATCAAAATTGAGTAACCATGTACAATTTAGAAACTAAGAAAAGGGATTTTAATTCGATTGAAAAGTACCTATCCAGGAAATTTCGGATCGACTGAAGTGTCTAACAAATCAATTTGAATTAAATTGTGTGATTTTTTGTTTATTGCTAAATCTCATCAAATTCTGATCAAGAATTTGGGATGAAAAGATCATTTTTGTAGCAGCAAACAGTTTCCAAAATAAACTAAGTTTGTTTCTGCTCGATAAATACCATACTCAATAAACATTTCCGTCAGGATAACAGTGATCTGCAGTCATTTTGTGAAAAGGTTCCGGTCTCAAACTAATGTTTTCTCGAAATTTGTTTAAAAATATGCAATTTAAAAGTTTCGTGGGTGATAAACAGTAGTTTTAAATGAATTTTCTTCAGATGATATTCTTAAGCACAACATTTTCAGCGCAAAACTTTTCAAAGATATATTTTTTTCATATTTCAAAACAAATTTGATACAGACAACTTGAGCCAATGAATTACGCTGCAAAAAAAATTGTATAATAATTTATCTTATAGTTTTTTTCAGATCAGGTACCCGCACAAAAAAATTAACTGAAAATCTTACAGTGAATTTTTGTGTTATGATTTGTTACAGAGAGGCGAAGCTGAACTTCGCACCACATGCGGTAAAGCAAGTATAGGATTAAAACAGCGAGACACTCAAAAACTATCAAAAACGACTTCGAAATTTGTAACCAGAAAAGAAGCAATTAGAAAAATTTCAAAAAAAAGCCGTAAAAAAATCAAAAATTTGAATTTTCCGAACGCCGTAACTTTCGGATTCAGAAAATTTTGGGCGCAATCGCATAAACACTTTAGCTTCCCGTAACCTGTTTTTTGAACTAAATCCAAAATCTCAGATATGGCAGGGTAGTTTTCGAGAATGTTCAACAAGTTTAAGAAACGGTAGAAAAATCCAACATTTGGCTATTCCGAGGGCCATATATTTATGTGTTAAGAATTTTGGGCGTAGCCGCTTATGCAGGGAGCTTTTCAAAAAGGTTTTGTTTTTGGAACCAAAAAAAACTCCGACGAGAGGGGCACTTTTTGAGTAAACAAAAAATGAAAAAACCGGGCCACATACTCCCCATCAGACAATGAAAAGAAAAAATTTCAAAAAAGCTATTGGTATACATATAACAAAAGTGATAAAAGCGGAGGGGAATGTTAAAACTGTCTTTTGCTCGAAACGACCAAAAACTAGATCTTTATGCCGATTAAAAGTAGGCTTAAATAATTTGGGCCGAGGAACTTTTTTAGCGAAACAAAAAAGAACAAAGAAGGAAATACGAAGTCAAGGAAAGTAAAAATAAAAACTGGGAATAAATCAATCACTGATAGCAATATTACAGAAAATTGCGCGTAGCAAGAAAAAATGGTTTCAAGATGTGACAACTAAGCCGACAACAGATAAGCAGACAAATAAGAGGCCGACAATTTTACTTGAAACAGAATAATTACCGTTTGAAAAAAAACAGGCCTGGTCAGATTCGAACATAGGACCTTTGATGTCTCAGGAATACTCGTTACCTCCAGGCTAATTTGGCCGGAAACGCATAGAAGTTTGATTTTATTATGAACCAAGATACGAGAGATTCTGTTAAACAAGTTGTTAACCCGGGAAAATGTCTTCATTCCAGTTTGATAACAAATGCTAATTGCAAGCGTAACAATTTTTAGATTTAATAACTAAGCCTGACAAAACATAAGAAGGATAATAATTTATCGAAATGTTTTTGATCCGGAGTTTTTACTATTTGAAAAAAAGGTCCTGGTTAAAGTAGAATCCAGGACGTTTGCCTTCCCAGGCGAATTCGTTACTTCCAGGCTAAGCGTGCAAGAGACAGTGAGAAATTTGCAACCATAATGAACCAAGGTACCACCAGGAGCCCTGTGATTAAAATTATTTTCGAGAAAAAAGTCTAGTATCCGGTTGCATTACCCTTGCTTATTGCAACGATAAAAAATAAGTGTGGAAAAGATGGATGACTTTCGATGTTCTTCAATTTAAGTCAATAAAATTTTTGAAAAATAACTGAACAGAGACAAAAAAAGATGATTTTGATCCGATTTTGAATCGACTCCTTATATCGCTTTTTTCTGTTTTTAATATGAGATTACCCTAAATCTATTGAGAGGCGATCAAAATGGATTTTTCCCTTTTTAAATGAGATCAATATAACTTTTTCTGCTTGTAAATAAGATGAATTTCAATCAATTCAAACTTAATGCAAATTTGTTTTTCATTTCATCTGAAACTTTTTCATACTAGAACCGATCTTAAGTCATTTCTGTCAGTGTGGGTAATTTTGACAGGCAAGCCATGATTCGTCTAATCTCGTTAAATAGCTCATCAGCTGCTGTAAGGTCTTTTTAAAATCATGAATTATAAACTCAAAAACCTCAGCACGTCCACGTTATTATTTTTAACAAAAGAAAATGAGTTGGAATTTTGATTCGTTTTCGGAGAACGAAAATGAATAAAAAAACTTTCAAAATTGAAATGACGGTTTGAAAGTCAAGACTAACTCATTGCCGCAAAGATGTTTTACTTTTTGACTACTATCTCTTCACCACAGATGAGCACTACAGATCATTTAAACAAGAAAGCTATCATGTTTGACGGTGTCTATCAGATGTTTCACAGCTGTTTACTCCAAGTTCTTTTTCTCTCCTTTTCTGTAGATCCTTCGACAGAAGCCCTTCATTTCAATTTTTTTTTCAAATCATAATAATAAAAAGTTAAGTCCCCCTCCCCTCTGAACAAACAACACACGAAGATTTTTCTCGGTCATTAAACAACGCAATAAAGTGCCACTAAGTAGATACAAAAAAAACCGAAGCGATTAAGTCGAAAAGAGAAAAATTAAAAAAAAAAAACTTTTAACAATTCGAGTTGGTAAAATTACAACCAATGTAAAATTAAATTTAGACTTTGTCAGACTTTTCAAATGCTAACAAAATTGAAGCAATTAGTGAAAACTGTTTGCTCTAAGAATAAACAGAGGAGCGAAGCAGATCTTCGCACCACTTGCGATACAAAAAACCAAAAGATTGAAAAAAATCCAAATGTATAAAAAAAATAAGGTGATTCAAAGTTTTCGTGGGTCCCAATAAACAACAACTAGGGGCAAAACAACTTAGTTAAAAATTGTTCAAAACTTTAGTTGTTTCTCTACTTAAAACACAGACACCTGACAGTTGGAACAAAGTAAGGAACGCAAGTAAACAGAAAAAATACTGACTACGTTGAAAAATCTCAATTTTCGATTATCAAAGAAAAATATAGATGCCCTTTAAGCTATTTGAGTTCTTGGAACATTTTATGACTTATGCTTTTTTGGTAAAATTAACGCAACTTCAGAACACCGGATCAAAATGTTAAGTTTTTATTTCACATACGAAACGTCCCAGGCATATTCGTTACCTCCAGGCTAATTTGGCCGGAAACGCATAGAAGTTTGAATTTAATATGAACCAAGATACGAGAGATTCTGTTAAACAAGTTGTTAACCCGGAAAAATGTCTTTATTCCAGTTTGATAACACATGCTAATTGCAAGCGTAACAATTTTTAGATTTAATAACTAAGCCTGACAAAACATAAGCAGGATAATAAAATATCGAAATGTTTTTGATCCGGAGTTTTTACTGTTTGAAAAAAAAAGTCCTGGTCAAAGTAGAATCCACGAAGTTTGCCTTCCCCGGCGAATTTGTTACTTCCAGGCTAAGCGTGCAAGAGACAGTGAGAAATTTGCAACCATTATGAACCAAGGTACCACCAGGAGCCCTGTGATTAAAGTTATTTTCGGGGATAAAAGTCTAGTATCCGGTTGCATTACCCTGGCTTATTGCAAGGATAAAAAATGAGTGTGGAAATGATGGATGACTTTCGATGTTCTTCAACTTAAGTCAATAAAATTTTTGAAAAATAACTGAACAGAGAGAAAAAAAGATGATTTTGATCCGATTTTGAATCGACTCCTCATATCGATTTTTTCTGTTTTTAATATGAGATTAACCTATACCGATTGAGAGGCGATCAAAAAGGATTTTTCCCTTTTGAAATGAGATCAATATAATTTTTTCTGCTTGTAAATAAGATGAATTTCAATCAATTTAAAGTTGATGCAAGTCTTTTTCATTTCATCTGAAACTTTTTCATATTCAAACCGATCTTATATCATTTCTGTCAGTGTGGGTAATTTTGGCAAGCAAGCCATGATTCGTCTAATCTCGTAAAAATAGCTCATCAGCTGCTGTAAGGTCTTTTTAAAATCATGAATTAAAAACTCAAAAACCTCAGCACGTCCAGGTTCTTATTTTTAACAATAGAAAAAGAGTTGGAATTTTGATTCGTTTTCGGAGAACGAAAAAGAATTTTAAAAAAATTTCCAAATTGAAATGACGGTTTGAAAGTTAAGACTAACTCATTGCCACAAAGATGTTTTCCTTTTACAACAAACTTGAAGCAATTAGTGAAATTTGTTTGCTCTAAGAATAAACAAAAGAGCGAAGCAGATCTTCGCACCACTTGCGATACAAAAAAAACAAATTATTAAAAGAATCCAAATGTATAAAAAATTAAGGTGATTCAAAGTTTTCGTGGGTCCCGATAAAAAACGACTTGGGGCAAAAGCAACTTAGATAAAATTTGTCCAAAACTTTAGTTGTTTCTCTACTTAAAACACAGACAACTCACAGTTGGAACAAAGTAAGGAACGCAAGTAAACAGAAAAAATACTGACTACGTTGAAAGAACTCAATTCTCGATTATCAAAGAAAAAAATAGATGCCCGTTAAGCTATTTGAGTTCTTTGAAAAATTTACGACTTGCGCTTTTTTCGATAATATTAACGCAACTTCAGAATACCGGATCAAAAAAATTAAGTTTTTAATCCACATACGAAACTAGAAATCTTTCACGCTGTTTCGCGCCATTTCCACGTTCAAGCTTGGAGAGTGCTAAGTACGTAACTTGCAGCAGATGAATTTCAATTGAACTCAAAAAGTGCAATTTCACCTAAGTGCACTCAGAAATGCATTAACATGTATGAATGCATATATTTAGTTGTTAGGGCGTTTTAAGACTTTTTCGGTAAAAAATAACAAAAAAAATCACCAAGAGTCACATAAGAGTTTTCACTACGTTCTATACTCCTGATAAGTGAGAAGAAAAACAAATTGAGAAAATCAATTTTCCCAAGGCGATAAAATTTCGTTTACAACAACATTTGGAATCGCGGTTTCAAAACTTTGAATTAACTTAAGATCATAATTTTTTAGACAAACTGAGCATAGCCAAATTCGATTAATAACTCATTGTTTCTGTTAAACATTTGATATCAGCTTTGACTGAATAATTAGCGAGAAAAGACCAGAAAACGGTCAACAAAACAAAAAATTGAAAGTTCTGAGAATAGTGAGTAGCCGCTTATGCAGAAGGGATTCAGGCAACCTGTAATTTCGATTGAAACCAAAATGTCAGATTTGGAAGGGTAGTTCTCGAGAGAAGCAAAAACCTTTCAAAAAAAGCCATAAAAAATCAAAAATTTGAATTTTCCGAATGCCGTAACTTTCGAATTCAGAAAAATTTGGGCGCAATCGCATAAACACTTTAGCTTCCCGTAACCTGTTTTTTGAACTGAATCCAAAATCTCAGATATGGCAGGGTAGTTTTCGAGAATATTCAACAAGTTTAAAAAACGATAGAAAAAAACAACATTTGGCTATTCCGAGGGCCATATATTTGTGTTAAGAGTTTTGGGCGTAGCCGCTTATGCAGGGAGCTTTTCAAAAAAGGTTTTGTTCGTGGAACCAAAAAAACTCATACGAGAAGGGTACTTTTTGAGAAAACAAAAAATGAAAAAACCGGGCCACATACTCCCCATCAGACAACGTAAAAAGAAAAAGTTTCAACAAAGCTATTGGTATACATATAACAAAAATGATAAGTGCGGAGGGGAATTAAAACTGTCTTTCACTCGAAACGACCCAAAATTAGGTCTTTATGCCGATTAAAAGTAGGCTTAAATATTTTGGGCCGAGGAACTTTTTTAGCGAAACAAAAAAGAACAAAGAAGGAAATACGAAGTCAAGGAAAGTAAAAATAAAAACTGTGGGAGTAAATCAAACACTGATAACAATATTACAGAAAACTGCGCGCAGCAAGAAAAAACGGTTCCAAGATGTCACAACTAAGCCGAAAAAAGATACGCAGACAAATAAAAGGCCGACAATTTTATTTGAAACAGAATAATTACCGTTTGAAAAAAAAACAGGTCCTGGTCAGATTCGAACTAAGGACCTTTGACGTCCCAGGCATATTCGTTACCTCCGGGCTAATTTGGCCGGAAAAGCATAGAAGTTTGAATTTATTATGAACCAAGATACAAGAGATTCTGTTAAACAAGTTGTTAACCCGGAAAAATGTCTTTATTCCAGTTTGATAACACTTGCCAATTGCAAGCGTAACAATTTTTAGATTTAATAACTAAGCCGACATAATATAAGCAGGATAATAATATATCTAAATGTTTTTGATCCGGAGTTTTTACTGTTTGAAAAAAAAAGTCCTGGTCAAAGTAGAGCCCAGGACGTTTGCCTTCCCAGGCGAATTCGTTACTTCAAGGCTAAGCGTGCAAGAGACAGTGAGAAATTTGCAGCCATTATGAACCAAGGTACCACCAGGAGCCCTGTGATTAAAGTTTTTCTTGGGGAAAAAAGTCTAGTATCCAGTTGCATTACCCTTGCTTATTGCAAGGATAAAAATTAAGTGTGAAAACGATGGATTACTTTCAGTGTTCTTCAATTTAAGTCAATAAAAATTTTGAAAAATATCTGAACAGAGACAGAAAAAGATGGTTTTGATCCGATTTTAAATCGACTCCTCATATCCATTTTTTCTGTTTTTAATATGAGATTAACCTAAACCGATTGAGAAGCGATCAAAATGGATTTTTCCCTTTTGAAATGAGATCAACATAACTTTTTCTGCTTGTAAATAAGATGAATTTTAATTAATTTAAACTTGATGCAATTCTTCTTCATTTCATCTGAAACTTTTTCATATTAGAACCGATCTTAAATCATTTCTGTCAGTGTGAGTAATTTTGGCAAGCAAGCCATGATTCGTCTAATCTCGTAAAAATAGCTCATCAGCTGCTGTAAGGTCTTTTTCAAATCATGAATTATAAACTCAAAAACCTCAACACGTCCACGTTCTTATTTTCAAAAATAGAAAAAGAGTTGGAATTTTGATTCGTTTTTCGGAAAACGAAGAAGAATGAAAAAAACTTTCCAAATTGAATTGACGGTTTGAAAGTCAAGACTAACTCATTGCAGCAAAAATGTTTTCCTTTTTGACTACTATCTCTTCACCACAGATCATTTAAAAAAGAAAGCTATCATGTTTGACGGTGTCTATCAGAGGTTTTACAGCTGTTTCCTCCATGTTCTTTTTCTCTCCTTTTCTGTAGATCCTTTTTTCGCATTTGTTTTTTTTCCATATCCTCAAAGGAATGGTTTTGACTTTCTTTGTAGAATGTTCGTCTACAACATCAATTTTACACCCCTGTTACGCCAATGTTACTTTGTATTGATACTTTCTCACTGATTTCGGATTTACTCAACGATTCCCTCGTTACGGTATCTACTGAAGATTTGCCACCCCTATAGAAAAGCAGTAAAAAAGATCCAGCTTTTTTTTCTTAATTTGAATTTTGCTGCATTCAGATTGATTGAAAAATTGACTAAATTAATCTACTAATGATAAAATAATTTGCTCGTGTTGGAAAAGTACAAGCGACTGATGACTGACTCCGTCATGAGATTTCGTTGAGTTGATTTGGATGCAAATACTTTTTGTTGGTTTTCCTAGTCTCGGATTTTTGTGGGGGCTAGCATGGTTCTAGGTTGGACACTTGCCTCTAATTGTGCATCTAAGTTTTTTAATCATATTATAGCGCTATGACTGCCGAAATCTTTCTTGGAGTATAATGAAACAAGCCACAAACTCGAGTAGATTGTTGGAAACTGCTTCGAGACTAGTTCTAAGTTTTTTCTCTCCTGGGCCAATTAAAAAGCGGGTTAAAGCGAATGGACGCGTTGAGTCGTTTCACACTGTTCAACCTAATTCTGAATGGCTCGGAAAATGATGTTGGGATATTCAATTAAGTCATTCATGCGGCGCTTTTCAGGGTTGAAGTGTGCTTTGACATAAAGGTTGTTAGGGCTCATTTTATGAGAAAAAGCAATTTGGTTTTGAGAGAAGAAAAAATGATCCAAGTAAAGCCTTGATGAATTCTATAAGAACAATTAAATTCAGGAAGCTTAATTCTTTCTGAACTATTTCAGTGAACTTGATTCTGTTTACAGAGAGCGTGATATAAAAATGTTTTCTCTGTATAACTTGAAAAATGTGGACAGTAATGGCTGCGAAAAACACTTAACTGTTAGAACAGAAATGATTTTCAGCCAAAAGAAACATTTGGACAAAACTGGGTTCCAACTTTTTGAAGAAATGAATTTTTTTCTCATGAGCCGAATGAATTTGATTTTCACAAAAAAATTCTCTGGGCCTTATTAAGAATAGCAACAAGCCACATAGGTATTCATTTCAAATTTCTTCGGAATAACTTTTCTTTCCCGAAAGTTTGAGATTTTTTCAAGGCCGTTTTTTTGCGTCTAGAACTTTTACGTGATACCACTATTGCAGCCAAATTTGGCCAGGTTGTGGTAGACCTGAAGCTGGAGGTCAAGTGAGAGCTTGTTCTAACACACTATCATTGCCATGGCATGGGATCGAATACACGATATGACGATTTCAAAGTGAACGCCTTACCACTGTGCTAAGTGCCTCCTCTTATCGCGAATATCGAGAACAAATAGAAGGACTTAAGTAATACAAAAAACGTACCATTGAAAAAGCCATATAAGTAAAACTGTAGCCCATAAACTCCCCGTTTCATAGTTTCAACACATAGGCCTACTTGTTGGTTAAGTAATTGAAAAATTATGTTGACCTTTAAATTTATTTTCAAATTTCAAAAAATAATTTGGTAAATTATTTCTCAATCAGAAAAATAGCGATTTCATTATAAGCTGCAAAGATAAGACTACAGTTGCAGCAAACTTCTATATCATTGTCTTTTATTGTTTTATTCGTAGACTTTGTGAAATATAGTCTGCAAAACGAAAAATTCGGACTACCTTTTATTCGAAACACAATTTTCTTCAATTCAAGCATTAACAGGGCTTTATTATAGTTTTACACTTCAACACCTCTAGCTTCATTTCAAATAGTCAAAAACAAATGGAAAACACAGACCCCAGCAAATAGTTCTTTCTGACTTTGTAAGTGGTAGGAACAATAATCGTATAAGATATTATGAAAAGTTTTTGGTTACGGTAGATTCGAAGAAAATGTACCATGATCCAAAACTTGCTTCGCAAGTGGAATCGTCCCTGTTACAAACAAACTTTAAATAAGTAATGGTAACATGAAGTTGATATTCTCTTCCAAATTTGCTCTAATTCATTGGCTTGACCAAACTTAAAACCATAACCTTTAGCTTGTTATCAATAGATACTGTGAGGCTACTTAATACTGGAATCCATATCGCTGATTCCGCATTAAAACAGCCTTGTTACGGAGTCCGTGAAAATGCTTCATCAAGTCCTTTCGCGAAATCCACAAGTCAAGTCACCGCCAAAAGAAACGATTGACCTCGTTTAATTGCTGCTAAGTATTGGAGGCAAAATGAAATATTTGGAAGGATTTTTAATTTTAAAAAATCCTATTCAAACGCTACATGAAACTATTCTTTGAATTCAAGGCTGGTATATTGATAACACAACGTTGTTAGCGGGGGTCAAAGTAACAAGTTTCTAAATGAAACTTCAAATCAAAGTCGAGATAAATCGGATTAATTGATTTGATTTAACCAAGACTGCCCAAATTTGAAACCATTTTCTTTAAAAAAGATAGAAATTTTGCACTTTGATTTTACAAAAAGACTTGTAGATTTGAGCATGACTTCAATTTTTGCATTTAGGTTCATCAAAAGCGCTTATTTCTGCTGCCTAAAACAAATTCTGCTACCTACTGCTCTATAAGCTATATTCTACTAATTCTGTTATTGAGCCTGAATTCGACTAAATTGAGCTTAGCTATGAAATGAATAAATTGAGACATCATATAGCATGATGGGTAGTTTAATTAAGAACCATGCAAAAGTACTCACCGCATGTCTATCGACGCGTATACTTACACAATTCGCGTTAATGGCTGCTGCATCTTATAACTGTTTCAAAAAAATCTTTGAACAATTTGCCGCTTGGGATTCAAAAATAAGTTCTTCGATACATCATCTTTCAACTAACAAAAAGTTACTAAATACTAAAAGCTTATGCGTCTCAATTAAGTTCATTTTGAATTGTTTCAATGTTTTTCGATGTTTCCGATTTAGTCAATTATCTGGCGTCGTTTCATCTTCAACTCAACTTAGATTTGCTCCTCTTCTCGCTCTTGTTGAAATGCATTCGTAACTTCACTATTGAAAGCTGATACATTTTTCAAGCACTGAGTTACGAAAGGAATTGCTTGGCAAAAGATCTGGCTTAATTTTTAGAATGGATCTCAAGTTGCGTATCGATATTGGTTGTTTCGGAACACTGGCATCTGACGAAATTTCGCTGGCAAATTCCCGTTCATTGCTTCTCATTTCCTTCAAAAGGTGTAACTGATTTGTCGACCCTTTGTTGAGAATTGAATCATTGGACAACGAAGAAAGAAACTAAAACAACAACTGAGTAAAACATCAAGTTAAATTCAACTTCAAATCTTGCAGAGCATGCCAAATTTACCGGATTTTCCATCTTCGCCGATTGATTAATATCCAAGAGCGCCTTGATGAATCTTCGTAACAAATCAAGGGATGCTCTAAAACAACAAAAAATTTACTTGGTGTTTTTGATGCTTTATGTCGAAGAATTCAAACACAAATCAGTATAAAACATGAACATGTGCAATTTGCTCAAGAAACGTATATTTTATGTATAACTAACTCAGAAGAGAACTATAAACAATCGGTGATGGACACACGAGGGTTACATAGCATTATTTAGACAACCGCGTATTCAGACTCGTCAGTATTTAGACAAATACTGTTTCAACCAATCAGAATCGAGACAAAGAAAAAATTAATAAATAATTATTTATTTTGGATTATTTATGTCTTTTCTCGATTCTGATTGGTTCATACAGTATTTGTCTAAATACTGACGAGTAAGAATACGCGGTTGTCTAAATACAGGCTGAACTCCACACACGAGAAACCGCATGTTCGAGCAAAAACAAATTGGTTTTGAATGCAATAGTGATTGAACAAACAATTTTTGGCGGAGAAAATGAAAAAGTCCAATGAAAAAGAAAAGATATCTGAAGAATATCCTACACATTTTGAAGAATAAAAACCAGCGAAAGTAAAAAAAAAATGACTACGCAAATCAGCTATTGTAATTGTAATTGATCAATATATTGCGTGGTATATGGTATCATTTGACTCGAGGAGCATGTTTTTTTTCAAATGGTTAACTTTCAAATTGTCGTTTTGGCCGTTCCGAACCATCACTCAAGTATACTAATTCAAGGGCTTTCGAAAAATATTTGAAGTTAAAAAAAAAGAGAAAACTAATTGTACAACTGCTACAGGCGAAAAAATTCCTTATATTTATTGAAAAACCTTGTTTGTATCAATCATAATCGTAATCAATCATAATGATGAATAACCCTACAAAACCATTATTTTCTAATTTATTTTTCAAAAACATATATTTACACAGGCGAAGTTGCACTTCGCATACACAAGCAAAAATATGACCGATAACGCTACTGGGAAAACTGAATGAGTAAACTTTGAGTCTTCAAGCTAATTATGACGCATTAGCAGTACCAGTCAATTTGAAAGAACAGAAATTTACCAACTAACATGCCTCAATTTACAGAGTGGACGCATTTTAGCTAGTATACGCAAAGGTTCATTAAAAACATCCGACCCTGCTCAGGTTCGAACCCTCTTATTTTGTTATGGGTCCCCTTCCCTACCTCTACGCTACTGATCCATGATACCTTGAAGCTAAATTCTATTTATAATATAATAGTCTGTTGATAATATCCTTAGCTTTGGCTGTACTTAATAGCTGGTTATTGATCAAAATGAACACTTTCAAAATGAAAAAATTTTGTTGCAACAATATTTGCGTCGCAACAATACTTGCGACTTAGGTTGGAAAAAATCATTCTATCACACATGCTTTGTTTGCGTAATAAAGCGGTAACAAAGCCGACAACTTTAAACAGACACACGTTAAATTTCTATAAATATTTTTTTAGATCCAAGTTTTTTAGAAATAAACTCCTATCTCGAAGACAAAAAGATTTGAGCAAAAATGTTTGGAGGCCCGATTTACAATTCCCGAGTGTGCCCTGATAATCACACCACAAGAGAGTCGAAAATTTCAATTTTGCAAATAAACGCTGAAACGAAAAGCTCTAAAAGTTTGCATTGCGTTCAAATATCCACGTTAAAATAATACATGACCTTGGAAACTGAAAACGTTGAATTCAATAAAACAAACTATAAGTGGCCAAATATTGGCGTTTTACTTAAAAAGTCAACATAGGGACTTCTTAAAAATGGGTCAAGTGAAACGCCAATTAAATAATGTATAGATAGATGAAACATTCTTCTCTTATCTTTATCGTGCCTAATTTAGATTCGAAACATCATACCTGAAAACCGAGCTTATTTAATCTCACATTCAGATATTGCAAGAAACACTTCAAATTGGACTTACACAAAGTATCACTCTATCAATTTACTACAAAGGTAAAATTTACTTGAGTATGATGACCACGCAATCATGTGTCACTGTATCCAGACCGTGTTCCCATAAACTTATATATACTCGACCAACAATTCCTTCAGTTTGTTTAACGGCTGGATCGATGTCTATTTTAGGGTTTTTGATCTCATTTTTATCACTGAAGACTTGGATCCTATCAATTTCTTCTTGTCGCCAACTTAATTTATTCTCGATTAAATTGGGAGAGACCATTTGATTTAGTTCAGCGGCTGATTCCAATGTTTCTAATTTTCGTTTTCTGTCTTTAATCTTTGGTGTCGCATCCTGAAGTTTAGCTTCATCTGATTTTAACTGTGGTGGACATGTCAACTTTCCTACCACAGTCTTGCAAACTCGACGGCAAAAACAAATGAGCTTCAAAACGAATAAGTTGTGCAAATGAATGGATTGCGGGGTAAGAATTGTTCGTACATTTTCATCAAGCTGCAGTTTTGATAGCCTGCCACAAAACCATTCGCGCATTAAAGAAAGATATTCGGCTTCAAATTCACCTAACTGAGCACTTAATGTTGATCTAACTGACTTGAGCTCTTCAAGATCTTTTAAGCTTTCGGTCATTGTAGCATCTATCTGAAATACGCCCCATTAATAGACTGGACAAACGTTTGGAGACTCGGCCGAAGCATCTCGCAACGCAAAAACTGAGCCAATTATGCATTTACGAACGCATAATGAAAAAATTCAAAATAGAGGCGACGCGTAGCTTCGCAACTCTTGCGGTATTACACTAACATATCATTGCGATCTCACAGACTGAAAAATAACAGAAGAAAATAGAAGTATTTGTATTAGTATAGTATTTAGGATTTATCCCATGGGTTTGCATCAAAATATAGTTTAATGAGTTCTAAGTTTTTCTATTTGGGTAAGTTTCCACATTGCCACATTATGTGCCATGCGCAGCTGTCCATTTTTGAATATTCTGCAGATTTTCTTATCTCCGATAACTGTTTTGGTGTACTTCGAATAATGATATTGAATAGTGCTGGGCATCTAACGAAGAAGTCAGCCTTGGTCTTCCTTTAAGCGAATTTTTGGCGAAATTATTTTCTATAATTCTGTCTGGTTAAACTTTGGATGCATGTGGCATATTGGTTGATGTCAATTTCATAATTATTTCAAATAATGGATATGAAAAGTAGGTCGTGCAATTCGATGTATGATGGTCGTTTTTGAAATTGACCAGAGTGCATTTTCCAGCATTGAGAAGCATTAAGTTATTATTACACCAATAATCGATTGACGTAGTAGCATTGTCTAATTCCCTTTTGCTTGCAGCAATAAACCTGAAGTCGTCAGCATATCCGAAAGAAATCTTTGATGTATATCATGAATAAAAGTAATCCCAATAGAGAACCCTGATGGACACCACTTGTAACATATTCTAACATAACACATTGTAGATTTTGCTTTGTTAACTCGAACATTCTGTTTTCGTAGAGTTAAAATTGAATCAATGAGTTCAATTAGTTTACTACCAAAAACAAATTTATTGAATTTTTTTTTTCAGTAGTAGTTAATTTGGGACGCAATCGGAAACTTTTTCGAAGTTCAGATAAAGCTCAGTTATGTTTTGGGTGGCTTTGATCGTCCCAGCCTAAGTGATGTTAGTATGCAAGAAATTCCGAAACATTTTTTACCGGAAATCATATTGAGAACTATGAAGATGTCGAATTCTTTCGATCTCTTTTCGAAGTCGATGTTACTGAAATCTTATTTGTCCCCATCTTTGAAGATTGGAACAACTTCCCTTAATTTCCAGTCTTCAGGGAAGATTCTTTTGTATATTAAGGTTTGAAAAATTAGTATGACCGATTTTGAGTGCTTTTGCTAGATTTTTGTTTAGAAGATTTCCCAAATTATTTGGCCCTGTTGATTTATTGATATCTAGCTCATTCATATTTTTTCGGGGTAACCTTCGTATAACTCGATGCAAATAAAATTGCCCTTTTCAAAATGACCACCTTCGTTTTTTTTCTGTTTTTGTGAACACGCTACTGGTTTTTGTGACTGTTTTTGTGAACACGAATTGATTAAAAGCATCGCATTTCTTTTCATCGGTTTCTATTAGTTGTCTGTCGCGGTTCTTTCCTCATGGAAGCTTTGGCGCTCCTCTAATGCTTCGTAGATACTTCTGTGTTGTGCTTAACTTAGGTGGTGCAAAAACTTCAAGCTCATAGCTTTTTAGATCTTTATCAGCAGTATCTTTTTATTAATTGTTCTAATTTTAAAATTTTTGAGACACTGTGGTTTTGAAAATGATGGAATTTTTTTTCCAAGTTAGTGCATTCATGGTCATGTGCATTATTTCGCCAAATGAGATACATTCATATAGTGTATCGCTTTTGGTTTTGTTTTTTCGGCATGTTTTGCAAATATCCATGTTTGAACTCAATTGTTTGGAATGTCTAAGTGTTGTGAGTACTATCAATAGAAAAGAAGAATAGAGGTCACCTACAGCCGCGGAGCCCGTAAAGAGTTCCGAGAGCTAAAAATTACTTAGATTGAAAAATAAGCAGGTCTAACCGTGGAAGCTGTATTGAGTTCCAAGAGCTATGAACTTACGTAGAGAGGCATGCATGTTCAATAATTACACTACTGATTACAAGGAAAAAATTCTGGGTATTTGTCTTGCGATGCTTTCAGTGATCACTTTTTTCGCAAAAAGTTGATTCTCAAGGTGGTTCGAAGACCGCGCAGGGATTTTTGGGTTAGATGAACGTTTTCGTTTCCGATATCTCTATTGCAGCATATCTTTTGTTTGATGCTTCTGTAAACCCAGGCGCTTCCTATAGCTTCACGCTGAATGACTTTTTCAACCTCAATATTGCTATCAGTTATTTTTTTGTTCAGTTGAGTGACTCATGGGGGATGCACAGTACGCAAACCCTATCGCAGAGATCAGATAGTTAAGGTGCAAAAATTGCTAGTTCTTTCTTAATGTCCTCTTAATTGCGTGCAGATGATACCGTTTCGTTGAAGGCGTCGTTTCCGCCAATAAATAAACAGATTGTCGGACTGACCTTTCGCCGGTAAATGATTTAATACGTGGAAGATCCTACCACCAGAAAGAGACAAGATGTTGAAGTTGGGAAACACTGGTCTCCTTGCTTGTGAGTCGGCAATCAGCAGGTATTTTTGTGATGATGTTTTGAAGATATGTGCTTTTATAACATTTATGTTCTTGGCTCTATAAATTCCCCACTATTATCGCTTTTTGTTTCAATTAGAAATTGGCTTAAGTTTTTCTCTGTTGTGTGTGCAAATTAATCACTGAGATTTTGGTCATTGATTGAATACATTTTATTTTCTGAAGGTATTTATGACCAGGGAGGGGTTGTTAATGAGAAGGACCTTCAGACTTTTGCATTTTTCAGGTGATAAGATTTGTTCAAAACTGTTATCAATTAGGCTTACAAAAATTAATTGTTCATCCGCATCTTCTGTCGTCATTGCTTTCCAGTCAGTTTTCTAGCAATTTATATCTCCAGTGATCATAACATTTTCACATTTCAAGTCTCTTGCAGTGTTAATAGGTTTACTCATAAGTTTTACAATTAATTGGTCTATGTGGGTTTCTTTTAGCGGGCAATAAAGTATTTTTGAAATCTATTATTCTCATTGAAACTTGTTCAACAATTGAGTTTATGCGTACAGCCTAAAGTTTAAAGCAGTTTCTGATGGCAATTGAAAGACGGCCATGTTTCGTCTGGTAATTTTTAGATGGTCGATTACATATGTAGATTTCATAACCTGGTAGAAAAAGAGTTTCTGATTTTGTTTTGGCTTTTAGCCATGTTTCGGTTAGGCACGAGATAACTTTTTTGCGAGATTGGTTGCATTTGCGAGACAAATTCGTTGTGACATTTCGATTAAATTTCGTACATTAAACGTTAGTATTGTGGATAAAAGTCTTTCGTTTAGTCAGACTGAATGGTCTTCGCATTTAATCTCAACCAAGTCGTTTTCATTTTTTCTTATTAATTATTAAATTAAAATCACTTCTAATCACTTCGATTCTTTCGAATGCAGATCATTCGAACCGTCGCACACATGAGGAAAAACGAAGAGGGGAAAACAAGATTATATCACCATTGTCTCAAGGCACGGAAGCAACTCATCGTGTTTTTAAACGTCATTTGGATAGATAAAATTGTCCTATCTATCTGTGGCTCAGGGACATCGAACTAGAAGTTACCATTTGCACTGCCAAGATTTCATCTACTCTTGTATAACTTGGGTGAATAACCCCGAAAAAGGTATCGAGAAATAATAAAGACACGGTTAGTGTTGAAATTCATAGGCGTTTATTGATGTGGGGAATTCCCTCTAGATATTTCGAGCTTGATCACTGCTTTATGGATCCATTGCCAGCCTGCCTCACTAAACATAGCCAGTAAAAAAATGAAGTAGAGCTAAATTATTCTCAAGGCATAATAACAACGATGGGGGCTGACCACGGGAGTTTCAAGTCCACACGGGAGTATTAAAGATATGTGGTCTAGCTACCGAGAATTGCATTATTCTCTCAGTTTACACAGCAACTGAAACTAAAAAATACCGGTTTGACGCCTCGCTGACGCCAGATCGTTATTTCCGTGATGATTTTTATTCCGTCTCGGTCTATCTAAACTAAAATTTGGTTTGTACATTATTAGATTTATTATTAATAACTAGTTCCAGGAAACTGGCCGGGCCTACCCCTGAGTAGTAAAGGTCGATTTTTAATGGTTCATATCATAGCTGCACGAGCATTGTTTTATTCCCTCAAAATCTTGTCGAAGACACAAAGATATTCGAAATTAATAACAGCTATCCCAGGACTCGATATGAAACCCCGCGCTAAGAAACAAATTCAACATCTTCTGAAAACATCTGAGAAACGACAGGGAAGTCATCTTGTGGCACGACGTGATTAACAATACCATTACACCCCACAGAGCAACACCCCTAAGGAAACAACTATTGATACATTTGATTCAATCCATATTAACTCCAAGTTCTGTGCAGATTCCTTCCAACTTTGATTCATTCTAGAATCGAATCAAAGCGATCATCTATTGCCAGAGAATTGGTTTGGACACCCTATGAACAGAACTGAAAGACGCAAAAACTCGTTATCAAATCGCTTCTTTCAGAAAGGAAAAAAAACGACAAGGAGTACACCAGACGATTCCAAGATCTCCTCCCAGATCCGAGTTTGGAGATCAGGTCTTTATTCATCACCTTAAAAAATCTAGCATATCTACAACAGTTCCCGAGAAGAGGCTTCCGATTGAATATCAAAATGATACTATCAAAATGAGTGATTTTTTCTTCTCAAATTGTTGACTCGTAAATTGAAGTGATTGTGAAAGGATCAAATTCTAGTTATAACACCTTCAATCTCTGAGTTACCATGACTTGCAAACCCTGCAATAAGATTATTGCCTCAAATGCGCCCACATACCACAGCATTTCCTGTAAAAAGAACATGCACCTAACGGTCAAATGCGCTGGGTTGTCCAAATATGTAATCATGGAAATAAATTAATGGGCAGCAAAACTCTACTCATGTGCAATGACTGTACGGACAATGGCAAACGCGAGGGTGTCATCAATGCAATATCTAATGATCATAACAATGAGCAAATGGAAAACCAGCGAGTTCGGAATGAAAAAAAAAACTTGAGATGGCCATTAATGCTAGCAACCAACCTGCCTTGGAAAAGATAAAAGGAGAGATCGAGGAGATTGTAAACAACATAGTGAGAAAGAAACTGGAACCAAAACTAGCATTGCAAACTATGGTACTACAACAACGACAAAAACAAGCTTATAATCACAATGCAACAGCAAGCTTCCGTGTTCATGGTCTCCCAGCAAACATCAAGGAAAACGAAAAAAGAAAAAAAACTACTAGCAAATGAAATTCTAAGCGAATCACTAAAAAAAATTTAAGTTTCAGGCAAAATTGAATGCGTAAAAATTCTCGGAAAACTTGATAAGGAACGGAAAAAACCTAGAAATGTCCTAGTTAAAATGGAGAACAATTGGGATGCAAGAATGATCCTTGCGAAGTGTCCTGAAAAACGTATATACTACCGGCTTTAACGAAACAATAGTCACAAAATGAAAAAACATGCTTGAAAAAACAGAATTAAACAAAAATGGTGTGCAGTTCAAAAGTCTGGAAATGAAAAACCTTGAGTAATATCATGATGTGATGGTCGATGATGTGAAGGTCGACTTAGAAGACAGGTTTTCGTAGTGACTATCCTCATTAAACTGCTTATTATTCATTACATAAAACCTATTCAACTGTGATGGAAAGCAAAACTTTTCATCAGCTATAAATATGAGTATTTACTTGATTTTATGCATAACAGAGACCTGGTTGTATCATCATATAAAGGAAAAAGAAGTTCTCCTTCAAAACTCTAACATTTATAGATGTGATAGAAAGACAAACTTTTATTTTTCTGCACATGGCGCCGTACTCAATTTTTGAACAAATTTTTCACATAAGCGACACGACTGTTATCTACTCTCTAAAACACATCTCAGCGAACCGTTATTTGTATGTACTTTCTACAACCGACCGAACAGTAGTCATTATCGCTACTCTCGAAGCGACTTGAATATCTTAATTTTACTGACAAGATCATAAAAGAAAGGAAAATTCACTTTATGTTGTTACATAAGCTTTTCATCTACGGACTGGAACAACTTCCAAAGCTCAAAAGCCAAAGAAAATGGTTTCTTGAAAACTTTGCGAAATAAAACTAGAAAAATGTGGATTTTTTCAACGTGCGGCAAAATTACCCTGGATGTAATCTTTCAATTAAATATGAGCATACTTACGCAGATTAATCAAAGATTCAAACAAAATGTCAAACATTATTATTACAATAGAAATTGAACTAAGCTTACATGCTAAAAAAAGGTTATAAAATGAAACCGGCTAAAGTTCTGGCCTTGCTAACTCAGGTGATATGCGAAGTTAAATGAGTGAACATCCCTTCAACCCAGTCTGCCATACCAATGTTGACCACATGGAGAAAGACTTTTTGTCCACTTGTAACAATTGTCGAAAAGTTAGTTCCCCGACGAACAATGCTTAAATAAGAATTTCTAATCAGCTACAGTAAATAACCTCAAACATTTTTACACATATATGCACAAAAAAGCCCTCTATAACAAAATTCCGACGTCATATCGGAGAAACGATTCGCCCAGACTAAAGTCCTTGCTGATTCAATCAACCTAAACCAACAATGCAGAAAATCGACAAAAACTACTTAGCTCAAGAGATGCGAATTCGAAGTACGAACATTTTAAACATGCGAGTAAAACTTCTGGTCTCCCAAAAATTTGTGCAACGAAGACGAAAGTGCACATAGCATACACAATCATTCAAATTTGATGAACAGATGTTTTCAGTCAGTCTACTCAAAAAAATTAAACTCATTAGAGTATCTCTTGCAATTTTCCTCTGGTCGAAAATTTTGACTATTAAAACGGAAATTCAATTTTTGCCGAGGAAACGGATACCAAAAAACCATTTAGATCTGATATCTTAACACCGAATTTCTTACCAAAAATGGCTGTTCCATGCAGGGTGACCACTTTTTTGAGAAAAATAGTAACTATGACAATTTTCGAATTTTTTGTCGACCTTTTTTTTAGGTCGACCAAATTAATTTTTTCAAGCTCTGCCTAAGCACTAAAAAGTCCCTGTTTTTGCCAAAATTTATGCGCCGCAAGCATAATTTTGAATAAACAGGTTGGAAAAAGTCGTTTTCAGGCACTTTTTGAAAAATTTTGACAAAATGCGTTTTTTCGGAGCACGCTCCCCCTCAATATTAGAATATATTGTCGCCAAAAGTGCCTTTAGAAAATTTTTTGGGTCTGCAACCACAAATGGGAAATGGATATCTCACAAAAAAAAGGAGGACTAAATAAAACAAATTTTAGGGTCCGTCACCAAAAACCGTTCTAAATAGTGACTTTGTGGCCATTGAAAAAATAGTGACCAATAGTGACTGGTCACTAAAATAGTGACCAAGTGGTCACCCTGGTTCCATGAGCTCTTGCCTAAACACTTAATTTAATTGTATCAAACGCCGGCAAAAGATTGCTCGGAGAAAGAGAGCTGTAACATTCGCCCGGAAGATACATATCGACGCAAAACAAAACTAAGTCTTAAGACGACTGGCTAACGTCAAAACAGAGCTTTGCATGCTTTTCACCGTCTCTACCAAGCCAGTACTTTTCGGTGGTCTTTTCTAACATCGGGTCGACAAAACGTTACTGCTTTCGGCTTCGGTCAAAACACTCAAATTAACTTAATTACATGCAGGAATAGTGAGCTCATGGCTGGGTCTCAGTATCCCCAGACCACGAGGTCACTCCTAAAAACAGGGCTACTACTTATTATATTACTATTGTTTTTGTTCAGTAGATAAAAATCATCATCTCCATCGAAGATGGATCAACCCTTTCCCCAAACTCCTAGCTTCTCATCCCTATGAAAAAGAATCCAGTTGTTAATTAAATTCAGATCAGGACATGACAAGAAGCTAAAAGTCAATATAAAAGAATAAAAGTCTCAGTTCCGAAACCCTTCCGGATTCTTGAATCCACTGAATCAAGCTCGTTAATCTTGACTTCTTCTTAATCCGGAAGGCTGTCCTCCACCCTTCACCGTTGTCTGCAACAGCCTTGCAACTATTGTAGCGACACAATAGTTGCAACTCGGAGTGTTCACTGCTATTCCTGCAATCTGCTAATGTTTTTTCTCACAGTTTTCGTACTTATCGTCCGCGCTACTAATGTTGTTCTGTTTTTCTTAGTTCTTTTGCTAAAATGGCCGTTTCCGACGTTTCTCAGAAATGTTACGTAATCACTTCGAAAATTTAAAAATTAGCAATTCCCGAATCCTTTAACCTTCACGTTTTGTCCCATCGTTCAAATAACGTTCTTAATTCTTAATAATCACCAATCCGGAAGGCTCGCTGCTAAAAATTCGAATTCTGCAGAGATTGCTTTTGGCCATTCTGGTCGAATGTCACAAGCCCAAGGTTCTTTCAACAACTGAATCTACCAAATCTATGTAATGAACTTCGTGAACAGATTAATTTGCAACTCATCGTAATATATGAAATCGTGAACGACGAAATTTCTTCTCCGAAGTGAGGACTGAAAAACGAACAACAGAGTTTACGTCTCGATTTTGTCGACAAGCGAGCCATCTATCCGAAAAATTGAACTCTATGATTTTTGCAGAAACAGTTGGAGCGTTGTGTAAAATTAATTGGGAGAAAAGCATCGTCGGAAGAAATCCTGAAAATGCTATTCAGCAACAACAACAACAACAACATTTATTGAGAAAAATGTAGAGGTTTTAAGACATCAGTCAAACGGAGCATACACAATTTTTGCATACCTGATAAATTTAAATAGCATTATTCATATTAAAATTGGTTGGTGCTGGACAAGATGAGTCCAGCGAAAGATTATCAATTTTCAGGAAATCACAGGACTCTAGAGTTTGCTGTACTTCATGTAATGAATGGATTACAAATGGTGCAAATATCTCCCATTGTGTCACTTGTGGTAACATCATGCATCTCACAAATCAATGTACAGGATCATCAGAAAATGCAATGAATGGAATTCAGGAAATAAACCTGAATATTCTTCTTATCTGCATTGGCTGCTTGGGAACGAAGCAACGAGATGTTGCTATTGACTGCCTTGCAAAAGGTCGCACTTCTGCATTAAACGAAGGTAAGTTAACTTCTTTTGATAAAGCTATTTCATGCCGCCAAGAATCTGTGGACAAACTCTCTGCGATGTCCCACATTAAAATGACTTATAGCGACGCAGCACAAATTGCTCAGTCTTTTGTAGACTCAACAACTAGTGAAGTTTGTATTTCGATTATCACTGAATTTAAATCATCAAATCGAAGTCAAAAGGCTAGCCGAATGGACATGATCACCCACGAAGAAAAATCTAAAATCGGAACCTTGAATCACTGTGAATCATCAGACTTTCTTAATACTGATAGACTGGATAAATTCGAAGAAAATTCAAGCCGTCCAAGATCTGTATTGATTAAATTGAACAACATTTTTATTGCATCGAAACTGCTCTCGCTGCCTTCCATGCTGCAATCATTCAAAGGAGTGTTTCATGAGAAAATTATTCGGCGTTTATCTCCCGGTCGCTTAAAAAAAAACAACACGAATTAGAACGAAAATTATTGCAAAAAAAGACAGGAATTGTAGGATGCAATGGCTGATCCAAAATCAAAAAAACCTCATAATTTAAATTTTTCTAAAACAATTTTAAAGTTACGTTGATAAATGACTACCTGTCAAACATCCGATCTCAGTATCAGTAATACGACGTCTGTCGTACAATATTCGCAGTCTTATAGGACTTGCAAGACGTCAATTTTCCCAAACTTTATAATATCAACTTCGTATCATGTTTTATGTGTACAAACTTATTAAATAATTTGTTTTCAAATAAATTATGCCTGGTACGAGGTCAAGATTGGCCTCAAAGAATCATGAGATGTGCACCATCTGTAGCAAGCCAAACGGTGATAATTGGATATCGTGCGAGTTATGTGAGAGGTGGACTCATAGTGAGTGTATGGGCTACTCTGTGGATGAGTACAAATTCCTGGAACGATCTGCAAATGTGAAATTTATGTGTACTGGTTGCTCAACTACCGGATCAAAACTGGGCGGTGGGAAATTTCACGAGGACATCACTCGTGGTATTGAAGAGCTGAAGGATACACTTCAAATAGCCAAGTCGGTAATGCAGTCAATCGCAGATGCATCGAATGCTCCTCAAAATCAAAAGGCTAAGTATTCAAATGTGCTTAAATCAGGTAATGAATACGCTTTTGAACTACGTTTTAGCGGCATACCTGAATACAAAAGTTCGAATGAAAACGAAAAAATAGAGAGGGCTAAAATTTTTGAACACGAGGAAAAAGCCTTATGCGAATGCATAAACAAATTGGGTGTTAATCCGAATGAAATTTCTTCATTTCGTAGACTTGGTAAATTTGACCCAAACTTTAAAAAACCCAGGCAGTTATTAGTCAAGTTTATAAACATGTATACAGTTGACAAAATACAAGCTCGCGCATCAATGCTGAAAACTTATGAACCAAGATATATGGGTGTGAATTACGCTGTTTTTATATCGAAAACCCTAAATAAGGATGAACAAGAAAAAGAACAGCAATTGCTGAAAAGAAGGAGAGAACTATTAAATAACGGAAGTGATCCAAAAAGTATCAAAATTCGGAAAGGTGTTTTGTTTTTAAATAACAGAGCCGAAACCACATCAGACTGACTATTGAAAAATTCAGGGGATATAGAAGTAATTTGTTACAATATCAGAAGCCTTTTCAAGCTGGACCGTAGAAAAACCTTTTCAAATTTTATACTTTTGAATAACCCTGATATCTTTTGCTTATCCAAAACCTGGTTAACAACTGAAATATTGGAGACAGAACTATTTTTAAATGAATATAATTGCTTTCGATCTGACCGAAAAGCAAAAATTGGCCAGACATCACATGGAGGAACTATGATATGTGTAAAAAGATCGTTTTTGCCAGAAAATGCAAATTTTGGATATGATACAAACGGTTCAGTCGTAGCATGCTATGTCACTTTAGCAAATCTAAAATTTTTGGTCATCTCATGTTATCTGCCCCCTGCAAACAGTAAATATTCACTTAATACGGAAGATATACACAAGATGTTTTCCGAAATTTTGAAACTCAGAAGTAAATGTGACGGTTTGATTATTTGTGGGGATTTCAATTTCCCAACAATAAATTGGAGTAGCATTTCTTCGCAAAATTCGATTGAAGCTAATTTTCTAACTTTTATTGAGAAATTTGATCTAATTCAAAAAATTGATTTTCATACAGCTGCAACAGGAATCCTTGATCTGTTTTTTGTGAGTGAAAATATTCAGGTTACTGATATTTGCAAATTTCAAAATGAAAATAGTTTCACAAAAATGTCAAACCATTATCCGATAAAGACGAAATTCCATATTGAAATATCCTATTATACCAGCGAAAATATGTTAAGGTGTCAACATTGAGGTTTTGCAACGGTGACTACAAATTATTGAATGATTTAATTATTGATAACACCTTCGATACTTATTGCTGGTCAAATCCAAATGTCATAAAAGAACATTGGTACAAATGGTTGTTGGATCTTTTATCGAGTACGATACCTAAACGCACAAAACATCGTACATCCTTACCCCCCTGGATTAGTCAATTAACCTCCCATATGATAAAATGTTTGAACACTGCTCGGAAAAAAATTCAATGAGTCACATACTAAAGTAGTGTTATTAAAATCGAAAACAGACCAGCTTATCGAAATCGATAAAGTTAGTTACGAGGAATCCATGGCAGCTGAAAGATCAACCGGCAAACTTTTCAAACATTTTAGGGCTTTCCGAAAATCCGTTTTGCCTAGTATAATGCATTATCAAAACGAAAATGCAGATACGGATGTCTCAAAAGCAGCTTTGTTTTCAAAATTTTTTGCATCAGTATATGTGGAGTCGTCAATTTTTAACGAAAACGAATGCAGTAACAAAAATCAACCAATTTTAGAAAATATCAATTTTTCAGAACAAGATATTTTTGAAATATGCAAACTGTTGAATGTAAATAAAAGCAAAGGCCCGGACGATCTACTTCCTTTTCTATTCAAAAATGCAGAAACATTATCTCATTCAATCTATCGGATATTCCGAAAAATTTCTCAAACCTGTATTTTTCCCACATGTTGGAAAAAAGCCATCATTAGCCCTTTGCATAAAAAAGATGACAAAAGTGACATTGAAAATTACAGACCTGTTTCTCTGCTCTCAGTAATCTCGAAAATTCTAGAACAAATAATTTTCAAGCGATTATACGAACATTTTGAAAAGATTTTCCACAAGGCACAGTACGGATTTCGGAAAAACCGATCGACCATTGTTGAGCTTTTAACATTTTTGCAGCTAGTCTATAACGGTCATGAAAATGGCGACAGTATCGAAACGGTTTTTACAGATTATAGTAAGGCTTTTGACCGTGTTGACCACGGAATTTTGTTGCGGAAATTATTCGAACAAGGAGTCAGGGATAAAAACTTGAAATTAATTAAATCATACCTAACAGAAAGGTCTCAAGTCGTACGAGTAAATGGCGAAATATCAAATTCAGAAAAAGTAACGAGCGGTGTACCCCAGGGCAGTATTTTGGGACCCTTGTTTTTCTTGGTTTTCATATATGACCTGCCTGACAAATGCAATACAGTTATACCATTTTTATTCGCAGACGAAGCCAAATTCATTAGCATAAATTTGGGGAGGGATGAATTTCAAAAAGACCTTGACAATGTGAATCTATGGACCCTGGAAAACAATATGCCTTTCAACGTAGATAAATGTACGCACCTGAATTTTGGGAAAAATCGATTTTCTTTTAAATTCAATAATGAACAGATAGCTCATGTAGACTGTCAGAAAGACCTTGGACTAATCGTATCAAATGATCTAACATGGAGCCAACATATGGAAAAAGCTTGCGTAAAGGCAAACAGAGTGTTTTTCATGATAAAGAGGAATACATCAAATCTACACTGGAAAGCAAAATTAAACCTGTATAAATCGATGGTCATTCCCGTAATAATGTATGCTAGTTCTTGCATAGGTCTAAACAAATACGTCATGACACAATACGAGATAATTCAAAAAAGGGCGGTAAATTGGATTTTGCAATAACAATTACAAAGATAAACTTAAACGACTACAAATTTTACCACTGCCCATGTACATAAAATTGAACAACCTGTTACTGCTGGCAAAATTAATTTTGAAACGATACGATACTTATATGATTGATGTTCCACAAAACATAGATTTCTCTCGCTATCCTATGTTTCAGCTAAAGCGTCCATCAAAGTACAGGTGTGAACAAAATTTCTTTTACCAGACATGTCGTCTTGCGAATGCACTTAGGATAGATTTGCGAAATTGGTCTGGACTGAAAGGCGCCCTGCTCAAAGTGTTCTGGAACAAATTTGCACTCTATGACGAAAGAAATAAATGCACATGGAAGCTTGCATGTGATTGTGCGACAAACAATTGTAGAACTAGACTCGCGATATGAGACGTGAAGGATGACAGGGGCCTGGACCCCTTGTGGAAACACTAAATCCCTACTACTACTACTACTACTAGAAAATTGGCTAACAGATGATTTGTCTAAAGAACTATTCCTTCCTTCTTACAAAATAAACACATCTAATCGGCGTTCAAAAGATAAATTTTGCATCAGCTCATGGCGGTGTGATGATTTGTGTTTCTAAAGATCTCACCTCCTCACAAGTAGAAGGCTGCGATGACTTGAAGGACTTTTGGTGTATTTGCAAAAGAGACCTTGGTACCACATCTTTGACTGTCGTATGAGTTATGTAACTCCTTCAGACAGTCCTCACAACATATCTTTACAAAAATTCAATTCAATACTTAATTTCAACCGCCAATTGACTTATGACCACCTAATCTTTACAGCCGATTTCAATTTTCATGGGATCGACTGGAAACTGAATCAGAATCATCTTGACCCGAATTGGTGAATAAAAACGCTTTCAACAACATGATGATTTCCTCACCACAAACTCAAGCTCATTAGAAATATTTAAATCTTCCAAATGTATTGAAATTCAAAAAGTTTTGCCTTTACAGAATCTAGATATATCAGACCAGATTGCCATAGAAGCCACAGTCTCCATAAAGCAGAAACTTTTACTTCGGAAATTAGACCGCGATGTCTATTTTATCTATGGTAAGGGGAATTTCGAAAAAAAACAATATTTTTATTCAATTCAGTTTTCAACCATACTGCTGGTGTAATGTATCATCTTATCATTGAAGAATGGCATCATTGCTTGAATGAAAAACTGAGAAAAACCTATCCTATCAGAACAAAACACAGATGTTCAGATTATCCTTGGGTAATTTCTGAGACTTCGAATGTACTCAAGCGACTTTAAACAACTTCTAGAAAATATGGTGCTTAATATCCCAAGTGTCTTGCATCATCTATAATTTGCCAAAGAACCCTTCAAAAGAAACGCCTAGCAGATCGCAGAAACACAAATGCTTCGTTCGAATATTATAGGTCTCTAAATAAATCACCGCTAACGTCAACTTTGCGCTTTCGCAGCGCGGAAGCATCGACTGACCTCAAAAAGCGTGAAGTTAGCATGGTGAACACGAAAAGCAGCAATGAACAGAAAGAGGTGAAAGACACAAAGACACAACTGAAGGAAAGCTCACGAATTGAAAGAGTGCTCCTGTCACGGAAGTTGATCTAGAGACACCTGAACAAAATATTGACGAGGTCGAGAAGAAAACGACAGAATTGACGCCAATGCCAAACGTTGAAGAAGAAGAAGAAGAAGAAGAAGAAGCAAAAACAATTGAGTTCTCGGCAAAAGGCAATGGAAACGAGGTCACTGCAACACTCTGTAAACAATAAAAGAAGATTCCCAGACAGAGAGGACATCCTTCACGGAGAGATTTGCAGCTATGGTGGGGATTAGATCGAAAAATAAGGAGGAGGTGACTATAGCGACCGGCAAAAGCAAGACCTTTGGAACGTTTTCTACTATAACAACGGAAGCCGGCGAAGCAGGGGAACAGAGCACAGGATCCACAGAGAAAATAGCGAGTCACTAAGCAGGACCTAAAACAGAATTGATATTACCGGTGGAGCTGGGTGACTTGATGCTAAAGTTGAAGCACATAGAGAAAAAGCTCAAGAGCGGCGAGGAAGACCGAGAAAAGATGAAACTAGAGGTCTGATATAAAAAAAATGAGAATGAAGGAAACTAAAAAAAACTGTATAAAACCGTACACGACAAGCTCTGGAGTCTAGAGACGAGAATGGACAGGATGAGAGAAGACTAAGCAGAGAGTTACTGTGACATACAGTTCAAATTGGATTCGCTGTTGAGGAACTCAGTTATTCAAGATGAAACAGTAGCAGAGAATACAGCAAAAAAACCCAAACCAATTGTGGATTTTGCAGAACCGCAAGAACAAAAAGTATACTCCACTGCCTCAGATCCACAAAATGATAGGGTCGGAGACAGTAAAGACAACAATTAAAGGGAACGCATCAAAATCAACGAGAGTACCTAGGGAATAAAACGTACACGCGAGTGTAGCACCAGATGCCATGACAAAACACTTGGGAAACGATGAATAGGACACTCGAAGCATTTGCCACGCGAAACACGGAGTCAAGCAAAAAAAGGAGGCGGCAAGTCAATAAAGACCTTCAAGAAACCAAAAGAATTAAAGATGATTCGGATAATTGCATAGATATCTGGGTTGCAGTGATACGACTACATCTTGAGCAAGACACCTTGAACGCGACCTATCTTACGCTGTCGAAAGATAACGCACTAAACTCAGAAGAGATGAGCAAGTAACGATAACTTCATATTCGATCAAGAAACAGACATGGGCAACAATTGAAATTATCTACTCTGCTCCATAGCTGACTTTTTAGAAGAGAAGAACTCTTAATGACCTATGCCTCAAACAATACCAGAATTGAACTTTCAGTATTTAAGCCAAAGTTCAGAAAAATTGGTTTAAATTACTTATTATTAAAATACAAACACAATTACTGCTCATGATAGGACACATCCTAGAATAGAACGCACGAACAAATTTATTATTCTGCCCATTCGAAGAAAATTGCACGCCATCTCACTAGATTGGAAAAACTGGAAACCTTAGACGCAGACTTAACACTGGTTTGCTGGCGTTTTGGGAAGCTAAATCAACTGATCAAGACTACATCTACTTGAGTATGTAGATCCGGACTACATCTACTTAGCCGTTAAGTCTGAGTCTAAGGTTTCCAATTTTTCCAATCTAGTGAGATGGCGTGCAACTTTCTTTGAATGGGCAGAATAAGAAATTTGTTCATGTGTTCTATTCTAGGATGTGTCCTATCATGAGCAGTAATTGAGTTTGTATTTTAATAATAAGTAATTTACACCAATTTTTCTGAACTTTGGCTTAAGTACCGAAAGTTCAATTCTGGTATTGTTTGAGGCATAGGTCATTAAAAGTTCTTCTCTTCTAAAAAGTCAGCTATGGAGCAGAGCAGATAATTTCAATTGTTGCCCATGTCCGTTTCTTGATCGAATATGAAGTTATCGTTACTTGCTCATCTCTTCTGAGGTTAGTGCGTTATCTTTCGACAGCGTAAGATAGGTCGCGTTCAAGGTGTCTTGCTCAAGATGTAGTCGTATCACTGCAACCCAGATATCTATGCAATTATCCGAATCATCTTTAAACTTTTTTGGTTTTTTGAAGGTCTTTGTCGACTTGCCGCCTCCGTTTTTGCTTGACTCCGTCTTTCTCGTGGCAAATGCTTCGAGTGTCCTATTCATCGTTTCCCAAGTGTTTTGTCATGGCATCTGGTGCTACACTCGCGTGTACGTTTTATTCCCTTGGTACTCTCGTTGAATTTGATGCACCCCCTTTTACTGTTTTCTTTACTGTCTCCGACCCTATGATTTTGTGAATCTGAGGCAATGGAGTATACTTTTTGTTCTTGCGGTTCCGCAAAATCTACCGTTGGTTTGGGTTTTTTCATTGTTTTCTCTGCTGCTGCTTCATCTTGAAAAACAGAGTTCCTCAAGAGCGAGTCCAATTTGAACTGTATGTCACAGTAACTCTCTGCTTAGTCTTTTCTCATCCTGTCCATTCTCGTCTCTAGACTACAGAGCTTGTCGTGTACGGTTTTATACAGTTTTTTTAAGTTTCCTCCATTCTCATTTTTTTTATATCAGACCTCTAGTTTCATCTTTTCTCGGTCTTCCTCGCCGCTCTTGAGCTTTTTCTCTATGTGCTTCAATTTTAGCATCAAGTCACCCAGCTCCACCGGTAATATCAATTCTGTTTTAGGTCCTGCTTAGTGACTCGCTATTTTCTCTGCGGAACCTGTGCTCTGTTCCCCTGCTTCGCCGGCTTCCGTTGTTATAGTAGAAAACGTTCCAAAGGTCTTGCTTTTGCCGGTCGCTGTAGTCACCTCCTCCTTATTTTTCGATCTAATCCCCACCATAGCTGCAACTCTCCGTGAAGGATGTCCTCTCTGTCTGGGAATCTTCTTTTATTGTTTACAGAGTGTTGCAGTGACCTCGTTTCCATTGCCTTTTGCCGAGAACTCAATTGTTTTTGCTTCTTCTTCTTCTTCTTCTTCTTCTTCTTCTTCTTCAGCGTTTGGCATTGGCGTCAATTCTGTCGTTTTCTTCTCAACCTTGTCAATATTTTGTTCAGGTGTCTCTAGATCAACTTCCGTGACAGGAGCACTCTTTCAATTCGTGAGCTTTCCTTCAGTTGTGTCTTTGTGTCTTTCACCTCTTTCTGTTCATTGCTGCTTTTCGTGTTCACAATGTCAGTCAAATATCTATTTTAACAATCCCATTTATAACTTAGATTTTTCTTGATCTTTCTGTTCCATTTATTTGTCGTGGATTTATCGCGTTAGCTTCCCCAACCCTTAAAAATGCGGGTCTTGACTAGCTTTTTGAAATTTCCCAAGACTTAAATCTTCTAGTATTGGGCACTTGTTTTAGCTTACCAAGACTCAACTCAGTTAGTGTTGGGCACTTGATTTGCCTTCCCAGGACTCAAGTTTTGGACAATTGATTTGCCTTCCCAGGACTCAAGTTTTGGACAATTGATTTGCCTTCCCAGGACTCAAGTAGAAGTAATGTTGGGCAATTGATTTAATTTTCCAATACTCCAGCAAACCAGGCTTGGGCAGTTGATTTGCCTTCCCAGAACTCAAGTAGATGTAGTGTTGGGGAGTTGATCTAGCTTCTCTATACTCCAGCAAACCAGTGTTGGGCAATTGATTTTTCTTCCCAGGACTCAAGTAGATGTAGTGTTGGGCAGTTGATTTAGCTTCCCAGTACTCCAGCAAATCAGTGTTTGGCAATTGATTTGCCTTCCCAGGATTTAGGTGTTCGGCAGTTGATTTGCCTTCCCAGGACTCAAGTGTTGGGCAGTTGATTTGCTCTCCCAGGACCCAAGTATTAGGCAGTTGTTTTGTCTTCCCAGGACTCAAGTAGATATAGTCTTGATCAGTTGACTTAGCTTCCCAAAACCCCAGCAAACCAGTGTTGGACAGCTGATTTGCCTTCCTAGGACTCAAGTAGATGTAGTGTTAGGCAGTTGATTTAGCTTCCAGGACTGTCTCAGGAACTCGTGTAAAATGCCCCCAACACCCAAATTTCTTACCAAACTTTTATCTGAGTTTCTCTAAAATGTCCTGCTTTCCCTCAATCAATTGCAATTGAAAAGTCAGATCTGATTTCCGAATTAAGTTTTAGACTGAAAATCGCTTGAATTTTAGTCTGAATGTTTCAAAAGTGTACCAATTGAAAACTCAAAAAAGGTTAAGTAATCTCTAAAAAAATATATAAATTTTATGGTTCAGTTTGACGAAACCGTCGTTCCAAAAAAATTGTCTGGTACCTGGTTGCCACGCGTTAATCCTCTCACTATTGTTGGTCTGGGGTCTTTACCTCATTGGTCTCTAATGAAAATTGTCTATCTCCGATCCCATACCCGATCCGGCCAGACCACCTACCTTTTCTCAAGTTTATTATTGGGTATCCTCGCGTTCCAACTCTTGTTTTCGGTCTTTGTTAGGGTCAGTGTTGACTCTGGTTAATAGAATGTAACCAAATCGACGATGCCGATTGTATGTTTCAGTAACATGGCCCCCTTTTTACAATTTCCAACCACCACTCTTCATCTTAACCAACTCACCTGTCTAACCTTCCCCCTATCTAGCCCCCCTCTTAAGCCGAAAAATACTTTAAGCGCGATGGGTCCTAAAACACTCAGGAGAAAAACCGTAGAACCTGTTTTCAATCTCTGCTCAAGTAAAAACCTTTGCTCAAAAATAGGCGGTGCCATTTATTCTTTTTTATATCTATCTCTTATAGTATAAAATGTATTTGAATGATCCCGGTTTGACTAAACAGACCACTCCGGAGATCCCTTCTAGTTGTCATACTGCACTGGTCACACTACTGGTAGTCCCTTCCCAGTAGCGCTCTCTCTTGATTCCCAGATCTCGGTCCTTCAAACCACTCTGTGTCCGACTGGTCACCTCTTCCAGTGAATTCTCCCAGTAGTTCTCTAAATTTGCTAGCGTATCTGAAAACCCTTTTAACACCCCGAACTCGGGCACCTGTTAAATACTTGCTAGCTTGATCTAAACAATCGGTCTTGTATTAAAACAGTGTAATTTTTCATCAATTAAGGTAAAAGTCTGATCCACCTGATCTGGAAATCAAAGTCCTTGTCCATTTTTAAATTTTTATGGTTTTTTCTTGCTTTTTCTAATCCTTTTTTGGTTTTTTGTTCCTCCAGTGGCCCTTATACCTGGTTAGCTAGGCTTCTTATCTAAAAGCGCACCGAGAAATTTTCACAAAGTTTTCTAAAAAGCTATCACGGTATGACCAGAAGCTCGACACGTTCCAGTTGAACCGTACCACCAGTACTCTAGAATGGGCATGTAGCCTGGAGCTGTATCAAGTGGGTTCAATCCCGTAGTCTTGATGTCGTAAAAACACCCAGGAGCACAAAAAAAACACTATATAACAGTCGCCTACTTAAGTCACATGTGAGGTTATGAAAAATAAGCCCTAAAACCCTTGGCTCAATAGTCAGACACACTATCTCTTGTGTTTTTCTACCTCAAGTGGTCGGAGGCAACTCAGTTCACTTGCGATATGAGACTACAAACCGTGTTACAGCTTAAAGGCTACTACCAAAATAACCGCCCCCACTCTAGAAATAAGAAAGTCCCAAGGGCTAGGTCTCTAAATACCTAAAACAGGCGAACCCCGTTAAAAACAAGGTTAGAAACTCGAGCATATCATTAGTGTTTATTAGACAGTGGTTTTTTGATCCATTTCAGACGGATCAAACTAAAACCAGCCTTATCTCAACTTAACCTTGTACATTACACTCAAGAAATTAAATTCAATACTCACGTATTGACATTACTCTAGACTCAAGTAAATGACGAACTAATATAACTCTGGAAGTTTTAAGTAATTAGATTTGACTGAAGTCTTTTTGTTCTCTGAAACATTGGGCAGCTGAATTCTTCTACCTGCGCAACCAAGATTCTCTCTTGCCCAGCGGTGACACTCTCGTAATAAATCGCAATTTTCTCTGTCGGGAACAAGACAGCTGTACTCGAGTTGATGATTTCAGTAAAATTGCGAATACGAATTTTTCTCCAGCACAATTTTTAGCAATTTTTCCGCAATTATAACTCGGATCTTCTGGTTAAATTGACTTCTCAATTCAGTTGTCACGATAAGCTTGAGCATGACGTGGTCGATTCGAATTTTTCAAAATTTTGTCCCCCAAAATCAAGGTCAAACTTCGGAATATGACTGACTGGCACACTGTTGACTGACGATAGTGTCGTGGACCCGGTGGGGTTCTCGACACCAATATAAACTAACTATGTTTCTTTCTGCATATTTATATATGAATTGTTTTTTAAACAAAAAATTTTTGTATATGCAGCAAGTACTGCACTAGGTCGCTAGTTATAAGTATCTGATAGACCCGCAGCCTCATATCAGGTCAATCTTTTTGAGTTTCTTTCAGCGGCATATCTTTCTTTCTTGAACTACGTTTTAGCGGCATACCTGAATACAAAAGTTCGAATGAAAACGAAAAAATAGAGAGGGCTAAAGTTTTTGAACACGAGGAAAAAGCCTTATGCGAATGCATAAACAAATTGGGTGTTAATCCGAATGAAATTTCTTCATTTCGTAGACTTGGTAAATTTGACCCAAACTTTAAAAAACCCAGGCAGTTATTAGTCAAGTTTATAAACATGTATACAGTTGACAAAATACAAGCTCGCGCATCAATGCTGAAAACTTATGAACCAAGATTTATGGGTGTGAATTACGCTGTTTTTATATCGAAATCCCTAAATAAGGATGAACAAGAAAAAGAACAGCAATTGCTGAAAAGAAGGAGAAAACTATTAAATAACGGAAGTGATCCAAAAAGTATCAAAATTCGGAAAGGTGTTTTGTTTTTAAATAACAGAGCCGAAACCACATCAGACTGACTATTGAAAAATTCAGGGGATATAGAAGTAATTTGTTACAATATCAGAAGCATTTTCAAGCTGGACCGTAGAAAAACCTTTTCAAATTTTATACTTTTGAATAACCCTGATATCTTTTGCTTATCCAAAACCTGGTTAACAACTGAAATATTGGAGACAGAACTATTTTTAAATGAATATAATTGCTTTCGATCTGACCGAAAAGCAAAAATTGGCCAGACATCACATGGAGGAACTATGATATGTGTAAAAAGATCGTTTTTGCCAGAAAATGCAAATTTTGGATATGATACAAACGGTTCAGTCGTAGCATGCTATGTCACTTTAGCAAATCTAAAATTTTTGGTCATCTCATGTTATCTGCCCCCTGCAAACAGTAAATATTCACTTAATACGGAAGATATACACAAGATATTTTCCGAAATTTTGAAACTCAGAAGTAAATGTGACGGTTTGTGGGGATTTCAATTTCCCAACAAAAAATTGGAGTAGCATTTCTTCGCAAAATTCGATTGAAGCTAATTTTCTAACTTTTATTGAGAAATTTGATCTAATTCAAAAAATTGATTTTCATACAGCTGCAACAGGAATCCTTGATCTGTTTTTTGTGAGTGAAAATATTCAGGTTACTGATATTTGCAAATTTCAAAATGAAAATAGTTTCACAAAAATGTCAAACAATTATCCGATAAAGACGAAATTCCATATTGAAATATCCTGCTTATACCAGCGAAAATATGTTAAAGTGTCAACATTGAGTTTTTGCAACGGTGACTACAAATTATTGAATGATTTAATTATTGATAACCCCTTCGATACTTATTGCTGGTCAAATCCAAATGTCATAGAAGAACATTGGTACAAATGGTTGTTGGATCTTTTATCGAGTACGATACCTAAACGCACAAAACATCGTACATCCTTACCCCCCTGGATTAGTCAATCAACCTCCCATATGATAAAATGTTTGAACACTGCTCGGAAAAAACTCAATGAGTCACATACTAAAGTAGTGTTATTAATATCGAAAACAGACCAGCTTATCGAAATCGATAAAGTTAGTTACGAGGAATCCATGGCAGCTGAAAGATCAACCGGCAAACTTTTCAAACATTTTAGGGCTTTCCGAAAATCAGTTTTGCTTAGTATAATGCATTATCAAAACGAAAATGCAGATACGGATGTCTCAAAAGCAGCTTTGTTTTCAAAATTTTTTGCATCAGTATATGTGGAGTCGTCAATTTTTAACGAAAACAAATGCAGTAACAAAAATCAACCAATTTTAGAAAATATCGATTTTTCAGAACAAGATATTTTTGAAATATGCAAACTGTTGAATGTAAATAAAAGCAAAGGCCTGGACGATCTACTTCCTTTTCTATTCAAAAATGCAGAAACATTATCTCATTCAATCTATCGGATATTCCGAAAAATTTCTCAAACCTGTATTTTTCCCACATGTTGGAAAAAAGCCATCATTAGCCCTTTGCATAAAAAAGATGAGAAAAGTGACATTGAAAATTACAGACCTGTTTCTCTGCTCTCAGTAATCTCGAAAATTCTAGAACGAATAATTTTCAAGCGATTATACGAACATTTTGAAAAGATTTTCCACAAGGCACAGTACGAATTTCGGAAAAACTGATCGACCATTGTTGAGCTTTTAACATTTTTGCAGCTAGTCTATAACGGCCATGAAAATGGCGACAGTATCGAAACGGTTTTTACAGATTATAGTAAGGCTTTTGACCGTGTTGACCACGGAATTTTGTTGCGGAAATTATTCGAACAAGGAGTCAGGGATAAAAACTTGAAATTAATTAAATCATACCTAACAGAAAGGTCTCAAGTCGTACGAGTAAATGGCGAAATATCAAATTCAGAAAAGGTAACGAGCGGTGTACCCCAGGGCAGTATTTTGGGACCCTTGTTTTTCTTGGTTTTCATAAATGACCTGCCTGACAAATGCAATACAGTTATACCATTTTTATTCGCAGACAAAGCCAAATTCATTAGCATAAATTTGGGGAGGGATGAATTTCAAAAAGACCTTGACAATGTGAATCTATGGACCCTGGAAAACAATATGCCTTTCAACGTAGATAAATGTACGCATCTGAATTTTCGGGAAAAATCGATTTTCTTTTAATTTCAATAATGAACAGATAGCTCATGTAGACTGTCAGAAAGACCTTGGACTAATCGTATCAAATAATCTAACATGGAGCCAACATATGGAAAAAGCAAGCGTAAAGGCAAACAGAGTGTTTTTCATGATAAAGAGGAATACATCAAATCTACACTGGAAAGCAAAATTAAACCTGTATAAATCGATGGTCATTCCCGTATTAATTTATGCTAGTTCTTGCATAGGTCTAAGCAAATACGTCATGACACAATACGAGATAATTCAAAAAGGGGCGGTAAATTGGATTTTGCATATTAAACATACCAATTACAAAGATAATCTTAAGCGACTACAAATTTTACCACTGCCCATGTACATAAAATTGAACAACCTGTTACTGCTGGCAAAATTAATTTTGAAACGATACGATACTTATATGATTGATGTTCCACAATACATAGATTTCTCTCGCTATCCTATGTTTCAGCTAAAGCGTCCATCAAAGTACAGGTGTGAACAAAATTTCTTTTACCAGACATGTCGTCTTGCGAATGCACTTAGGATAGATTTGCGAAATTGGTCTGGACTGAAAGGCGCCCTGCTCAACGTGTTCTGGAACAAATTTGCACTCTATGACGAAAGAAATAAATGCACATGGAAGCTTGCATGTGATTGTGCGACAAACAATTGTAGAACTAGACTCGCGATATGAGACGTGAAGGATGACAGGGGCCTGGACCCCTTGTGGAAACACTAAATCCCTACTACTAATACTACTACTACTACTACTACTACTACTACAACTACTACTACTACTACTAGAAAATTGGCTAACAAATAATTTGTCTAAAGAATTATTCCTTCCTTCTTACAAAATAAACACATCTAATCGGCATTGAAAAGAAAATATTGCATCAGCTCATGGCGGTGTGATGATTTGTGTTTCTAAAGATCTCACCTCCTCACAAGTAGAAGGCTGCGATGACTTGAAGGACTTTTGGTGTATTTGCAAAAGAGACCTAGGTACCACATCTTTGACTGTCGTATGAGTTATGTAACTCCTTCAGACAGTCCTCACAACATATCTTTACAAAAATTCAATTCAATACTTAATTTCAACCGCCAATTGACTTATGACCACCTAATCTTTACAGCCGATTTCAATTTTCATGGGATCGACTGGAAACTGAATCAGAATCATCTTGACCCGAATTGATGAATAAAAACGCTTTCAACAACATGATGATTTCCTCACCACAAACTCAAGCTCATTAGAAATATTTAAAAATTCCAAAGGTATTGAAATTCAAAAAGTTTTGCCTTTACAGAATCTAGATATATCAGACCAGATTGCCATAGAAGCCACAGTCTCCATAGAGCAGAAAATTTTACTTCGGAAATTAGACCGCGATGTCTATTTTATCTATGGTAAGGGGAATTTCGAAAAAAAAACAACAATATTTTTATTCAATTCAATTTTCAACCACACTGCTGGTGTAATGTATCATCTTCTCATTGAAGAATGGCATCATTGCTTGAATGAAAAACTGAGAAAAACCTATCCTATCAGAACAAAATACAGATGTTCAAATTATCCTTGGGTAATTTCTGAGACTTCGAATGTACTCAAGCGACTTTAGACAACTTCTAGAAAATATGGTGCTAAATATCCCAAGTGTCTTGCATCATCTATAATTTGCCAAAGAACCCTTCAATAGAAACGCCTAGCAGATCGCAGAAACACAAATGCTTCGTTCGAATATTATAGGTCTCTAAATAAATCACCGCTAACGTCAACTTTGCGCTTTCGCAGCGCGGAAGCATCGACTGACCTCAAAAAGCGTGAAGTTAGCATGGTGAACACGAGAAGCAGCAATGAACAGAAAGAGGTGAAAGACACAACTGAAGGAAAACTCACGGCGAAGCAGGGGAACAGAGCACAGGTTCCGCAGAGAAAATAGCGAGTCACTAAGCAGGACCTAAAACAGAATTGATATTACCGGTGGAGCTGGGTGACTTGATGCTAAAATTGAAGCACATAGAGAAAAAGCTCAAGAGCGGCGAGGAAGACGACCGAGAAGAGATGAAACTAGAGGTCTGATATAATAAAAATGAGAATGGAGGAAACTAAAAAAACTGTATCAAACCGTACACGAAAAACTCTGGAGTCTAGAGACGAGAATGGACAGGATGAGAAAAGACTAAGCAGAGAGTTACTGTGCCATACAGTTCAAATTGGATTCGCTGTTGAGGAACTCTGTTATTCAAGATGAAACAGTAGCAGAGAAAACAGCAAAAAAATCCAAACCAATGGTGGATTTTGCGGAACCGCAAGAACAAAAAGTATACTCCATTGCCTCAGATCCACAAAATGATAGGGTCGGAGACAGTAAAGACAACAATTAAAGGGGACGCATCAAATTCAACGAGAGCACCTAGGGAATAGAACGTACACGCAAGTGTAGCACCAGATGCCATGACAAAACACTTGGGAAACGATGAATAGGACACTCGAAGCATTTGCCACGCAAAACACGGAGTCAAGCAAAAAAGGAGGCGGCAAGTCAATAAAGACCTTCAAGAAACCAAAAGAGTTTAAAGATGATTCGGATAATTGCATAGATATCTGGGTTGCAGTGATACCACTACATCTTGAGCAAGACAACTTGAACGCGACCTATCTTAAGCTATCGAAAGATAACGCATTAACCTCAGAAGAGATGAGCAAGTAACGATAACTACATATTCGATCAAGAAACAGACATGGGCAACAATTGAAATTATCTGCTCTGCTCCATAGCTGACTTTTTAGAAGAGATGAACTTTTAAGACCTATGCCTCAAACAATACCAGAATTGAACTTTCGGTATTTAAGCCAAGGTTCAGAAAAATTGGTGTAAACTACTTATTATGAAAATACAAACTCAATTACTGCTCATGATAGGACACATCCTAGAATAGAACGCGTGAACAAATTTCTTATTCTGCCTATTCGAAGAAAATTGCACGCCATCTCACTAGATTGGAAAAACTGGAAACCTTAGACGCAGACTTAACACTGGTTTGCTGGCGTTTTGGGAAGCTAAATGAACTGATCAAGACTACATCTATTTGAGTATGTAGATCCAGACTACATCTACTTAGCTGTTAAGTCTGAGTCTAAGGTTTCCAGTTTTTCCAATCTAGTGAGATGGCGTGCAATTTTCTTCGAATGGGCAGAATAAGAAATTTGTTCATGCGTTCTATTCTAGGATGTGTCCTATCATGAGCAGTAATTGAGTTTGTATTTTATTAATAAGTAATTTACACCAATTTTTCTGAACTTTGGCTTAAATACCGAAAGTTCAATTCTGGTATTGTTTGAGGCATAGGTCATTAAAAGTTCTTCTCTTCTAAAAAGTCAGCTATGGAGCAGAGCAGATAATTTCAACTGTTGCCCATGTCCGTTTCTTGATCGAATATGAAGTTATAGTTACTTGCTCATCTCTTCTGAGGTTAGTGCATTATCTTTAGACAGCGTAAGATAGGTCGCGTTCAAGGTGTCTTGCTCAAGATGTAGTCGTATCACTGCAACCCAGATATCTATGCAATTATCCGAATCATCTTTAAACTTTTTTGGTTTCTTGAAGGTCTTTATCGACTTGCCGCCTCCTTTTTTGCTTGACTCCGTGTTTCTCGTGGCAAATGCTTCGAGTGTCTTATTCATCGTTTCCCAAGTGTTTTGTCATGGCATCTGGTGCTACACTCGCGTGTACATTTTATTCCCTTGGTACTCTCATTGAATTTGATGCCCCCCTTTTATTGTTGTCTTTACTGTCTCCGACCCTATGATTTTGTGGATCTGAGGCAATGGAGTATACTTTTTGTTCTTGCGGTTCCGCAAAATCTACCGTTGGTTTGGGTTTTTTCGCTGTTTTCTCTGCTACTGCTTCATCTTGAATAACAGAGTTCCTCAAGAGCGAATCCAATTTGAACTGTATGGCACAGTAACTCTCTGCTTAGTATCTTCTCAACCTGTCTATTCTCGTCTCTAGACTCTAGAGCTTGTCGTGTACGGTTTTATACAGTTTTTTAGTTTCCTCCATTCTCATTTTTTTAATATCAGACCTCTAGTTTCATCTCTTCTCGGTCTTCCTCGCCGCTCTTGAGCTTTTTCTCTCTCTGCTTTAACTTTAGCATCAAGTCACCCAACTCCACCGGTAATATCAATTCTGTTTTAGGTCCTGCTTAGTGACTCGCTATTCTCTCTGTGGATCCTGTGCTCTGTTCCCCTGCTTCGCCGGCTTTCGTTGTTATAGTAGAAACCGTTCCAAAGGTCCTGCTTTTGCAGGTCGCTGTAGTCACCTCCTCCTTATCTCTCGATCTAATCCCCACGATAGCTGCAAATCTCTCCGTGAAGGATGTCCTCTCTGTCTGGGAAGCTTCTTTTATTGTTTACAGAGTGTTGCAGTGACCTCGTTTCCATTGCCTTTTGGCGAAAACTCAATTGTTTTTGCTTCTTCTTCTTCTTCTTCTTCTTCTTCTTCTTCAGCGTTTGGCATTGGCGTTAATTCTGTCGTTTTCTTCTAGACCTCGTCAATATTTTGTTCAGGTATCTCTAGATCAACTTCCTTGACAGGAGCACATTTTCAATTCGTGAGCTTTCCTTCAGTTGTGTCTTTCACCTCTTTCTGTTCATTGCTGCTTCTCGTGTTCACCATGCTAACTTCACGCTTTTTGAGTTCAGTCGATGCTCATTTATTTGTCGTGGATTTATCTCGTTAGCTTCCCCAATCCTTAAAAATGCCGGTCTTGACTAGCTTTTTGAAATTTCACAAGACTTAAATCTTCTAGTATTGGGCACTTGTTTTAGCTTGCCAAGACTCAACTCAGTTAGTGTTGGGCACTTGATTTGCTTTCCCAGGACTCAAGTTTTGGACAATTGATTTGCCTTCCCAGGACTCAAGTTTTGGACAATTGATTTGCCTTCCCAGGACTCAAGTAGAAGTAATGTTGGGCAATTGATTTAATTTTCCAATACTCCAGCAAACCAGGCTTGGGCAGTTGATTTGCCTTCCCAGAACTCAAGTTGATGTAGTGTTGGGGAGTTGATCTAGCTTCTCTATACTCCAGCAAACCATTGTTGGGCAATTGATTTTTCTTCCCAGGACTCAAGTAGATGTAGTGTTGGGCAGTTGATTTAGCTTCCAAGTACTCCACAAATTTAGTGTTTGGCAATTGATTTGCCTTCCCAGGATTTAGGTGTTCGGCAGTTGATTTGCCTTCCCAGGACTCAAGTGTTGGGCAGTTGATTTGCTCTCCCAGGACCCAAGTATTAGGCAGTTGTTTTGTCTTCCCAGGACTCAAGTAGATATAGTCTTGATCAGTTGACTTAGCTTCCCAAAACCCCAGCAAACCAGTGTTGGACAGCTGATTTGCCTTCGTAGGACTCAAGTAGATGTAGTGTTAGGCAGTTGATTTAGCTTCCAGGACTGTCTCAGGAACTCGTGTAAAATGCCCCCAACACCCAAATTTCTTACCAAAATTTTATCTGAGTTTCTCTAAAATGTCCTGCTTTCCCTCAATCAATTGCAATTGAAAAGTCAGATCTGATTTCCGAATTAAGTTTTAGACTGAAAATCGCTTGAATTTTAGTCTGAATGTTTCAAAAGTGTACCAATTGAAAACTCAAAAAAGGTTAAGTAATCTCTAAAAAAATATATAAATTTTATGGTTCAGTTTGACGAAACCGTCGTTCCAAAAAAATTGTCTGGTACCTGGTTGCCACGCGTTAATCCTCTCACTATTGTTGGTCTGGGGTCTTTACCTCATTGGTCTCTAATGAAAATTGTGTATCTCCGATCCCATACCCGATCCGGCCAGACCACCTACCTTTTCTCAAGTTTATTATTGGGTATCCTCGCGTTCCAACTCTTGTTTTCGGTCTTTGTTAGGGTCAGTGTTGACTCTGGTTAATAGAATGTAACCAAATCGACGATGCCGATTGTATGTTTCAGTAACATGGCCCCCTTTTTACAATTTCCAACCACCACTCTTTATCTTAACCAACTCACCTGTCTAACCTTCCCCCTATCTAGCCCCCCTCTTAAGCCGAAAAATACTTTAAGCGCGATGGGTCCTAAAACACTCAGGAGAAAAACCGTAGAACCTGTTTTCAATCTCTGCTCAAGTAAAAACCTTTGCTCAAAAATAGGCGGTGCCATTTATTCTTTTTTATAGCTATCACTTATAGTATAAAATGTATTTGAATGATCCCAGTTTGACTAAACAGACCACTCCGGAGATCCCCTCTAGTTGTCATACTGCACTGGTCACACTACTGGTAGTCCCTTCCCAGTAGCGTTCTCTCTTGATTCCCAGATATCGGTCCTTCAAACCACTCTGTGTCCGACTGGTCACCTCTTCCAGTGAATTCTCCCAGTAGTTCTCCAAATTTGCTAGCGTATCTGAAAACCCTTTTAACTCCCCGAACTCGGGCACCTGTTAAATACTTGCTATCTTGATCTAAACAATCGGTCTTATATTAAAACAGTGTAATTTTTCATCAATTAAGGTAAAAGTTTGATCCACCTGGTCTGGAAATCAAAGTCCTTGTCCATTTTTAAATTTTTATGGTTTTTTCTTGCTTTTTCTAATCCTTTTTCGTTTTTTGTTCCTCCAGTGGCCCTTATACCTGGTTAGTTAGGCTTCTTATCTAAAAGCGCACCGAGAAATTTTCACAAAGTTTTTTAAAAAGCTATCACGGTATGACCAGAAGCTCGACACGTTCCAGTTGAACCGTACCACCAGTACTCTAGAATGGGCATGTAGCCTGGAGCTGTGTCAAGTGGGTTCAATCCCGTAGTCTTGATGTCGTAACAACACCCAGGAGCAGAATAAAACACTATATAACAGTCGCCTACTTAAGTCACATATGAGGTTATGAAAAATAAGCCCTAAAACCATTGGCTCAATAGTCAGACACACTATCTCTTGTGTTTTTCTACCTCAAGCGGTCGGAGGCAACTCAGTTCACTTGCGATATGAGACTACAAACCGTGTTACAGCTTAAAAGCTACTACCAAAATAACCGCGCCCACTCTAGAAATAAGAACGTCCCAAGGGCTAGGCCTCTAAATACCTAAAACAGGCAAACCCCGTTAAAAACAAGGTAAGAAACTCGAGCATATCATTAGTGTTTATTAGACAGTGGTTTTTTGATCCATTTCAGACGGATCAACCTAAAACCAGCCTTATCTCAACATAATCTTGTACATTACACTCAAGAAATTAAATTCAATACTCACGTATTGACATTACTCTAGACTCAAGGAAATAACGAACTAATATAACTCTGGAAGTTTTAAGTAATTAGATTTGACTGAAGTCTTTTTGTTCTCTGAAACACTGGGCAGCTGAATTCGTCTACCTGCGCAGCCAAGATTTTTTCTTGCCCAGCGGTGACACTCTCGTAGTAATTCGCAATTTTCTCTGTCGGAAACAAGACAGCTGTACTCGAGTTGATGATTTCAGTAAAATTGCGAATACGAATTTTTCTCCAGCACAATTTTTAGCAACTTTTCCGCAATTATAAGTCGGATCTTCTGGTTAAATTGACTTCTCAATTCAGTTGTCACGATAAGCTTGAGCATGACGTGGTCGATTCGAATTTTTCAAAATTTTGTCCCATAAAATCAAGGTCAAACTTCGGAATATGACTGACTGGCACACTGTTGATTGACGATAGTGTCGTGGACCCGGTGGGGTTCTCGACACCAATATAAACTAACTATGTTTCTTTCTGCATATTTATATATGAATTGTTTTTTAAACAAAAAATTTTTGTAAATGCAGCAAGTGCTGCTTTGGGTCGCTAGTTATAAGTATCTGATAGACCTGCAGCCTCATATCAGGTCAATCTTTTTGAGTTTCTTTCAACCACAGTTTATTCTGCAGGTGTCAGTTTTCTCAATCTGGTTGACTTGATTCCAATCATCTGACTTCTTTCTTTCCTTCACGTGGTACTTACCTTTATTTTTCTCTTTTATATGAAATTCCCAGAGTTTTTGACTGGTTGAAATGATGAAGGACTAGTGTTGTAACTTCAGTTACCATGATACCATGATTATATCTGACCTTCTTTTTTTTACCTCATTCTGTGATCGGAATATACAGAATTATCAACGTTGAGCAACATTTCAGAATCATGAGAGCTGCAGCAAAGGTCCAGAAAAGATCGACAACAGACGGTAAGTTATTTGTTTATAATATAACGCTTGCGATTGTTTGGCACTGTTTTCAAATAGTGCTGGTTTGGAGGGGTGTATCTTATGTGGGTTCTGTCTCCCCTCCCCCGTAGTATTGGTTCAATCACAGTGTAATTTTTGGTACCAAACTAATGAGCTAGATGAAAAATCCCTAATTGACTTTTTTGAGAGAAATTTAAGCAACTCGTAGTTTCTTCCGAGATGCAAACCATGCACCAGATAAATTGATTTTAGGTCAATTTTCAGCTTTAATTTCTCGTCTTTAAACTCTACAAGACGACTGAAAAGGCCAGCGGTGAATTTGTCTTCAGAACTTGCAGGCTTGTCATCTGAATTGAGAAATACATCAAAATCTATAAATCCTCAGCAACAAAAATGCCGCCTCTTGTCGAGTTCAATTCGGAGTTAGAATTGAAATTGTGACCATATTCTACGTGATACCCGAATAAATGATCTCAGCCAACATAAAAGAAAGAATCAGTTATTATTTGCAAGAACTTGGCTGTTAAGTTTGGGTCTAAAGCTTCCAGTTTTCCAATCTAGTGAGATGGTGTGCAATTTTCTTTGAATGGGCAGAAGAGGAAATTTGTTCATGCGTTCTATTCTAGGATGTGTCTTATCATGAGCAGTAATTGAGTTTATATTTTCATAATAAGTAGTTTACACCAATTTTTCTGAACTTTGGCTTAAATACCGAAAGTTCAATTCTGGTATTGTTTGAGGCATAGGTCATTAAAAGTTCTTCTCTTCTAAAAAGTCAGCTATGGAGCAGAGCAGATAATTTCAAGTGTTGCCCATGTCTGTTTCTTGATCGAATATGAAGTTATCGTTACTTGCTCATCTCTTCTGAGGTTAATGCGTTATCTTTTGACAGCGTAAGATATGTCGCGTTCAAGTTTTCTTGCTCAAGATGTAGTCGTATCACCGCAACCCAGATATCTATGCATTTATCCGAATCATCTTTAAACTCTTTTGCTTCTTGAAGGTCTTTATCGACTTGCCGCCTCCTTTTTTGCTTGACTCCGTGTTTCTCATGGCAAATGCTTCGAGTGTCCGATTCATCGTTTCCCAAGTGTTTTGTCATGGCATCTGGTGCTACACTCGCGTGTACGTTTTTTTCCCTTGGTACTCTCGTTGAATTTGATGCGCTCCCTTTTTTTGTTGTCTTTACTGTCTCCAACCCTATGATTTTGTGGATCTGAGGCAATGGAGTATACTTTTTGTTTTTGCGGTTCCGCAAAATCCACCATTGGTTTGGGTTTTTTAGCTGTTTTCTCTGCTACTTTATCGGCTTCATCTTGAATAACAGAGTTCCTCAAGAGCGCATCCAATTTGAAATGTATGTCATAGTAACTCTCCGCTTGGTCTCTTCTCATCCTGTCCATTCTCGTCTCTAGACTCCAGAGCTTGTCGTGTACGGTTTTATACAGTTTTTTAGTTTCCTCCATTCTCATTTTTATTATATCTGACCTTCTTTTTTTACCTCATTCTGTGATCGGAATATACAGAATTATCAACGTTGAGCAACATTTCAGAATCATGAGAGCTGCAGCAAAGGTTTTAATTTGGCTGCTGATGACAATTTTTTGGGCTCTGATTGGAATCGGGCTTCCTATTATTATTCCTGAAAAGATCGACAACAGACGGTAAGTTTTTTGTTTAAAATATAAGCTTGCGATTGTTTGGCAGTTTTCAAATAGTGCTGGTTTGGAAGGGTGCATCTTATGTGGTTTCTGTCTCATCATATCCCCTCTCCCGTAGTAACGGTTCAATCACAGTGTAATTTTTGGTACCAGACTAATGAGCTAGATGAAAAATCCCTTTTTGACTTTTTGAGAGAAATTTAACCACTCGTAGTTTCTTCCCAGATGCAAACCATGCAACAGATGGTTTGCATCTATAATTTCTCGTCTGCATCAGCTATAATTTCTCGTCTTTAAACTCTACAAGACGACTGAAAAGGCCAGCGGTGAATTTGTCTTCAGAACTTGCAGGCTTGTCGTCTAAATTGAGAAATACATCAAAATCTATAAATCCTCAGCAACAATAATGCCGCCTCCTGTCGAGTTCAATTCGGAGTTAGAATTGAAATTGAGACCATATTCTACGTGATACGCGAATAAATGATCTCAGCCAACATAAAAGAAAGAATCAGTTATTATTTGCAAGAACTTAGCTGTTAAGTTTGGGTCTAAAGTTTCCAGTTTTCCAATCTAGTGAGATGGTGTGCAATTTTCTTTGAATGGGCAGAAGAGGAAATTTGTTCATGCGTTCTATTCCAGGATGTGTCTTATCATGAGCAGTAGTTGAGTTTGTATTTTCATAATAAGTAGTTTACACCAATTTTTCTGAACTTTGGCTTAAATACCGAAAGTTCAATTCTGGTATTGTTTGAGGCATAGGTCATTAAAAGTTCTTCTCTTCTAAAAAGTCAGCTATGGAGCAGAGCAGATAATTTCAATTGTTGCCCATGTCTGTTTCTTGATCGAATATGAAGTTATCGTTACTTGCTCATCTCTTCTGAGGTTAATGCGTTATCTTTTGACAGCGTAAGATATGTCGCGTTCAAGTTTTCTTGCTCAAGATGTAGTCGTATCACTGCAACCCAGATATCTATGCAATTATCCGAATCATCTTTAAACTCTTTTGCTTCTTGAAGGTCTTTATCGACTTGCCGCCTCCTTTTTTTTGCTTGACTCCGTGTTTCTCATGGCAAATGCTTCGAGTGTCCTATTCATCGTTTCCCAAGTGTTTTGTCATGGCATCTGGTGGTACACTCGCGTGTACGTTTTTTTCCCTTGGTACTCTCGTTGAATTCGATGCGCTCCCTTTTTTTGTTGTCTTTACTGTCTCCGACCCTATGATTTTGTGGATCTGAGGCAATGGAGTATACTTTTTGTTTTTGCGGTTCCGCAAAATCCACCATTGGTTTGGGTTTTTTAGCTGTTTTCTCTGCTACTTTATCGGATTCATCTTGAATAACAGAGTTCCTCAAGAGCGCATCCAATTTGAAATGCATGTCATAGTAACTCTCCGCTTGGTCTCTTCTCATCCTGTCCATTCTCGTCTCTAGACTCCAGAGCTTGTCGTGTACGTTTTTATACAGTTTTTTAGTTTCCTCCATTCTCATTTTTATTATATCAGACCTCTAGTTTCATCTCTTCTCGGTCTTCCTCGCCGCTCTTGAGCTTTTTGTCTATCTGCTTCATCTTTAGCATCAAGTCACCCAATTCCACCGGTAATATCAATTCTGTTTTAGGTCCTGCTTAGTGATTCGCTATTTTCTCTGTGGATCCTGTGCTCTGTTCCCCTGTCTTCTGGATCCTGGCTTCCGTTGTTATAGTAGAGTAGTAGGGTAGTTTTAGCTTCCCAATACCCAGCAAACCAGTGTTGGACAGCCGATTTGCCTTCCTAAGACTCAAGTAGATGTAGTGTTGGGCAGTTGATTTAGCTTCCAGGACTGTCTCAGGAACTCGTGTAAAATGCCCCCAACACCCAAATTTCTTACCAAACTTTTATCTGAGTTTCTCTAAAATTCCTGTTTTCCCTCATCAATTGCAATTGAAAAGTCAGATCTGGTTTCCAAATTCAGTTTTTGACTGGTAATCCTTTGGAATTTAGTCTGACTGTTTCAAAAGGGTACCAATCGAAAACTCAAAAAAGGTTAAGTAATCTCTAAAAAAAATTTTAAAAAAATCTCTAAAGAAAAATCTAGCCCCCCTCTTAAGCCGAAAAATACTTTAAGCGCGATGGGCTCTAAACCACTCAGGAGAAAAACCGTAGAACCTGTTTTCAATCTCTGCTCAAGTAAAATTCTTTGCTCAAAAATAAGCGGTGCCATTTATTCTTTTTTTTATACCTATCTCTCATAGTATAAAATGGATTTGAACGATCCCCGGTTGACTAAACAGACTACTCCGGTAATCCCCTCTAGTTGTCATACTGCACTGGTCACACTAGTGGTAGTCCTTTCCCAGTAGCGCCCTTTTTTGATTCCCAGATCTCGGTCCTCCAAACCACTCTGCTGTCCGACTGGTCGCCTCTTCCAGTGAATTCGCCCAATTGTTCTCCAAATTTGCTAGTGTATCTGTAAACCCTTTTAACTCGCTGAAATCGGGCACCTGTTAAATACTTGATATCTTGATCTAAACAATCGGTCTTGTATTAAAACAGTGTAATTTTTCATCAGTTAATGTAAAAGTCTGATCCACTTGATCTGGAAATCAAAGTCATTGTCCATTTTTAAATTTTTATGGTTTTTTTCTTTTTTCTAATCCTTTCTCGTTTTTACCTAGTGGCCCTTATGCCTGAGTAGCTAAGCTTCTTATCTAAAAGCGCATCGAGAAAATTTCACAAAAGTTTCTAAAAAGCTATCACGTTATGACCAATAGCTGGACACGTTCCAATTGAACCGTACCACCGGTACTCTAGATTGGGCATGTAGCCTGTGTAACATTCGCCCAAATACTACAGAGCGACGGAGCGTAGAAAAAGTACCTATTAACGACTGGCAGACCTCAGTTACCTTGATCCTACTCGTTTTTCACCGTCTCGACCTTGCAAGTTGATTTTCTGGTCTGTTTAGGGCTAAGTAAAATGTTACTATTTTTAGGCCATCAGTCAAACGACTTTTGATCAGCTTTCGTTTACATGCAAACACAACCACATAGCTGAGTCTCGGATCCTCAGACTACGTGATTGTTATTTAAAAACACGACTCGAATATCCTATTTTAATATGTTTTTGGTGACAGTTCTATATTAAATCCATTGGAGATGGATTGACCCTTTCCTCTTCCTAGCTACTCATATTCTAAAATATTAAACAATACCGGTGTCAATTCAAAGTTCTATAGCATCAGAGTAGCTAAAGAGTTAAGTTACTACAGTCTTTCACCATATATCAGTCTCTGGGGGACGAAGCCTCCGCTTCCGTGTTCTCCTCGAGATAACGTTGTTATCACTCCAAATTCGTGGCACGGTAGGGTACTGCTTTCCACCACTTCCCCACCGAAGCCACCTTTCCCACTAATTTCTTCCACTAAGGGTCTTATCGTGCGTGATTGTCACGATAAGAAGCTTCGTTTTTCTATCGTTCTCGTGTGACTGTTTTTCACTAGATTTGCGGTTGTTCTGTTTTTCTCAATTTTTTCGGTCAAAATGGCCGTTTTTTATTGCTGAGAAACACTCGCTCCTTAATCGAAATTTTGAAAAATTGAAACTTCCAGAATATTTCAACCCTCCTTTCAAGCACTTTTTTGCTGTTAAGGCCTTTTCTCTCTAATTCGTGCTTCGTCGGAAGGTTGCGCTGTGCCAATCTGGCAGAATGGCACACTGGAGCTGTGTCAAGTGGGTTCAATCCCGTAGTCTTGATGTCGTAAAAACACCCAGGAGCACCATAAAAACATTATGTAACAGTTGCCTACTTAAGTCACATATGAGGTTATGAAAAATAAGCCCTTAAACCATTGGCTCAATAGTCAGGCACACTATCTCTTGTGTTTTTCTACCTCAAGCTGTCGGAGGCAACTCAGTTCACTTGCGATATGAGACTACAAACCGTGTTACAGCTTAAACGCTACTACCAAAATAACCGCCCCCACTCTAGAAATAGTAACGTCCCATGGGCCAGGTCTCTAAATACCTAAAATACCTAAAAAAACAAGGTTAGAAACTCGAGCATATCATTAGTGTTTATTAGACAGTGGTTTTTTGATCCATTTCAGACGGTTCAACCTAAAACCAGCCTTATCTCAACATAATCTTGTACATTACACTCAAGAAATTAAATTTAATACTCATGTATTGACATTACTTTAGACTGAAGTAAATAACGAACTAATATATCTCTGGAAGTATTAAGTAATTAGAATTGACTGAAGTCCTTTTGTTCTCTGAAGCATTGGGCAGCTGAATTCGTCTACCTGCGCAATCAAGATTCTCTCTTGCCCAGCGGCGATACTCTCGTAGTAATTCGCAATTTTCTCTGTCGGGAACGAGACAGCTGTACTCGAGTTGATGATTTCAGTAAACTTGCGAATACCAATTTTTCTCCAGCTCAATTTTTAGCAACTTTTCCGCAATTATGATTCGGATCTTCTGGTTAAATTGACTTCTAATTTCAGTTGTCACGATAAGCTTGAGCATGACGTGGTCGATTCGAATTTTTCAAAATTTTGTCCCCAAAATCAAGGTCAAACTTCGGAATATGACTGACTGGCACACTGTTGATTGACGATAGTGTCGTGGACCCGGTGGGGTCCTCGACACCAATATAAACTAACTATGTTTCTTTCTGCGTATTTATATATGAATTGTTATTTAAACAAATTTTTTTTGTAAATGCAGCAAGTGCTGCACTGGGTCGCTAGTAATAAGTATCTGATAGACCCGCAGCCTCATATCAGGTCAATCTTTTTGAGTTTCTTTCAACCACAGTTTATTCTCAGGTGTCAGTTTTCTCAATCTGGTTGACTTGATTCCAATCATCTGACTTCTTTCTTTCCTTCACGTGGTACTAACCTTTATTTTTCTCTTTTATATGAAATTCCCAGAGTTTTTGACTGGTTGAAATGATGTAGGACTAGTGTAGTAACTTCAGTTACCATGATACCATGATAATATCTGACCTTCTCTTTTACCTCATTCTGTGATCGGAATATACAGAATTATCAACGTTGAGCAACATTTCAGAATCATGGGAGCTGCAGCAAAGGTTTTAATTTGGCTGCTGATGACAATTTTTTGGGCTCTGATTGGAATCGGGCTTCCTATTATTATTCCTGAAAAGATCGACAACAGACGGTAAGTTTTTTGTTTATAATATAAGCTTGCGATTGTTTGGCACTGTTTTCAAATAGTGCTGGTTTGGAAGGGTGTATCTTATGTGGTTTCTGTCTCATCATATCCCCTCTCCCGTAGTAACAGTTCAATCACAGTGTAATTTTTGGTATAAGACTAATGAGCTAGATGAAAAATCCTTTTTTTGATACGAGAAATTTAACCAACTCGTAGTTTCTTCCCAGATGCAAACCATGCACCAGATAAATTGATTTTAGGTCAGTTTTCAGCTATAATTTCTCGTCTTTAAACTTTACAAGACGACTGAAAAGGCCAGAGGTGAATTTGTCTTCAGAACTTGCAGGCTTGTCATCTGAATTGAGAAATACATCAAAATCAGTAAACCTACCTGATTAAAAAGTAGATTTATCAAATTCATGTCAAAATTTGTTGATGAACGATTCTCAGAGACAAATGTCTGCACGTGGCATCTCGCTTGCGATTGCAACAGATGCAGAAATAATTGGACTTTATTTTAATATTGTACAACTGCGACCATGCGCCCTTCAGCTAGCTGTAACTCCTCAGCAACAATAATGCCGCCTGCTGTCGAGTTCATTTCGGACGGCATTTAGAATTGAGATTGAGACCATATTCTACGTGATACGTGAATAAATGATCTCAGCCAACATAAACGAAAGAATCAGTTATTATTTGCAAGAACTTAGCTGTTAAGTCTGGGTCTAAGGTTTCCAGTTTTTCCAATCTAGTGAGATGGCGTGCAATTTTCTTCGAATGGGCAGAATAAGAAATTCATTCATGCGTTCTATTCTAGGATGTGTCCTATCATGAGCAGTAATTGAGTTTGTATTTTCATAATAAGTAGTTTACACCAATTTTTCCGAACTTTGGCTTAAATACCGAAAGTTCAATTCTGGTATTGTTTGAGGCATAGGTCATTAAAAGTTCTTCTCTTCTAAAAAGTCAGCTATGGAGCAGAGCAGATAATTTCAATTGTTGCCCATGTCTGTTTCTTGATCGAATATGAAGTTATCGTTACTTGCTCATCTCTTCTGAGGTTAGTGCGTTATCTTTCGATAGCTTAAGATAGGTCGCGTTCAAGTTGTCTTGCTCAAGATGTAGTCGTATCACTGCAACCCAGATATCTATGCAATTATCCGAATCATCTTTAAACTCTTTTGGTTTCTTGAAGGTCTTTGTCGACTTGCCGCCTCCGTTTCTGCTTGACTCCGTGTTTCTCGTGGCAAATGCTTCGAGTGTCCTATTCATCGTTTCCCAAGTGTTTTGTCATGGCATCTGGTGCTACACTCGCGTGTACGTTTTTTTCCCTTGGTACTCTCGTTGAATTTGATGCGCTCCATTTTATTGTTGTCTTTACTGTCTCCGACCCTATGATTTTGTGGATCTGAGGCAATGGAGTATACTTTTTGTTTTTGCGGTTCCGCAAAATCCACCATTGGTTTGGGTTTTTTAGCTGTTTTCTCTGCTACTTTATTGGCTTCATCTTGAATAACAGAGTTCCTCAAGAGCGCATCCAATTTGAACCGTATGGCACAGTAACTCTCTGCTTGGTCTCTTCTCATCATGTCCATTCTCGTCTCTAGACTCCAGAGCTTGTCGTGTACGGTTTTATACAGTTTTTTTAGTTTCCTCCATTCTCATTTTTATTATATCAGACCTCTAGTTTCATCTCTTCTCGGTCTTCCTCGCCGCTCTTGAGCTTTTTGTCTATCTGCTTCAACTTTAGCATCAAGTCACCCAACTCCACCGGTAATATCAATTCGCGGATTGCCTTTGTATCCTGAGATCTGGAATTCGAGTCCCTACCGGACCTTGTTTTTGGTCTGTGTTTATCAAATTGAATTTTTTCCGTGTAAAATTGAAGTGTCCGACATTCATTTGTCTGCTTATGTTTTGTCGGCTTAGTTGCCATATCGGGGATTGTTCTTGTGCTGTTTGCTATTTCAATCATTGATGCAAGTGTTTTTGATTTACTCCCGTTATTTGTAAAAGTTAATAGCCCTGACTTTACATATTTTTCTTGCTTTTGCTTTTGTTTTTTTTTTCGCTTAAAAGCTTAATTCGGTCTAGATGGCTTCATCTTATATTTTATTGGCTCAGTTATTTTTATTTTGAGTCGCTTTAAAAGCAACAATTGATTGATTTTTTTTTGGAAAATGTAGGCAGGGTTGCTTGATTTAAATCCGATTTAAATCTTGTTTTTAATCAGAGGTTTTGTTCGATGATAATTTTCTTAGTTAGTGGCGTGTTTTTCCCACCAATTCTATGCCAAATTTTACCCATCAGTTTTGTATAACGGGTCTTTCGTATGACAGAACTAAACCACAACTGAAAGTTGACGAAGCCAAAACTGAAAGTTGACGAACTGTTTCCATAATACCCTTCATACCACTTCTTTTGGTTTTCTAAGATACTTGGCAGTTTTTTTTTTACAAAAATTGGGTTTAAATAATAAAAAAATTGGTTTAAATCTAGCTAATCCGATTCATTAAAAGCTTATTTAATACTACGTGGTTGTGTTTTTGCGAATGTTTTTTTTTGAATTTTTTCATTTTTCACAAAAAAATTATACTTTTCTTACTTCCGCGTCATTTTCTATTCGCTAGTTTGTAATGCTCCGCTCCGCCTCTATTACGATTATAATTACTCGAATCCAATACTTCTTTCTTTTTAAAATGTTCGTTTTTGCATAAGCATGAAATACTGGATATCCAAAACAACGAATTATGAAACAACTATATATAGCCTAAGATAAGTTACGGTTGCTCTTATTTTAAATATTTAAATAACAGAGAAGGTGGACCTGCACTAACTCACTTAATAGGAATTTCAGTTTCAAATAAAAAACACCGTATTATTTATTCACACCCTCGCCTAGTTTCTAGTAATGCAACTGAACAGATGTGTCTAATTTTCGGCTTTAAAAACGCGTCTAATTGTTTCAACTGCTGAAATTGGGAAAAAGTTTTTCATAATTGGGTTGTTATGCAAAATCAGACACCACAAAGGACACGAAATTCTTTGAAGCCTTCTGAGTCGTGATTTGGATTGCAGCGAAAATTTTAAAAATATTTAAGAAAACAGTGATGCGGTTTTTGATGTTATGTCATTTGAATGTCCCCCTTCTCAATAAAAATGTTTAGATTTTGTTAAAATGGTTTCTTGCGGATTATACTAAGGCTTATAAGATATAATGAATAGTGGTTACTCATTTACCCTAATTTTATGTTTAGGTTGATTCAGGCGATGCTGGCTCTAACTGCATTTTTCTGTTACACCTTGTGAGTTTTCATTCTCCTGTTTGTAACGATCATGGAAAATGCTGCTGAAAATGTTTATCAGAATTGATATGGTGGAATTTCTTCTGCGAAATTCGGACCGATAACCTCACCTAAAGATAGTGATTTTTTGGTTGGATTTGTTTTGTAAACGAAATAACGGGAAAACTGCTGGGATAATTTAATTTGATTTAATTGAATTACATCAAAATGAGCGTCGTAATAAATCCAACAAAAAGGTTACGTTATCTGAAAGATCGCGAAAAGCTTTTTGAATTTGTTAAACCAAAAAGTACTAAACCCAATAAAAAGGTTGTGTCTGAAAATCCGTGAAATATTTTTGATTTACGCATGAACCGAAAAGTAAGCCATTTTTTTGAACCGGCCTCTTGGGCCGCCAGAAAGAAAATTGTACATTGCTACAATTTTTCCCGACAATTTGCCACTTAAAAAATTTGTTCGGCTGAGTAAGACGTTCATTTCAATCCAAAAGTTGTTGCCTAAATTTTGATCTTATATATTGAGCCAAAAAAGTCTTATCTTTGAAATTTTAAACTCGAATTTCGTAAAAGATCACTATATCAATTTTGGTTATGTTCAAGTTCCAAGCAACTGTTGCCTTAATACTAATTTATGTTTCAATTAAGCACAGTTTGAGAAATACGCACTTAAAGTGTCAGGTTTTGTTATTTTTGTCCGGATAATTTAAAAAAAAAAACACTTTTACTAGACTATAAAAATCAAAATGCTTTGAATGTTTTAGCTGGCTATGTACTTATTTGATGCAGCTCAACCCATTGATTGCCCCAGAGATCAAAGTCGACGTGGCTTGGGCTATCGTCAAGGAATGGCAGAGTTAAATGGATGGATTGTTCTAAGTGTTGCATGATAGATCAATATCTCAAAAAGCGAACATCTGAGGATGTAACATTTAATGTGTATATTTAGGAGTAGAGGTATTAAATATTAGCGCTGTGTCTGAAAATTGAAATTTGTAACCTTTTTCATAGAGAATTAAGCTTCAATGCTTCTTCAATGCAATAAATTCATAATTCTATAACTAATTTCACTTATTTAATTGACATTTTCTTCTTGACACGAGAAAGTCATAGGTGGCAGATTCGGGTATGGTGTATTTTATGCATGCCGATCTTAAACAGCATTAGCTATATCCGATGAATTAGAGCCTCATCAATGCTGCTTTTGATTGAACTAAATGAAGGCGTGGTGCAGCAAGTTGGAATCCCGCTTCTTTCAAGGCTTGTTGTTCCGACCATTGAAAATGGGGAGGAACTTTGTATTCGGGTGTTTTAGTTTTTTGTTTTCCTCGAAAAATCAGGTAATTCAGTTTCATCTCCACGTTACACCTGCAAGAGCAAATGAATGTCAAGGTTATTTTCCAAATGGCATAATTCCCAAAAGGCATAAAAAGAACTTTTCCCAAATGGCATAAATTTCAAGCTTTCCATGGCGCTCAAATGTTTTCTCAACTAATATGTCTCCTTTTATGGGAACGAGAAGATGTGTGAACACGATTTGAATTTATTGCTTCCAAACGCATGTTGAGTGACAGTTTTGCTGGAAAAAATTATCACCCAAAATTAATGAGTAATAACTTATGCTTTTGATAAGAATTCTTTAAAAAAGTTCGAGATAATCACAAACAACAATCCAATTGACAACTTAACTGTTTTTCACTACTTGTTTACTAAAAAAAGATCTCTCAAAATATTTTGCAATGCAATTGTTGCATGGTAATTATGCCAATCTCTATGTCAAGTTTTTTACCGTATATTGTATATCAGGTTCCATTACCGTATATTGTATATCTTGCAGTATTAGGTTCCATTCCTCTTGTCCGGAAAGAAGCATTATTGCTAAGCAATAAGAATTAATATGCTGTAAATGTTTTTGCTGGCTATGTATTTTTTTGATGCAGCTCAACCCTATGACTGCTCCAGAGCTCAAAGTAGAACATACTGTGTACGTGTATGGGAGTATTCAAGAAATCAGATAAATTCTCTTGAAAGTTTAAAATGCGCTGTATGTTGGTTGAAGGCATACGAAGGCTTGGATGTTGGTGGTCCTTTTTGTGATATTTTGAAGAGTCGATGAATGTAGCTCAGACTTTTATGTTAGTCGTAATGAATTTTTTCTGTTTTTTTTTTGAAAAAGTCCCAACATGCTATAATGACAAACGAAGTGCCTTCATCCCTTTTAATGTAAATTTGGTAGAAAATAGGCAAAATAACAAACGAAATAGCAACTCTAATAACAAACGAAGTGCAATCATCCATTTAAAGGTAGGCAAAATGCATTTTTTAGTTATGAAAGCTAAAAAGGCGCAAAAATGTGATCAATTTCTAGTTTTGAAAGCGGAATCTTGTTTCCAGGTTTCCCATTGAATAAATAATTTACTCTTTGATCCAATTTTCTCAAATTGGGTTATTTTTATCAAAAAAGTGCCAATTGTAAATTGTTCTTGATGTTCAAAGAGCATTAAGTCCATATATTTTGTTTGAAGTTTGAAAGTTAAGGTTTTTTCAAAAACAAGTCTGTATTTTTTTTTCGTTCCGTTGCGTTCATTGACTCTTTTCCTATTGTCCGTTGGCTATGTTTGTTTGTTTGTGCGAAGTACGACTTTATTTTAATGTGACTTTTTGATGTTTTGCGAATTGATGTGGAGTGTTAATCAAGTAAAAGGAATTATACCGAAAACTGTAATTTTTGGCTCAAGCGGAGCTTTAATCCTGTTCTCCATTCGTAAAAACGAAATTCAAACAAAAAAATGATGTTTAGTATTTCCAGCAGAATAGGTAAAATTTATCGATAGATACCGTATTCACAATTTTGTCAATTCTACCAAGTTAGGGTCAAATTTAATGATTTCTTGAAATTCAGTAAGCTGCAAGGTGACTGATTTTTTTTTGTTCTATGATAAGTGGTAACTCTGGCATTTTTGCTTTTTTGGGGTTTCTTTTGAGTTTAGCTTTTTGGCATCTTTCTGTTGGTCATATACTTCTCAAAGTCAAGATATTTATTCGCCATTGTAAAATATTTACAAAAAAATGAGTGTTTTCAAATTTTCTTGGACAACTGCTGACTGAGGTTTTTTCGGCTTTCTTGAGTGTTGTAGCGAAATTATGTGATACAGTGTTGATAAATCGATTTCCTTAGGACATGAAATTGATCAATTTACTTGAAATTTTTTTAAGGAGAAGTGTCTTGCAATCGGGAAACAGAATTTTTCCAAAAAGCAAATTTAGTAAATCTAAGAAAAAAAAGTAGTTGTTATTGAGGCATAAATAAATTTAACGCAGTTGCATAGTGTAATGGTCAAGGGCTTAATTGAGGTTCCAAAGCTCAAGTACTGGTCAGACTTGGTTTTTTTTGCCGTGTATATATTTAGGTCTTTCAATTTTTTTTTGACTGATTGGCCTTCATTAGAAATATTGTCAACTGAGTTCTCGCCTGTTTGTTTTTTCAAATGATCTATTTATTTTCTTTTAAATTTTGATTTATGGGTTTTGAAGTTCTTCTGATGTAATTTTTTCTTAATGTAACTTTCTGACTTTGTCATGATTTCGTCGATTCTTTTTATAATAACATTTTTTTTAACTTTGTCATAATTTTGTCTATTCTTTTTACAATAACATTCTTCTTGACGTTGGCATGATTTTTTCTATTCTTTTCACAGAAACATTCTTCTTGACGTTGGCATGATTTTGTCTATTCTTTCTACAATAACATTCTTCTTGACGTTGGCATGATTTTGTCTATTCTTTTTACAGAAACATTCTTCTTGACGTTGGCATGATTTTGTCTATTCTTTTTATATTAACATTTTTCTTTTGTCATAGTTGAGCCTTTTTCATCAAACTTTAAACAGAAAACCATTTTTTGCATTCATTTTATATTTCCTCTTGCAAACAAAGAACAAGCTAGATCTTGAAAGTGGTGGCGTCTAAATCGTAGATTATTATTATATTTTCTATTGCAAGTTTTCTACATCATGAAAGTGGTGGCGTCTAGATCATTTATTGTTATTATTGTTTTGATTGCAAGTTTTCTGAAAAATTTCTTTGTTTTTTTTTGGCAGGTCAGGTTTTTTTCTCTTTAATTAATGAAGATGCATTGCTTTTAAAAGTCCCGGGCTAGCATAAATTTAAATCATGAAGGATTTTTTTGAGCTCGTTGAAAATTTATTTTTCATCGGCATTTTAAATGTATTTGAAACACTGAATATCCAAATCTATTCACAACTTATTACACTTGCGAGAGCAAGTATCTTGTAATTGGGAAAAATGCTCTTTTCCCGTAAACAGTTTTTCCTACAAATCTTACCTGTTTTTTTTTACTTGCTGTATTATTGAACCTTCAAAATTTTGAGGTTCGTTTCCATTTGGCTTAGAGGTAACATGGTCGCTTTTGCTCACTGATTCGTATTTTTTGAGACCTGTGTAAATTTTGTTAGACCGCTTTTTTTTTAACAATTTTTTGCGACTGTTTTAAATCTTTGTTGTATCGCTAGTGGTGCGAAGCTCCGCCTCGTCTCTGTTGACTTTTTTGTATTTTTTCAGACCATGGTCGGAACATTCTGTGCTACTTACACTGTAACCGGCTATCCTTGTTTATACTTGCGAGAGCAAGTGTCTTTCAAATTTCGTTTCAGCAATTTTTAATGCCTTAAATAGATTTTGAGCGTTTCAGCGTTCCTTCGCCTAGACACATCGAAAAAAAAGCAGTAAGAGTTTCATTAGAACAGTTACTGTGAATACCAAAACAACCTAAAAGTTTTTGAGAACTTATTTCTGTGTCGAGAAAGATTCGAGCTGGTTTGAGATTTCCAATTGGTCTATTTTTGAGCGAGTATTTTTGAGTTTGGATTCTGATATGAATTGCAACAATAATTGAAACCAGTAATAGTTTTTCCTAGGCTAAGATTAGCTTATTCGCTACCCGCAGAAAAACAGTTTGGAACAATTGTTTTTGTTCCGACTTTCGATACGAAAGTAACGGAATATTTGTGCTCGGGGTGGGTTTTTTTCTTTAGACAAATTTCGACTTTTTAACTAGCCATTTTTGATGGAATTTTTTATATTCGAAAGCTATTGTTGTCCTGAGCTTAAATTTGAAAAGATATTTCACCTTTGATCATTTTCTGTAAAGTTATGAGGGTTTAAAGATTGCCATTTTGGCCAATTTGGGACAATTAACGCGCGATATAATTCGCGCCATTAACGCGTAAGCGGAGATTTAATCTGTCTTAGAAATCGTTCCAAATTGGTTGAAAGAAGCCTATTTGCCATAATTGATTTGTTACAAGGAGCGAAACCTATTGTTTTGTACTTTATATGGCGTGTGGGGGGGAAGATTTTTTTTCATTTATTTTATTTCATTTAATTTTTTATGTTGTTTATGTTATTCCTGCTCCACAAACGGTAAAAGGCAGTCGGAACTTTCAGGGCTTTGCCCTGATACGAGCAGTCTTGTTTATTATTTAGGTTGGAAATTTCTCTATTACTTGCACAGAACCTGGTTATTTATAATTGAATTATGTAATTCGTCCTATGACAAATCATTCCAACATAAAACTCGAATACCAAATCAGTAATAAAAATTCACAGTTGAATACAATTTCAAAAAGCCGTTTAATTTTATCTGTGATATTTGAAAGAGAATACTCTGCGATCTGTGCTGTCTCAATAATTTAGCCAGCATCATTTCTTTAAATCTTTCAGTGAGACATGAATAAGAAACCTGGTTTAAGTAACGACTACATAACTGAGCGGGAAAACAACCGAATCACCGATGGCCTCTCTTCCAAAGTATCTCAATTGAAACACATTGCAATCGATATCAGAGACGAAGCACGTCACCACAACTCTTTCCTTTCCTCTCTCTCTGATGACTTTGCAGACAGCGACTCTCTCCTGGGCAGGACTTCGAAGAAGTTCAAGACCACCGTCAATTCCGGATCCCAAAACAGAACTATGATGTGCTACATTATAATGGCAGTCGTATTTTTGTTTCTCTTATTTTACTACGGATCTGGAGCCCTTCTTAGCCGCTCATCCGAATCGTAGTGTTGCTTTTGTTGCTTTGAATTGTACAGATAATTTTTTTTAAGATAAAATTTGAAAAGGTTTTTTTTGGTGCTTCTTCGGTGAAAATTTGTTCAATTTATTGACAAGTTTTTGTCTCCTGAATTAATATACTCATGAAAGATTTGACTATTAATTTAGGCGTTTTTTCTTGGAGTTTATCCTGTTTAACGACCAACGGTGTTGCATATTTGCTTTTAGAGCAGAAATTAACCATTTTTTCAGATTTGTTATATCTATTTTTGAATGGAATGGAACAATGATTAATATTGCACTGCGGAGTAACGAAATGACAACAGATACAGCTTCAGATGATAGTTTCGTGGACTTTCATATCAGTTCTGCAAGGAAAGTGATGGTCAACTCAGCCCTCGAAAATCCCGCTTTAAATGACCAAATAAACACTTCTGAAGAAGAGACTGAACGTAAAGAACTCAATTCCATGCCTTCAATTAGCAACAGTGTAGAAATACCAGCGACTAGTTCGGTGAATAATGACAAGAGTTTCACTTGTAACGTTATCGAAGATGAGAACGAAGAGAACAAAAACGATGGAAGTGAGGATTTACAAAAACGAGGTCCCAAATTGACCAAGTCCAGAAGTCAAATCTCAGTTGGGGCTGAACTCCGCGAAGTCCGCAAAGAAATTGCTGGTCAAATTGGGCGTGAAATGAACATCGATCTGGATCATTTCAATGTGGAAGAACTCTTAGGCGAAGGTCAACGACGTCGGGATTCGCTGGACGACCATCTTTACCATATCGCATGCTTTCCGCAACTCGAAGAAGTAAAGTGTGCTTACTCGTGCCGAGACGAACCCTATCTCAAGAACTTGCAGACCGAATATTCGCAGACAGAGCCGGTGATTGATAGAACTTTGCAAACTGCGTACGAGGCTCATTTGCTGCCGCGAAGGCTGGAGACAGAATCGTCTTTTTCGGAAGCGAGTCCAGAGAGATATGAAGTTTTATTGGAGTTCGAACAGAATCGACCAGTCAAAGGAGACGTGGAGAGTGAAATGATTATGAGAGAAATAGCTCGAAAAGATGTTACATCATATTACGACATGCGAGAAGTGTCGTATTTGAGAAGTATTGAAAACGTTTTCACGCATGCCTTGTGCGAGTATCACCCAATTCCTTCCGAGTTTCGACAGAACGAATGTGCTTATGAAGACAACTATGTTTCAACATATGTCAAGAACGAATGCACAACACACATTTTGCCATGTCAGTTCAGTATGAATCAATGCTTATTGTCCAAAGCTAAATCAAGCTACACTGCATACGCTACGTTCGAAGGATTGCAAAGTGATGGCAGGAACCGCTCGGCCAAAGCTGAAATCAATCTTCCGAGGTTCAAAGGTAGACCTATGTCCTGGACTACGGAACAAAATCTCCCTAAATTGTCTGCAGTGGAGTCCACATTGTGGAAGCCAAATGCCCTAATGACAGCGAAACGAGAAAGCCAACTGGTTAATAATATGGGCTTGATTAAGCTCATAGACAGTCAGTTTTTGTGTACGAACGAAGGGAGGCTAGATAAAGTTTTGGAGCACAAGTTTGATAGCAACGAAGTTCATTTCAGTGCTAGAGACCACGTGCATATGAAACTGCATGACAATATGATAAAAATGAGTGAGGTCGAGCTGATCTTCGAGGAAGAGCGACCTGAACTTAATTTGGTCGAAACAGTGTATGAATTCAATGAGCCGATCCTAATAGATAACGTCGAAGAATAACACATCCTATTGCAGATTCTTGATACTTCATCGCGAAAGTCTAAATATTCGTATTAATGCCCTGATTTCATTAATTCAGCAAGATGAATAAGTAAACTGGCTTCTTTCATTATAAATTTAACACGTAGAGTATGGGTGAATGCAAATTTCATGTAAATAATACGGCTCCTTATTAATTGACTGTTTCTCGAAAATTCTTGCATCAATGTAAAATGGATTCCAATTAATGAATAGTTATTCCAAATGTCCTACTTAGTTTAGAATTCAATATTATTTAATGAAACAATTTAGTGTGCGGTAGTATACGAAATTGAAGCAATAATGAAGCTCGTAATGAATTCATTGTCTGATAGGTAATACGTTTTTAGATCGTGATGTCTTAGTGTCGTTTGGAAGATGTCGGATAAAGAGGGTTCTAAGTTTCCAAAAAATATCGAGGAATTTCTACTGCAACAAAACCTGGTATGTGAAAATGGTGTTTCTTGAAAAAATTTCATTAGATTATAGATTGATCACCATTATTTTTAAAACTGACCAACGCTGCCTGAAACTGTTATGGAAAATGTTGACAAAAAATACAAAGCAACCATAGTACAACTATCTGTCAAGGCCATGAAATTTTTTGGAAGAGTTTCACCTAGGCAGATGCCTCTATAATCAATAGGCTTTCATGAAAATTTGGGCATCATGGCTTAGTTTGGTTTTATTCGGACTTCACGATATTTTACAGATATCTCAATTTGTTTTGAACTCATTTTTGGTTATTGTTCCGACCATTTGAAAAATGGAGAGGAACTTTGTATTCGGGTGTGTTTTATTTTTTTCTGTTTTCGACGCAAAATCAGCTTCCACAAATAATCATCGGAGAGTGTTGAGTGATATATCGTATTAAAGCCCTTATAGTCGTGATTCGAACGACATTAAAAAATTTCGAAACAATTTTCCCAGTGTCGAGAAAAACTGGCTTTTCGTCCGAATTGGAGCGAATAAAGCATGGCTTACAACAGCTTTTTTTAATGGCTTTAAAGCTTATATTTGCTTAATTTAAAACGTAAAACAGTAGTTTTACTTGAGTAACGTTAGTTTTTTTTAGTAATTTATTCTGTTTTTTCTTTTCGTTTATCGTTTTTCTAGTCGTTTTTTTCTTAAAAAAAATTGTTTTTAGTTTGCTGATTTGACTATCAGTGTCGAATATGCCTAATCTCCAGTTTTCCGTTCTGCTCATTTTATCACACTACAACGAAAAAAAAACGAGACTATTGAAGAAAAAAACTTTTTTGTATTTTTTTAAGACTATGGTCGGAACATTCTGTGTTACTCGCACAGTAACCGGCTATCCTTGTTACATTTATTTTTGGTTTATTTTTTTCAATTTATAGTTAAATTTAAATCAAGGCTTTTTTGGTTTCAGTAATTTCAAGGCATAGTTCTCTATGCTCGCGCAATTTAACTTTTCCCGCATATTAGTTAAATAGGTAATACAAACAAAACAAGGATAGTCGTCGCTTCCGACCACAGAAACTCAAACATAAAAGAAATAGTAAAAAAAATTCAAAATATCAAAAAAAATCTTTATCAGTATTTTAAGATGAACGGCAATTGAATAAGGCACAACGCTGATTGTTGGGCGACTGATTGTTAAAATAATCTTAAAAATAAATGCGCTGTGTAATTTGGTCTCCATGTGTTGTACGTGTAATAATCACTGAGAAAAGTATTATGTTTTTTTTCCGAATTAAGATCAATAGGGCTTTATTGTAACACCACACCTGTGGCCCTACGAGCTTTCTGCGAGGTAGTCAAAGTCAGAGTCAAAAACACACCTAATCCTGTTAAGAATCTTGAAATCGGGTTGAGTGGGAACAATTATTCGTAGATGAAAACATTTCAACTTGGTGTGATTTTTTTCTTAGTGTTTTGTACTAATACAAGCCTTTTTGTCTTTCGTGAATTATCTAGTCTTCAGTGAACTATAACATTTCTAAAGTTTTATCTAACATACTCTAAAATGGTTTGAAAAACAAGCTCAAAAATATTTGTGTTGAACCTCAAAATTGAGGGAATATAAGAAGCCTGGATTTTCCTATATAGAAGAACAGAGCACTAAAATTTTGTGCATTTTATCAGAACATCTAATACATTTTTGGGCCAAAGTGTGTCGCATGCATGGAATTTTTCAATATCACGCTTTTTTCACCTGAAGTTACGATGAAAACGTTTTTTTATGTAACTCTAGGAAACTATGGCGGAGATTCTTTTTTTGCATTTGACTCAAAGTAACTCAAGGAAAGCGCGTAGAGAGGTCAAGCGTGGAGAAAAATTTTTAAGCGCGGAGAAAAAGTTTTCAGACCAAGTTAGAGCGGAGATTACTGATGTCGCTAGGCATTGATGTCTGAAAGAGACGATGGGTTTGTTTGAAGCAGTAATTAACCTGTTTTTTGACTCGTGTCTGATGTTTTGATCAGTGCTACCTGTAATCGGGAACTTGACTTTTTCCCTGTAAACAACTTTTGTGACAAATCTAGAAGAAATTCGTAAGTTGTTTTTATAGTTAACCTTAGCAACTCCCAGGCTCCTTCCCACTGGAACTCGAGGTAACGCGTTTGCCTTTGTACCCAAATGTCGGGTTCTAGTCCCGGTCGGGCTTGGTTTTTTTCACTATGTATGAAGTTGAGAACTTCTTTTCGGGAAAAATTGATTTGACTGCTTATGCTGTGTCAGCTTAGTTGCCATATCGGGATCTTTTCTGGTTCAGTCAGCTTTTTTCATCGTAGATGCAAGTGTCTTTGATTTACTCCTGTAACTTGTACAATTAATAGCTATTACGTTGTATTTTGTTTTAGGTTTTCCTTGTTTCTGTTTCGCTTAAAAGCTTTGATCGTTTTCGGTTTATGTTGTTGCTCAAATACTAAAAGCTTATTCAATACTGGTGGGTATGTTTTTCTACTGTTTTCTTAAAATTATGTTCTTTACTATCTTGTTATTTCCGTCTCATTTTCTGGTCGCTAGCTTGGAATGCTGCATTTGCGTTGTATCGCAAGTGATGCGAGGCTCCGATTCGCCTCTGTGTTAAGAGTTTTTTTGTAAGTTAAATGTGACAGCAACCGGCTATTGGCATTTTGCTGATTCTTGCGGCTAGCAACTGAACGTTATTGCAACCGGTTGGCTGATTCTGCCCATTTGGCTTAGAGATTATGTCGGTGCTTGGTATGACAAAGGCGTAGGGTTCGAGTCCGGACGGGATTTGTAACTTTTTGCAAACTTGAAGTTTTCTGGTTTCTGTAATTTAATTTTTCTGACTAAAGTGTCTGGTTATTTTTTTGTCGACTTAGTTCTCGCGGCAGGTTCTTTCCATGAATGCTTGTTATGCTATGTTTCTGATGTATTTATGTTTGGTTCTCCTAATTTTGTTGTCGTTTTTTTTCTGAATTGGTTTTGTTCTCCTGGTTTTATTTGAATTTTGGTGCATTTGAAATTTTTAAGGAAATTCAGTTTTCAATTTAATAAAAAGCAATTTTAAAACGTTTTTTTTTTGTTTCGAAATTTTGCTTTAATATAGCTGTTCTGTTTCTTATTCGATAACAAAGTTATAGTGATTCTAATCCCCGCTTTGCTTCTGTGTCAATCTTCGCTGTAAGATGAATATCTGGTTATGCATGTTCTTTTCTGTATGTGTAGGATGAGTGGCCTCAGAAACTGTCTGCTGAAGGATCCCTGCTGGTCAGTGTAGACTCTGTGTTGGGATCCAAGGAGGACATCAGGGACACATTGAAGAGTGCCGCTCCACTTCGCCTAGAGGTAACCGAGATGAACACGACAGGGCTAGTGTCATTCAAGTGGATCACTGATCTGAGATTCAGAAATTTTGGCTCATTGGTAGTTTAATCGGTCCTTAACTTCGGCTTGCTTTTGTGTACTTGATTACAGAAGCAACGCTGGTGTTGTACAATGACCGAAGTTGAGTTCAAGTCTTTTTTAAGAGTTGATAAGTTTTATATTCTTTCGATTGTGAAAGAGTGTTTTCTCGCACTTGCAATTGGTAATTTTCTTTTTCTTTGCTTTTAACTATATTCTAGGTGACCTGGAGGGATCCTACGAAAACGGTTGAATAAACCGTATAGCGTTTCTGAGGTAGAGTTGGCGGCAGTTTAATTGATATGAAAATGTATCTCAAATGTTTGTCTAAATCGAAAATCAGTTCAGTCAACTTTTTTAAATAGCTAAAGAGTTTATTGTAGCTAAAGAGTTCTAATAGCTAAAGAGTTTCTTGATTGAACTGTCAATTATCTTCAGTAACGTTTGAAAACCATTTGTAAAGGTATTTTTCAGGCGGTAATGGAGTCGAATCACCGAAAAATGATTGCGTTTAGCGCCACTTGAGTTGACCTTACAAAATAATTGTCAAAAGTTCAGAACTTGAACTCTGTATGTTTGTGTAAATTCAGACCGAATCTTATAGCATTTTGGGTATAAAAAAAATCTCTCCTACAAATTACAAACGGAATTATTTGCATAAAATTTAGCAGCCTCTAAGAGTTTTCGTCTTTAACATAGGAATTAATTGATTTATAAATGATTTTATTGGCAAGAAGTATGTTTTAAGTGGAAAGGTATCATTGGAAAGGCCGCCTCTTCACGCGTGTGCCTGTAGACTCTCCTAGTTGCTCTTTATCCTAACCCATTTTCTACAGCCTTCGAAAAGTTATGTGGGGTAACGTTTGACCCATGTGTGTGGATTTTCTGAAATATTTTGGTTCATTTTTTTGGGTTTGTTAGAATTTCCCCGCGGAGATCGTTTTACACAAAAGCTTCTCCGAAAAGTCCAATTTTTGATTTTTGTGTCTGATTTTTTTAGATACTTTTGGACTTAGATAATTTGGACTCAAAACTAACATGCCAAATCTGATACATGTTCAATCGAAAGTACAGTTTTTGGAAAACTCCTCTGTGTAAGCATCTTTGCGCAAATTTTTTTAAAAAAAGTTATGGCCCTCGGAAAAGTTTTAAAAAAGTCAGTCTTCGAAAATATTTGAGTTTTCTCAAAAACTACTCTCTCAAAATTAATATCAAGGGTTGAAGTCGGGACAACAGGTTGTGAATAGCCTCCTATCGGACCTTTTTTGACTTTTCTCAAACACTACACTGCCAAATCGGAGATTAAGTGCTCAATTGAATTGGTCTTGGAACAAATGTTACGTCTTTGTGAAAAACCCACTTTTTGAAATTTCATTTTCATTTTTTTTCACTCAAAAACTACCTGCAAAATCTGAGAATTATAGTTCAGTCGAAAAAAAAACAGTTTATGGGAACCTTCCATGCAGAAATTGATCCTCGATTACGGGTTCAATCGAAGAAAAGCCTTCGTGTCTTTTTTCTGCAGAAGCTCCGACGCTTTACACCAGTCAGCTTGCGAGCATTTGTATTAGTACGAACCTTAGAACGGTCGCAGATCGAATCCAAGACGTAGCGAATTTTAACTAATTCGAGGCTTTAATTTTTACTTTTGTTTTAATTGCACTTTATAGAGATGCTTTTTATCGTGTTCTCGCTAATTTTTGCGACGCACAGCTTCGCCTCTAGGTAAAAAAAAATTTTGTGTTTGAGAAAAATCACTTTGCAATGCACAATCTAATTTTTGTCTCTAATTTTTGTAGATAAATTGTTATTTGGAAAAAAAATTGAGATGCTCTGCCAATTCTAAAGTTATAGGTTCAAAATTCATCCTTGCCTAAATTGTTATTCTCTTCGTTTGTAAAAAAAAACAGTATTACCTTACGAAAAGTCTTTTTTTTGTTTTCACGAAAATGTTCTTGTTTTTCATCGAAACTACCCTTTCAAATTTGAATTGAGTTCAGTTGAAAGAACGGGTAGTAGGCATCTCCTCTATATAAATGGAAATTTGCTTATTTTGTTAGAGAAACCACTATGGTTTTAGGTAAATTCCACTGCATGAATTTTGAAAATGGCGCTGTTCATCCAGCACCAATACAACACTTTTTAACAAATGTCAAACAGGGATCTCCAGTTCAAGCTGGGCCCCTTAATCAGAATTTTCAGCGGAATAAAAACTTTACCCAATGATCTACTTTTCTCAAACTGGGTTAGTTTTATCAAAAAAAGGCTAGGTATAAATAGCTCTAGAAATTCAAATAAGTTTGAGGCCGTCTATTTTTTCTTCGAAATTCGAGGTTTTTTCAAAAAACGTCAATTTTTTTTTGCGTTTATTTTTGTTTTCCAACTGTCATTTGGCTATGTTCTTTATAGCTGCAAGTGTTTGTTGTTCATTGTGTTTTTAGAAGACTTGATACTTTTTTACAAAATCAATTTTTTGGCGCAACTGGTGTCTGCTCAAAAATTGTCGTTTTGTTTCCGATTCGTCAGTTTTGTTCCGTTGCTAATTTAAATTTCAATTGTTTTGCTCGGCATGTTTGCTCAGATTGAAATTTTATCGAGACATACGAAAATTTTATTTAGTAGACCTAGTTTTTTCAACATTTTTTGTTTTTGTTTTATGTTTGTGTTGTATCGCAAATGATGCATTTGTCTCTGTGTTTAACTTCCCATGTTGACTTATTTATATGCCTGAGTTTTGCAACGCTTTTAATGTTTAATAAAGTCAACACTTTAAAATTTGTCGTAGGGCGAATGCTTTAACTTATCATTTTTAATTTATCTACAATGCAAACTTCTAAGGTTTTCTTTCTAGTGTTTATTTGAAATCATCACATTTGAAATAAGGAATCTTATAGTTGGGTTTTGTCAGGGTTCTGCCTCGGGCTGCAATTTTCGCGTGCCGGAAAACAAACCGAATATTCTTTCTTAAAATCGTGAAATATGATTAGTTTGAAAACTTTTTTTGAAGAATTGTTGATTTTCATGATCTGTCTTTACTAGTTATTGGCGTTTTAATAAAATTTAAGCCTCCAAATGAAGCTTAGGAAAGTTGATAAATAAAACACGATTGAAATCGTTTTTCATGTTTACAATTTATGCTTTTCAAAAACCGGCTGATGTTATTAACGGATGCCAATGCCAAGTGGTTCATTGTCATGAATAACGCTTATTATGGACTAAACATGCCTAAGTTTTTGAAAATTAACATTTTTAAGTTGAATAAAAAGTGTTCTCAGCTGCCGTTATAATTTTCGGCCAGAAGTCCCGTCGGCCTGTTGTCCTAGACCCGCAAATTTTGCCTTCAAACATGAATTCCTAAAATTTTCTAGCTTACGAGAATTAACTATTAATCTGATTTTCTAGAAATTTTCATAGCACTTAGTGTTAACAGCTTCCGAAAAATTGAGCTTTGAACCCTATAATTAAAATAGTTTCGAAGTACTTTCAGGGATTGCAAATCTTCCCTTCAAATTTAACTACTCAAAACTTTTTGTTTTCGTGACATGCAGTGTTTTCTTTGATTTTTGCAAAAATTTTCAAAAAAGTTAGATGTTAAACAACTTCTAAAAGTTCGAACTTTTCAACTCAAATTTTCTTTGATTTTGTAAAAATTTTCAAAAAAGTTAGATGTAAATCTTTACATCTAACTATTTTGAAAATTTGTACAAAATCAAAGAAAACACTTCATGCCACGAAAACAAAAAGTTTTGAATTAAAAAGTTCGAAATTTTTAACTCTATGGTTGGTGTACTCTCAGTGCTGGCAAATTTTTTCTCATAATTTTACTGCTCATTTCACTTAAGTTTTCGAGATATGGCTTTTATAGATTTTTCAAAAGTTTTCAAAAAATTTTCAGCAGGCTGCAAATCTGGCCTTCAAATTGGACTGCTCAAATTCTTTTTAGTTTTCGAGACATGCCAATTTTCATGGTTTTTTGAAAATTTTCAAAAAAGTTTGATACAACAAATTTCAGAAAATTTGAAATTCGAAACTCAGCGATGGGTTGCTGTCAATGTACTCTCAGGAAGCTTGTATCTGAATCCCAAATCTGACTGCCGAACGCCTTTTAGTTTTCTCTGAGATATGGCGTTTCTTGGTTTAACAAAAATTTGCACAATTTTTAAGTTTAAAAACAGTTCTCAAAAAGTTCTCGACCCTGTGGCGGTGTGAAGTCAAAAAATTCGTTTTTCGAGATTTGACAATTGTTTCGAGATTTGATTATTGTTTCAAAAGATTTGACAATTGTTTCAAAAGATTTGGCAGAAATTTCTTTAAGTTCGAAAATTAAGCAAGCCCTATGGTATGGTGTGTGATAGTATTCTCACGCGTTGAACATCTGACCTCAAATTACGACTGCTAAAAGTTTTTATATTGCTCAGATCTAACGTTTTATGTTTTCAGCTCAAAAATTGTAAATAAAGTGAGGAATTTGTTTCAAAAAAAGTACTAAGATCTTATTTTTTGCAGTACGCTCGATTAACCATTTGAGTACGGGTTAATTTTAAAAAATTTAAAAATTGGGTACCAGACTTTTTCCCCGTAAATAACTTTGTTCACAGAATAGTCAATTGTAGTAGAAATGGTAAATTTCACGACTACAGTCATGCTCAATTTCTTGAAATGTCAAATGCCATCATTTAGAAGGTAATTTAAGGGGGGGGGTTCGTTTCAGCTAATAGCTTTTTTTTTTCAAACAAAAATTTTTGAAAAAAAGATTGTTTTTTTTTCGTATTTGTAGCTTTCCTCTTAGTTTCTGTCGGCTCATTTTTCCTTTTTAAAATGCAGTTTGTATTATCTGGTACAATTTTTGGGCTTAGTTTTCAAAGCATAGATTTCTTTTGATTGACACAGTTTCTACTATGATTGAAAGTTCTGTAATTTGTGATTTTTTCGTTTTTTTTCTTCAATTAAATAATTTTCGTTGGCTTATGCTATTTCAGAATAGTCAATAATGATGCGTAGTTTTGTGTATTAAATGTATGTTTTTGTCTTTCGAAAAAACTTATAAAACTTTGTAATACAACAGTTTTTTTTCAAGTTCTTCTTTTCCCTATTCTGTTCCTTTTACTATTTTTTTCTTTAATATTGAACCCCAACATCTAATAGGTTCCTTCCCAATTAGCCCAGGTGTAACGCCGTCGCCTTTGCATCCTAAGGGTTCGCGGCTTGGCCGGGTTCGTGAAATGCCGGCTCAACTGGTGTCTGCTCTAAGATTGTCGGCTTAGTTGCTACATTACAGATTTTTCTTCTGATGTGAGCAACTAGATGTCAGTAGTTGCAATTACAAGTGTTGTTCATGGCAGCTCAGGTCGGACTTAAACTCTTAAGATTTTTTAATCAAATCATATTTTTTTTCGGAGCAACTTCTTTCTGGCCTAAGATTGTTGCCTCTTCGTAAGTTTTTGTTCCGTGGCTAATTTAATCTTCAAATTGTTGGCATGAATTTCTATCAAGACATACCGACAAATTTAAATATTTGGTAGACCTAGTTTGTTTTATTTTGTTCATTTTTTTCCCGACTTCTTATGTTTTTTGTTGAATCGCAAGTGATGCGAAGTTACACTTCACCCTTGTGTATCTTTTATTTATTTGTAGTTTTCACGTTCAAAAGCTTGTTTGAAGCACTTGAGGTGCAAGTTACCCGCTAGTTTATTTTTAAATATTACAGGAGAGATAGGATTACTAAATTCATACCTATGGGTTTGAAATAGGATTTTAATTGCTCCGCTGATTTTTTTTTGTTTAAGCTGGAAAAATTGACCATCAGCCTTGAACTTTCGGAAATTAAATTAATTTTTTTATATTGAAATTGAAAAATTTTATAATATCAAAATTTATTATATCAAATTTTATAATATCTAAAACTGTTTGAAATTATAAAAAACGTTTACTACAATACTTTTTATAAATTTCATCGTCTGCAGTTTGTAAATCTGAATCAGCAGAAACTAAATATCTAGTTTCTCACCAATTCACTATTTAGATATTTTTCTACAAAATTTGAAGCAATTATACTTCTTAATCTGTAGGAGATAAAGAAGATTCCATTCATACCTATGGGTTTGAAAATTGATCCAAACATTTTGCCTTCATTTTTCATCTTACATCAAAAAATGATCAATGGCCCTGAAAATTCACAATTGAATTGTATGATGTTCAGTATCGAGAATTTATTAATTTAGGTTAAAGATCTTGAAATTTCAAATCTGAACCCACGTAACATGCTATCGCGTAAGGATACTTCTGCTGTTCGAACACTCAAAAGAACGTGAATTGAAAGTGTCATCATTTTTTGCTGAGGTGAAGCTGAGTTAAAATTATAATAAACATTTTGAATTCAGTTTTCCAAATTCTTTGATAAAGGTTCGTGTTGATTCGAGCTCGCAGTTCAAATTACTAGCCATGTGCTTTTCAAAAAAATTTTAAGGCAATTAATGCGCAATGTTTTAAGAAAATATTTTTCGTTTTCGTGAAGGATTTTTGTTGCAGCGCAAATGTAAATATTAGTTCAGCGTGCCATTTCTGTATATATTCCTGAAGGATTTTATCATTTGTTTTTATCATATTTTGATGGGAAAACAAGTTTTTAATGCGTGGTTTTTTTCTGAATCTTTTCGGATCATGGGTTTTGTCAGCTTTGTTACAGCTATCTAATTTTTGTTCCTATGCTAGCGCAAAATTCAGTTGTATTACTCTGCATGTTTTTCTCAAAATCAACTTTATTTGAAGCAAATCGAATAAAACATATGGAAGTTCTGATAGATCTGTTTTTTTCTCAATTTTTTGTGCCTTCCGTCTCCTTTTCTGTCAGCTAGTTTGACACGCTACGTTTGTATTGGGCTGCAAGTGGTACGAAGCTTCGCTTAACATCTGTGTTAATTTTAACAGTCTCTTCAATCATTTAAACCCCCGTTTTTCTCGTAGGTTCTGGATGAACTGGAAGATCGACTACTGAAATTGGAGAGCGAATTGGTCCAGTACTCCTCAATGACCTTGACTGACATTGTAAGACCTTCTAAAATCAAAGACGGTATCTTCAACGTACCGAAAAAAGGTACGTTTCAGTGTAATCGAACCATTTATATAAAATGACAAGTGGTATAATTAGAACGAACTAGGGTGTAATTACACAAGCGCACATGCTGAAGTCAGGCAAGTTTTAAGGCAAGGGAAAGAGCGAGAAACTTATTTTTGTGAGCATTGCTGAGTTCAAGCTCATGGCTTTCGAGCATGTGGATTTCATAAGTTATGAAAAGTTCTTTTAGGGTACATGGGCAACTCCATTTTTTCCCTTTTTAACCATCTGTCAGTTGAGCTTTTTTTGAGCATTTCAATTATTTTGTTCGCTAGGTTTTTTTTGAAGAAGGTTTCCTAAAAATACGTCTCGCTAAATGCTATTTTTTCGCAGTTTGACTTGTAACTTCTTCCTAGGTTCTCTAGAGTTTAGTTCGCTACATAGAAAAAAAATTACGCTTTTCGAAGTTAAAGAAGCCGTTGGCGAGAACATGGAGCTTGACTTGTTTCCAATCTGGTTGAGATGATGTTATGTTGTTATAGGGCTCCCAAATTTGAAAAATAGCCGAAAAAACTGACGGTTTTCTCGGGCTGCTCAACATGGTCACTAGAAAAACATGTACCCATCGTCAATTTTTGCAGGACTTTTGCTCGTAATGCAAAGAACAGCTTTCTCATTTCAAAACTTGTCAGTTTTACGATAATGTATGATTTTCAGCTGAAATCATGGAACAAACTGGCAATGGAATTGAAGCTTTCAGAGAAGAACTGCAGAAAAAACAGGTGCTGGCAGACTGATATGAATTTAACTTCTGCTAATAATAATATTTGTTTAACTGCTTAGTGGATGATCATTTTGTTGTGTTCCTAGAGACGAAAGAAGGCTGGAGTGAACGGCGACGCCAGCTCAAAGAGCGTGGAGGTGAGAACGGTATTAGACACCTTACATATTGAGATCTATTTCTACACTAACTTACACTTGTGTTATGATCGAGATCAACTTTTCCAACCCAGCTCGAACTTTCTTGCGTTCATGTTCTGTTCAATTTCGAATTAACAGCATGTGTTTTATCCGGATTACCAATAATGCTTCCCTGGTCCTTTTTTAAAACCCCTAGTCCCGCAACTCTTTCGTTTCAGGCAACACACTTCCCAGGGTTTTTCCCTAAAGAAATGCTCGATTTTCCCGGTCAGTATGAGGCCCCAGTCCTGATGAATGCTGTGACGAATCGTCAAAGTTTCAATGTGAGTAAAGGTTGTTGTTGTAAGTTTTAGTTATCGGTGCTGTTTTACCCTTACGATAAGCAAAGGTATGCAAACGGTACTAGATTTTTACCCGTAAACTTTGTTAGCAGAATGGGCGAAATGGTAATCAGTAGATTTTTAACTGCTGGGATAATAGGATGGCTCTTGTATTGATGGTGTATGTGCCTTGGGTGCACGGGGTTGGCTTTAACTATGTCGGTTTTTTCCAAGGGTTTTATTCAGAGACGATGAACGTAGCTTAGACTTTTGTTTAGGGCGTGGTTACCATTTTTTCGTTTGTTTTTAGGAAAAGTCTAAAAATTTGTTTTTTTTTTCCTGAAACAAATCAGGAAAATTTGTTCACGTTCAAAACTGTTTTTGTTTCTCTGTTTGACTGCTGACTTCTTTTTAAGTTCAGCTCAATTTTTTTGTTGAAAGGAAGTCAATCTTCACTATCGAGCAGCGTAAGTGTAAAGGGCACGAAAAACGTGATTGACTTCTAATTCCAAAATTTGAATTTAGTTATCAGATTTCCCAGCGTAATACGTTTTTATTTATTGATCCAGTTTTTTACACTTGCGGCCAGCGTAGTGTAGTAGTACGAACCTTCTTTTTTCTAACCTAAATCACTTATTTGTCTGCCTCTTTGTACAATCACGATCAGTAACCTTGGCAATTTCATAGCATCTGTTCTCTGCTCTATTGTGGCTAGTGTTTGTGATTTATTAAGCGTCCCTAGCTGAGTGGTAAGTGCGTTAGACTCTTAGTTTCAGGGTCGCAGATCTAATAGGAGACGTAGCCGAATTTTTACTAATTATTTCTACTTTTTCTTATTGCGCGTTATAGAGTTGACTTTTTCCGTGTTCTAGCTAGTGTTTGCGAAGTGCAGCTTCGCCTCTGTGTTAATTATTCCATCGCCTGTATGTTGAGTTTGATGATTTCACAGGCTGCTCGATGTTGTGTTCTCACTAGTGATTGCTAAGCGAAGCTTCGCCTTTGTGTTCAAATTGCGTTAACTTTATAACAAAAAGTGTCACCCATAATTTGTTCGAGAAATTTAACGAGCTTTAAGGCCATCTTTTTTTTGTTTATTTTCGAAAATTGGAATTTTCTTTTCTGTTTAATTGCGTTCATTGACACTTCTCCAATTGTCTGTTGGCTATGCTCCAATCAGTTATTGTTGGTATAATATGAGATCGAGTTCTAACGAGAATTTTTTGAAAAGTCTTAATCAACTTTTTAGACCCTTTAATGAAACTGTAAGTATATTTTTTTGATTCAGGTAATTGAGTAAAGGAGTTTTTTGCTTACTGTTTAATGTTTTTTTAAGTATTTTGTTTTTTCCGTTGTTTCTTAATGGTAGCTTTGAAGCTAGCCTGAAGCGTTATCATTTCCGAAAATCAATAATTAGCAAGTTGAATCTTTTGTTGTTTTTTTTCCTGCTCTTTTTCCTGATAAACTTAGTGTTTTTCTCTGGTTCTGCACACATTAATTTTTTAGAACAACACAGCTCAATTATTTTCTGTTTGCTATTTGCTGAAATGATTATTTTTGATGTGCATTTTTTTCATTGCATTTTTGATTTCAATGTTTGGGTGTGTTATCTTGGTATATGTGTTCAATTGTGTCCTGTTCAAGTTTTTGTTCAACTACTGTCGGAATTTCTATCTTTGGATAGTAAAATCTAATGATATTTTCCGGTTTAAAACCTAACAAATCATATATATTTTTGTCAGGCGTTTTTCTTTAGAACCAAGTTTCCTAGTTTTCAGATTTGTATATTTTCAATCCAAGTAGGGGAATTTTTTTTCCGTTGAAAGGTGTTTTTCTGGTTTGGCTCCTGTAAAGTGAATTAAAGTCGTTCAGTGTTTATAAATATTCGTGTTTGACAAATAAATTAGAAAATATTGATTTTTTGGGTTTTTTCATCATTATGTGCAATTTACAAATGCAAGGGTTTCCTTGCTTGTCTTAGAGCAGTTTGATGGAGTTAGACTGAATTGATTGAATGTTTTTTTTTGCTGATGGATAAAAAATTTCGCGATGCATTATTTTAAATCTTCATAATTTTTTTTACTTTCATTTTCGTGCTTCAATAATTTTTGTCTTGTTATTTTTCTGAGGATCGATGTTCTTTCGGAAGTGAGGCCAAGTTTATTGTTTTTGAATGTCAGGATCAAAGTGAGTTATTACCCTTGCAATCGGGTACTAGACTTTTTTCCCGTAAACATTTTTGTCCACAGTACTCATCTGGACTCGTGGTACCTTGGCTCATAATGAATTCAAATTTTTTATTGTTTCTTGCACACTTAGCTTGGAGGTAACGAATGCGCCTGAGACGCCCAAGGTCTCGGGTTCAAATTTGACTAGGACCTGTTTTTTACGATAAGTATTCCGGTTCAAACAAAGTTCGGCTGATTATTTGTCTGCTTATGTTTTATCGGCTCAGTTGTCAGATCAAAGAATCGTTTTTTTTTGCTGTAAACAATTTTCACTGCAGCTGCTTTAAGTATTTAAGCAAAAATCCGGCAGATTCGAAATTTGTTTTTAATACTGGTGTTCATTTTACCAACTCGATTTTTCAAAATGTCTTGTTTCAAAAATGTCTTTCATTTTTTCTTTTTTATTGGGTTAATAAGTTTCGGCTCAATTTATATCGACCTAGTGACCTCTTATTGCGTCGTTGCGTCCGAAAAAAGTTTCTCTGCGTGCGTGTGCTCTGAGGGGAAAAGAACATGAAGTTTTTTTGTTAGCTTAGAACTTTTTTTGATGTTTTTTCGGCATGAAAAATTTCTGCTCCGGTATTTTCGGCTTTGTTGCCACATGGTATTTATAAATGTAAACTCAATCAACCATCCGGCGCATCTAGCGTAGAGGTGACACAACTGCTTGAGACCGCGTTTTCCTTGACAATTTTTTATTGACAAAAACGATATTTTGATTTTTTTTCTTCAAATTTTTCCGTTTGATGATAATCAAACTTGTATCGCTAGTGGAGCCAAGCTCAGCTTCGCCTCTGTGTTTAATTTCAAGTTAAACGTTATAATAACTTATGTTGTTAAACGGTATAATAACTAATGATAGCGAACTTTTCTGCGATTGAGTTGAATTTTCCAAAGTTTGTTCTTCATGAAATGCTCATGTCCCCTTTATCTCTCCTTAAATATGATTATTTTTTTGGACAATTTTGTGAAAAAAATCTTAAATTAAAACTCATGTATGGTTTATACAGAATACGATAAATGCGTCCACAGCAGAATACAATCAATCTGTGATCTAACAAATATCCTTTTTTTTTAAATTACAGCCCGGCTTCATGAAATTCTGGAAGCGCATCTTTCAATCGGAGGCTTCTGTCGCAATAATGCAGGACACTTTCTGGTGGATATTTCTCGACAAGTTTGAAGTGAGTCAGGTCATTGTCATTTGCATTCCATCTACCTTCATTCTAGTGCACTATCTATTTCGCGATATACAGCGTACGATTAATAGGCTATATTGCCTTAATGACAGTAGCTTCAATGCTGCTTGAATTTATAGCTCAACAGTTTTAAGCATGTCTGGCGATGCAAACGAAAAATTTTGATGCGCTTACATCCATTTGATTGCGGTCCATAATTGAAAACTATAAATCTCACTTTGAAAAGATTGGCTGGAATTGGAGATTAAACGTGGTTTTGCTAATGCGCAATCTTTTTTAAGTGTGTAATTAAGGGTAACTTAGGGCAAGTACACAAAACAGAGGTCTGCACGTGATGGTGGCAGTGGAGAAGGAGATGGCGAAAGTGGATCTAGTGTGGCGAGTGGTATGATGGGTGAGCGAGAAGTACAAGTGGCCAAGGACAGATTGTTCAACCGAATCGCAGACAGCTTTGTAGCCATGCTTTTCAGTATACATCCAGACATGAAGGACAAATTCCTCAATGTAAACACAAAAAAGCTCGCTCAACATGAGTCAGTTATAATAAAAAAAAAAGTTGGCAAACGGGCTGAAAGTTATGTAAGAGCATCATAATTCACCAATGAAAAACTTGACAGAAAACGTGTCAAATCTTAGTTTTTAAAAAGTTGGCAGACTTTTGATTATTTGGAATTTTTCTTCCATTCAGTCCTTCTGCTATGTGATAACCCCCAAAAATGGGCATAAAAGAAGAAAAATTGTCTTTTTTTCTGGCCTTAATCCGCTATTCTCAATTTTAATGTTACTTTTTAATGAACTTTTTTGCTCATTTGAGTGCATCAATCAAATTTCTGTTGGTTATGTTCATCAAACATCCGAACAGTCAATTTACTCGAACAATTTCATGCTCTTTAAAGTTTGTTATTACAGTGTTTTTTGAATTGTTATAAAACGAGTGTTATAAATGTTTAGGTGTATCCAGACGTGTTGGCTCAGGCCATCTGTGCTTCATACGTGGAATGCTTCCCCATGTCTAAAATTCTGTTCAACGACAACTTCAAGCATTACGTGGCCACGATCTGCTTCCAATGGATATCTGGTGAGAACTTCAACATGCTATACCCAAGAACATCCCGAACATTTATGTATTCAGACCTAAGTTTTTGTGAGGTTGCTGATTCTTATCCGATTCAATGATTTGAAATAATAAAACTGAAACTAGCAAACATGCAAATAGCTTGCCCCATTTTCTGAGTTCGACAATTTTTTAAGGAATTAAGCCTGGACCCATGCACCTGCGTGATTGGAATGTTGACAAACTAATGGCATCGGCAGACATCTCTAATCCAATTCTGGACGCTGCGAGGTCAGGTGATACAAGCAGTGCGTCAGGCAAAAATACCCCGAGAAAGATATCTAGGCACGCTGCAACTCAAGAAGGTGAAGACATGATATTATCTTTCTTCCATATTTTTTTTTTCACCAGTAGAACAGGCTGAGGTTAATTATTAAATAGCGAGAAAAACATGGAAAAATAGTCACTAGTTTTTTTTTTCGTTTTTCATGGGTTCGACATTTTTACAATAGTCTATTTGCTCTGGATTTCCGTTAGGCCTTGTGCGAAATCATTTGCAATAATTTGAGCAATCAGCTTGAGCGAAAAAAAAGATTGAAATTAAGCAAAATAAAGTGATATGTCACGTGGATGCTCAGCATTCTTTTTTACTCGTTATTTTGCTTCGGCTGAACGTGATAATTGTTAAAAATTAATTGACGAGAAGAATTACTTTTTGGAAGAAGAAATTTTTTCTGCTCGGAAAACATTTGTAGTCGGATTATTGTTTGTAAGTATATTTTTTGCGACTGTGTTTCTACAGCATCAATTTTTGTTATGAGTTTTGATTTTTTCAGGGAATCATGTGGTTATTTGGTTCAAGATATTTGGCCCATTTTTTTCCGTTCGACTGAACGTCAACAAAAGCACTGAATGGAGTCTTGTCTCAAACTATCTGAAATTATGATTTTATCTGATTGCAAAATTGTGAGAAGAAAATCCAATTTTTTTCTTTAGTTACACTAGCAAGCTTGCCAGCGTTAGTGTTTTAGTACGATTCTTCTTCTTTTTTTACACCTAGTTCGTAAATAAAAGTGTTCATTATTTGGTGGCACTTTTGCTATAATCACGATGTACCATTGGAAACTTAGTAGCATCTGTTTTCTGGTTTATTTGTGGCCAGTGTTTGTGATCCATGAGGCGTCCTTGGCTGAGTGGTTAGTGTGTGAGACACATAATTTGTAGGTCGCAGATCGAATCCGAGACGTAGACGAATTTTTACTAATTCGAGGCTTATTTCTATTTTTTTTCTTTTGCTTTTTATACAGTTGATTTTTTTCCGTGTTATCGCTAGTGTTTGCGAAGTGGAGCTTCGCTTCTGTGTTAATTATTCCTTCGCCTTTACGTTGAGTTTGATGATTTCAAAGGCGGTATATTGTTTAGCATAAAAATTTTAAACTTCGAAAATCGTATCGACTAGCATAAAAAAATCAAACAGGAAATTAATTTTTGTTTAAATTATTATGATTATACAAAAAAGAAATATTATAAATTATAACGTGTTCACGCAATTTATATGTTTCGCGACATCAGTGTTCAGTTCATGCCATTACATGTCAACTAACAATGTGACAGATCACTATTAATGTGTTAAGGAATTTTTTTGCTTGTTTATTGCTGAATTTTCAACTGCTCAAGCAATTTTATGTTTCTCAAAAAAGCAAAATTCAATTTGAATGTAATAGGATTGTTGAATTGTATTTCTAACAAAAAAGAGACATCTTTATTAGGCTTTTCAGTACTATGGGCTATTTTAAATTTATTTGTGCAATTCGTGCGGGCACCGATTTCTAAGTATAAAAGAGAAAAAGAGAATAGATTCGTCTTAGTTAGTCTGGAAGAACTTTTTTTTTTGAATATTTAACAAAATATGTCACATAGCATATCTTTGTGTATCGCAAGCGGTGCGAAGCACCGCTTTGCTTCTGTCAAATTTTGTTTTTAAAGGATTTGATCTTTTTTGCAATCAAAACATCTCCTTGTAATTCAAAGAGCTTCAAGGTCACCCTCACCCAACATATTTCTCTTCCCCCCCCCCCCCCCACGAAAGACGATTTTAACAATTTTTTGGATACTAAAGCAAAAAAGTGCGATGACAACCGGGTATTTTTATCATAATTTTAACTGGCTGATAACAATCCATGTTGTTGTTCCGACTTTTGAAGAAAGTAACGGATTAGTTGTGCTCAAGGTGGTTTTTTCTTCATGCAAAATTCGGCTTTTTAAATAAGCCATTTTTTCGGAGTTTTTTTTACCATCTGAAAGTTATTGTTGTCCTGAGCTCAAAATTAAAACCTGTGTTTTTTTGTAAGTTAATAGGCGTTTGAAGATTGCCAATGTGGTAACTAACACGCGATATATTTTGTGCTTTTAACGCGTCAGCGCCGATATATGCGGTCAAATAATTATTGAACTGAAGTTATTTCCTTTCTCTTGAACTGAATGGTTCTCTTTGGACTGCTCGGCTAAGTTCGAACGTGCAAATCAGTCTAATTAAGAGGGAAAAGGATTCTTCAGTTTTAATGTTTTAACTAGCTTTTTCAAAATTGGTTTGGGCAACGAGTCTCAAAAAGTCAGTGAATGCTGAGCTAGTTGTATGCTTTCTGATTTTTTCTAGAGAAAAACTTTGACCACTGGAATCAATTGAGCACGAACACAACTGGAAGAACTCGCAAAGTGTCTCAGTTAAAGTCATCGGAGAAACAGGTTAGCAACCATAATCGCTTAAATTTACAAAATTCCTGTTTTATATGAATTTTATCTGCCTAGAAAGTAAGCTCAGCATAAGTTGCTAGCAGTTTCCCAGGAATTTCATAATAGCTACCTAATACATCAAATTTCAAAACCAAGCGCACTCGTTAAATTTTACCCAATTTTTTCAAACATATATCCTGTGAAATCTCAAATACTGCACAGGTTAATATTGTACTACTTAAGTTTAATAGCAATGAAAGGTGATATTACGTGCTTATAAATTACATGACGTCTAAGTTAGTTCAGGTAACGGTATCTAATTAGGCATGCATTTTCAAATGAAAAGAGTTCGTCTGCTACTGCTGCATCTCTCTTTTGAATTTATTCTTCATCCTCGGCTATTTTTACCATTTTGATGAGGCGTTTTTCCACCATCCTTTGTGGACGTCCAGTCAAAGTGTTTTTTGCATAGAATTTCCCCAACATCTTCGTCATGTTTCGAGCAGATGTCTTAAACGAATTATCATAATTTAACCTTTCTGCGAAGTGCAATTTTTTAAACTGAACTCATTATTTCGCTCTAAATTTGGCAAAAGATCAACATTGGCAATGGTTGAAATTGTTCATTGCTAACCAGGATGTCGTTGTTGTCCAGTTTGGGCAGTTGTGGCTTGGGTATGGACAGTGAGCTGAGCATGAGTTCACTCAAGAAGGCGTGCTCATCCGACAGTTTCTGCTGCAGCTCCGATATCTGACCTGTTGCAAAGCTTAGATATTTTTTTTCTGACAACTCTCGAAGAGTGGGAAGGAACTTTGGATTCGTGTCTATTTTTTAGCCAATTTTGACAGCCTGAAGAAAAGCTTGTAGGGGGTCAGGTGTATGGTATCATATTTGGATTCAAAAAAGTTGAAAAGAGTAACAAGAAATTCGGACCAAAAATGAACTTAAGAAATTGAGTAAATTTCTCGATTTCTGAATTCTTTTTCTAAATCACTGTGGTTGGAACATTCGGTGATACAGTTGTTAGCGAAATATCTATGAGGCGGTAATTCGTAGGGGCAGAGCAAGTGCTCGGTATTTGACCCGCGCTAGAAAATAATTTCCCTTTTCGTTTTTCGGTGTCTTAGTAGGATTTAACCAAAGTGAGCAAAAGAAAAATGATTAAAATTTAATCACTCTTTCCTTGCATGAAACAGCTTGTAGCACAATAGTTTTGCATCATTTTTTGTTCAGCGATGAGCATACCTTTTTTAATTGCTGATTAACGAAATTCATTGCATAAGTAAGTCTATGATTTTGAGATGAACTGACTAGCCCTGAAACTTCAGAAAAAATAACTGAGCGGCTCCATGTCTCACCAAAACATGCGGTCTCCTTATAATTGATTTTCGTTTAAAGTGTTACCCATTAACTCAGCCATTCTCTGCATATCTCTTTTCCTGTAGAATTTGTTGTTGTCGCCTCCTTTGGACGATGGTTCGCTTGCATCCCCGTTTGTGTCATCACTTATAGTATCCTCTAGAAACAAAAAAATGTTCAATTGTCAAGAAAAAAATATATAGCAAGAAAAGTAATGCTTCCTAAATGAGAAGTTTTTGAAGCTTCGCTGAGATATTTTCCTTGTCAATAAAAGGTTTCCAAAGAAAGCTGCGAAATTTTAGCGAAGTTTTTTTTCGAGTTTTATATATTTTTTTGTTTTTCAATTTTGAAGTCACTATAGTGAATTGTGATTAATTGACTAAAATTTTAAGCTTTATTTGATTTAAATTTTAGATTTTTTTGTACATTACTAAAACAAATGACACAAGTTTGACAAAAATTGTTTCAAATTGTATTCCATGTATGATGGAACTTTCTGTGCCACTTGGCAATCAACCTTTGTTCTAGTTTTATGCTGGAATTATTTTGGATGAGTTAAATTGTCTTGTATTCATTCAGACCAAAGAGGTATTCTTAGACGATAACGCAAAAGTAATGATTTATAATTTCAACAAGACGCGATATTGATTTTTTTTTCAACATTAACCATGAATAAAATGACCATTGATTTATTAGGTCTTGAAGTTTGTATTGCGAAACCTTTGATGGTTTCCTTGTTGATTAAGTGTTATCGAATTAAGTCAAGTTTTTTTTCTCGGTCAAACCTGTCTATCTGCTACATATTTAAATGCGGGTTTCGCTATGGTTAAGCTTTTTTCAAAGTATTTTTTTTGCCAGTTTAACGAAAGAACTTTTCCACGTTTAGGCTATATATCGTATATTGCAATGCTTGAGAACTTTTTTCGATTTTGCTGTTTGAAATCTGCGTGTTTGTTTTGCCAAGTTTGAAATTCTCCACCCTGAGTGGGCTGCTCTTAGTGGTTGGAAAGCTTAACTCTACATTTGACTGCTCAGGCCTTCTCAGTTTCCGAGATGTGCCATTTTTTATGACTAGAATTTTCTCTAAGTTGGAAGTTCTCAAAATTATGGTGGGGTGCTGTCAAGGTATTCTCAGGAAGTTTTTATCTGCCGTCACAAACTGACTGCTCAACGCCTTTTACTCTCCTAGATATGACGTTTTTATGAGTTTTTCGAAAATTTAGTGGGTTGATGACTGGTGTTTACCAGCAGTTGCAGATGTGGCGTCTATCCTGATTTAATAACTCTAATTTTTTCAATTTTGAGTTTTAAAAATATGAAGATCTGAAACCCAGTAGGTTGAAGATTTGACTATTTCAGTGTAAAATTAATTTTGAGTTGAATTTACTTTCGCCGTTCAGTTTTTGAAACAAAAAGCATTGTTTGATGCAGTCGTCTCTTGTCACGGTTTTCTTTTTTTTTCATAGATTTTATATATTCACTTTCAATCTGTTTTAATCACCGGAGGTGCGTCACTCTAGTTTTCATTCTTTTTTAATCTCAAATTAATTTTTTTTGGTTGGGCTTCCGATTTCTTTTCAAGATTTCTTGGTAATCATCTGGTAAATGGACCGAAAGTTACGCTCTCCAAACAGAAAACTAGCTAATGGTTCGAAAAAAAATGTGGTTGACTTTGATTTTCAGAATTGGATATAAGTTACTGGATCATCAGGTACTATTGGGATAAAATAGTTCCTATTGATCCAGAATTCTCAAATTGGCTTAGTTTTTAGTGCATTTGCGAAACCAAGTATCTTATAATCGGGAACTAGACTTTTCTCCCGTAAACAACTTTTCCTACAAATTTTAACTAGCTTGATTATTGAATTTAAATAACTTCCAGGTTCCTTCACACTTTGCCTAGAGATAATGCCGTCGCTTTTGCGCCCTAAGGTCTGGGTTTGGCATTCCGGCGGTTTTTTTTTTCAGTATGAAAACAATTGAAAATTTTTTTCGGGACAAAATTGATTTGCGGGCTTTTGTTTTTCCGCTCAAGTTTTGTCGACTTATTTGCCTTGTCACCGATTTTTCTTGTGCTGTAAGGAATTATCATGGTAAATGCAAGTCTTGTTCATTGTTGTCTCTGGTAGACTTGAAGCTCTTTAAGGTTTTCTAAATCAATTCGGCTCAACTGCTATCAGCTCAAAGATTGTCGGCTTTTTTCCGCTTCGTAAGTTTTGTTCCGATGCTAATTTAAAATTCAATGTCTTGCCTGGCATGTTTGCTTGAAATTTTTTTTAAAAACAGGTGGAAAATTTGGAAAACAGACGCTGTGGAAAATTTTTTCGCTTTTTGCAAAAGTTTTAGTTTTTTTCAGAAGCTGTTCTACCGGTCTTCAAAACAAAAGATATCAATGGAAAGACCAGACCGCCTTCATCATCCTCTGATTACAGCCTTCGAAAAAATCTGTGGGGAAATATTTGACAATTATTTTTTATTTTTTTATTTTGTTTTCGCAAAAACTACACTCCCAAATTTTAGATTGGTTTCATGAAATAGATCGACATTGAAAAGATCCCTGAAAAAGCAGCTAAGCCCAATTTTTTAACTCATTAAGTCGTGGCCCTCGTAATAGTCAAACTTTTGATTGTTTGCCGTTTTTTAAAAACAGTTTTGATTCTTCTCGAAAACTAACCTCCCAAATCTGAGATTGTGGGTTCAATGGACTTATTGGGTAGTGCGAAGCGCCCCTGCCTTAGCGACCACTCTTTGTTTTGTAACACAAAAATTGTCGCTCGGAAAAGTCCAACTTTGACCGTTTTTTGTAAACTTTTTGAATTCTCTCAAAAATTTCCCTCCCATATTTGAGATTTTGGGTTCAAGCTCCTTTGCATACGCGACTGTGCCCAAATGTTTCTGACCCAGAAAGTCATGGCCTTAGGAAAGGTCAATTTTGTTTTTCCTACCGTTTTTTGAAACTTTTTGACTTCTGAAATCTACTCTCCCAAGTCTGAGGCTTTGGGTTCAATCGAAAATTCAGGCTGATTTATAATAAGCAGATAAAACCAAATTTTATTTTTTTAAAAGAAAGCTCTTTTTCTCGGAATTGAATACTTTGTACATTTTTGAGATGAAAAGTCCAATCGAAAGATTTTTCCAGCAAAAGCGGCGAATTACTTTTTTTCCAGCAAAAGCGGCGAAAAATATTATGTCCTTGGAAAAGTTGCAATATCTTAATAATTTTTACTCTTCTCAATTATTTTAGTTGAGAAACAACAGGTTTCTTGGGACTCGATCTTTTCTTAGGGTCCAACTACCATACTTGTACCGCAGCTTTGTCGCTCGCTGTGTGGTTTTTTTCCATGAAAGATTTTTTCAGCGACAAAACGTGAGCGATTAAGTTAGGAAATTGAAAAATATATATATATATATATATATATATATATATATATATATATATATATATATATCTTAGAAAATCATTCGTTGAGGACTTTACAACTGTTTGATGGCCAAGTAATCATATGTTGTTCGAAACAGAAGTTATGCCGGATTTTGACCTATCGACTTACTTTTCTTGGATGAGACGACTGATAAAACGAGAAGGGAGATGGCGATAAATGAGAGAAATTTAAGACTGGTCATTTTGTCGTACCGTTGAAAACGCGACTCTGAAGTTAACTGCTGTCTAGCTCAAAGATGAAACAATACTGGCCGTAGTGTTACCTAAACAAAGTTTCAACACGATATTCGAGTTAAATGGTAAACTGAGATTCAAGATAAATAACTCGAATTGTTGTATGTTTGCCTAGCTGACTAGTCGTATCTACAATATGGGGCTCTTCGAGATCAGGTTTCAACTTGAATTGAACTTTGATAATTATCTCTTAAGATGTATAGCTAAGTCTTAACTTGAATACTAAGTCTTAATTTGTCTTATATCTGTCAGGTATTCAAGCTACGAGAAGCTCCTTGAATAGTGTAACGAAGTAGGGAAATGTGTCAGTATGGGGTCTCTAACGAGGTCCAAATGGGGATTTTGTCGTGGTCCGTTGAGTTTGAAAGAACAAAAATTTAGTTCTTCTGATGTCAGAACTGTAAAATGACTGTTGAATGATGTTCTTATTAAAGCTCAGTTTTATTGAGTACAACTCGTTTTGCAGTGCTACAAAATAAAATGGTAAGGGATACCTGTAGTGAGTTAAGACTAGTGTTGAAAGGCTGCAAGCCGTTTATAGGTTTGCAAATGCGCACACTGTAAGTGGTGACTTTTATTTCACGACTGAATAATGAATAATAGTCTCACTCAATAAATTATGGTTGATTTCTGCAGGCTCAATATATGTGGCACGAAGTAATGGGTGAATGCTTGGAGGAAATTGGAACGTGGTTGCTAGATTGTTCCCTGCTTATAGCTGAACTGAAAATATATCACCATGCTCCCTGCGGCCGGCACTTGGGACTAAATAGGAAAGCATACAAAGAGTATTGAAGTTACCTACAGTCTCATTTAGGGTTTCATTTCAAATAGCATAAAATGCTTTTGATGGGCTAAAATAAAGATTTTTAAATAAAACCGTACCAATTTAGGTTCAATCTAGAAATTGGATACGAACTTGAGTTGCCGCTAGTCGGCAGTTCGTGTGATTGTTCAAAATGCGTTTCTTAAAATATATTTAGAAAAAAATTGGGACGAGATTAAAAACATGGTTAAAGTTTTAGTCAATTGGGCATTCTGCCATCCAGCTATCATTTTTTTGTTGCTCTCAGCAAAATGCAATAACTTGTAATCAATGAGCTGTGAATTGGGGATAGAGACGCTATTGGGAATAGTTGTAAACCAAGAAATCACTAAGTGATTATGTGGATTACGAACCTTTGATAGCTGAATGAGATTCGACTAATGCCCACTGCACTCTATATCTTCACAAAAAATAATTCATCTTCCATTATAGCGTTTTTTTTACTGCGAACGCGAAATATTACACTCGATGCTAATGCAAGCTCAGTTCGAAAGATTACACTCGATGCTAATGCAAGCACTGTGAAGTTAACAAAACTGGTCGTATCCGTCTGTCCTTTTACGTCTAGAATTTTTTTTCCTTTTTTTTCATTATTATGATTTTTCTAATATTAACTCTAATTTCTTTGTATAGAGGGTAGACCTTAAGTAGGAGCGCACGCACTGCGCCTGCCGTCTATCCTTTCCAGTTTCGTGTCTGATTTGAATGGTTGGATATCAATTGTTTGTAACTAGTTGGAAATAAATCGATGATTGTTGTTTGTTTCTACATGATTTTGGGTAAATAAAATTCTTCTATGAAATGGTTTTTTACTTGAAAAATGAAGTTTTTCCACAAGAATTGAAATTTTTCATATACGCTAGAATAAAAAAAGCTATAATTTTAGCTTCTGGGTTCGTTGTAATAAGTTCGTTTCTGTACAAGACGTGCTAGATATTTCAGCAGAGCGATATTTTAGCAGACTCAAAACAATTAGCAGGTCAGAACACTAAATTCGAAAGCGGCAACGGCAAGTAACGACCGCTTGCTCCGCTGCGCTAACGTTAGGAACGAGTGTTATTCTGCGCGTAAGTATGTGTTTTCCCGGTATGTTAGACTATTACACTTTTGAAGTTGATCGTTTTGTTGCAAATCGTCAGATAATTATCTTAATTAGGGAAGCTTGCCCACGACAGCGTCTTTTTATGTCTGGCAATCAATTATGCGTTAGTTTTTTTACCATCTGCTGAAAGACTCATTTTTCATTTTAATGCTTTAAGATTGGTCTGCTAAAATATCGGTCTCCGGTACTAGGAAAGTGTTCAAAGTCGCCGAAATCTTTTTGTTTTCAAAACATGGTTTTGCGAGGACTAAAGAAGAGATAAAGCTGTAAAAACCATCATTATCAAGAGAAGGTGAGACACGTTCTCGAATTTCTCCTTGCATCCATCAAAACCAACAAACTACTGACAACTTGTTGCTATCTGACAAAAATGAATTCTTGAACGCCCCCATCCATAAGAACAAACAACTTGACGGCTTTAAATTTGGAACAATTCCTGAGTCATTTAAGTTTGCCGAAATCAATATTGGAAACTTTTTAAGTTAAAAAACCCCGTTTTTGATCGGAATTGTTAAGAAAGTGACTGAATGTTTGGGCTCGGTGTGGTTTTTTCTTCAGATGATTTTCGACTTCGTAACTAGCCATTTTTGGAGAGAGAATGGCTAGTAACGGAGCCAAAAATCGTCTGAAGAAAAAAACGACACAAAGCCCGAATAATCCCTCGCTCTTTTAGCAATTCTGATCGAAAACAGAGTCTTTTTACTTAAATGCCGCAAGTTACTGAGCTTCGAAAGATGAGAATTGAACTCCCTCGTTTACCTATTAATACTGTGATGATCGATTTTTTTTGTCCTTTTACTTAGAAAGACCCAAAATTCTACCTAAAAAATACAGTTCAGCTCTTTCACATAATCATCATAATCAACGATTTTTAGTAGCGTGTTCGGACTAGCCTGCGTAGTGTTATATTATGAGTCTTTTTAGAGCGTAGTGTTTTGTTAGGAGGAGCAACGCAGGAGAAGGAAGAGGCGGGTAGGGTAGGGCGAGCTGGGACACGGCAGGGCAGGGAAGCGCCAGGCCGGACGAGGAGTGGCAAGGCCTGTGTAGGTCAGCACAAGACGGCGAAGAGTGGCAAGGTAAGGTGAGGAAGGACAATGCAGGAGAAGGAGTGCAAGGCCGGGCAGGACGAGGAGGGGCTGGGCAGGGTAGCGCAAGGCAGGGCGAGGAGGGACAAGGCAGGGAAGGTCCAGGAGAAGCATCGCAAGACAAGGAAGGGCAGCGCAATACATGGTGAGTAGCGGCAAGGTAGGGCGAAGAGCGGTAGTGTAGGGCAGGGACAGGTTAGGGCAGTGCAAGGTAGGACGGCGAGGAGAGGCAGGACAGTTTGGTACAGCGCAATGCCGGGCATGGCAGTGTATAGCCAGGTAGGGCAAAGAGATTCAAGGCTGAGGAGGGCAGCGCAAGGCCTGGCGATTGGAGAAAGCCAAGGTAGAAAAGCGCAAGGCAGGGCCAAACGAGGAGGGGCATGGTCATCTATAAAACCATTCATCTATCTATCCACTCATCATACGTTCATTCATCCAACCTGCAATATATCAAGCCATCCAGCAATCAATCTCTTAAACCATCTACCTCTTTTCCCTACTATGCATCGTGCTATCTCTTCGTTCATTCATCCATCAATCGATCTAGCCATCTATTCATCCAACCTGCCATCAGACCATCGAGCCATTGATTCAACCATCCATCGAGCCTGCCATCTATACAACCATCATTCATCCTTTCATGCAGGCATTCTTCCATATATCTAGCCATCCATCATCCGTTCCTCCGTCCAACCGGAAGTATAACAAGACATCTATCTAATCATCCATCCTTCAAACCAAAAATTCACTTTCCAAACATTAATCCATCCGGCCAGCTAGCCATCTATTCATCAAGCCATCCATCATACATCCAACCAATCCATTAAGCATTCCATCCATCTAGCTATCCGTCTTCCATCAATCTGATAAGCCTTGTATCAAGCTATCTATCCACCCCTCCGGCAATCTATCCTTCCAGTCAGCCAATCAGACACATCCATCCAGCCACGCATCCATTATGCCGTCTATCATCCATCCAACCAGCAAGCCATCTAGTCATGTATCATCAAGCCAACCATTGTCCGTCCCTCCATTATCTATCCAGCCATCCTTTTTTTCAGGTACTCAGACTCTCATTCATCCATCCATCAAGCCAATAGTCCCTCCAGCCGTCTATCCCATAATGCATTCATTAATATATCCGACCATCCAGTCATTCATCCAGCCATACATCCATCCAACTAAGAATCCTGCTAATGATCCATTCAACCATACATTCTAGCAAGCATTCAGCCAGCCTTTCAGCCAGGCAGCTGTCCTGTCCGTCCGCTCATCTATCCAACCAAAAATTCATCCATCCATTTTGGCAGCCATGGCCCATCAATCCAACCAACCTGTTTTCCATCCATCCGTCTGTCTCCGAGCCGTCCTTCTTGCCAGCCAGCCAAGCATCCAATAGTCCTTCCATCCATCGTCCATCAATCCAACCATCCATTTATCAAGGCATGATCATCTATCCACGCAACCAGCAAATCAAGCCATCTAGCCTCCCATCGTCCGTGCAGGCAACCGCTAATTAATCTGAATTTCCAGCAATCCATCGGTCCATTCAATTAACCATGCATCGATCCAACCATCAATCCAGTCAAATTTTCATTTATGTTTCCGTCGAGCCATTTACCGTTCTCTTCAGCCATTGATACAGCCATCCCTCCGTCTAGCCATCGATCTACCATTTATCCAGCCAGCCATCCAATCATCCATTCATGCATCAGCCAACCTTCCATGCATTCATCCAGCCAGCCCTTCCTTCATCGATCTATCCATCATCTATCAATCCAGTAATCCATAGATATATTGAGCTGTCCATCCATTCAGCCATATGAGTTTGCTGATGCCTCAAACATCTGAGTTTGATCCAGAACGTTTTTCTGCCTAGGATAAATGCTGTCATTTTTTTGGGAGCAGCTTTAGCTGCAGAGGGCCACTAGTTCACTTTTTTTAAAAACTTTGGCTTCATCGTCTCAGCTATGATATGGTCGGTTTAGCTTCAAAATAAATGCCTTTTATTTTGCTGATTTTATTTTGTTGATTCATGCAACAACGATCCTTTCCTCGTTTTTTTTTAAGTTTTCCATATCTCTATCTCTAAGAATTGTTTTTTTGAAGAGATGTAGTTGCATAGTTCATTCCAGTGCTAGTATTCATTGACTTTGAGTTGTATTCAAACGTTGCAAGATTTCTTATGTTTAATTTTGAACATTTATTCAGCTTGGAACTCTCCGTCGTTTTTGTCGTCCTATGAGTTCCTTCGTTTTTCGTCTAAAAATAGTGTTGCAGCATACAAAGTTTGTTTGGCGTTTTTTTTGTCATCCTTTTTGCATAAAAATGTCTCTTTGTTAAATTTTGTGTTAAAATTGATGCAGAAATTTGTTTCACATTTCGGTTGAGAATTTTTGGTATATTATTTGCTTTTTAAAATCATTTTGTTGGTTTATGTATAGCAAATGATGTTAAGAATCGATTTGCCTGTTTTTAGACTATCGAAAATCTTGTGATGAAATGTTTAATCTTCAATCTCTGAAACACATAATATTGAAGTTCAGAAAGCAAACTGATATGGTCTCACTTAGTGACCGCGGAAGATATTTCCAGGCAACCCTTGTTATGTTAGTGTAGTGAAATAGATCCGATTGATCTTGTTTATTTGAAAACGGATCCGTTTAATTGCAGTTTCTTTAGTTTGACTATCCCTTCCCATTTTGCCCTAGCCCTTAAGCTTATTGTATATCCCGCTTCTCTTGTTCTAATCCTTAAACTTGACTTTTCTAGGTTTGGGCTGAGGCTGGGCCTATTAGCTAACTTTGAACATGGATTAGCGTAAGGTGCTCCTAGATTACAACACCGCTCTTTCAGTGACTTGTGTAATCGATTTCACTAAGTTTTGAATGAGTGCGTCTGTTTCAGGTTGTATTTCTTACAGTATTTGACTTGCAATATCTCAGGAGAATATGTTTTATCGGCATGAAATGCGATTTAGAAACGAAATCGAAATGAGATACTATTTTTAAAATACCAAATCATCCAACTAGTTGTTGTTAATTTGGGGATTGGTCCTTCAGCATGATTGTTGATTGCCATCCCCAATTAAAAGGTTGAAGTTGGATCCTTCGCTATGCCAAGGTTTTTTCAGTCACATTTAAGCTAGTGCTGAATATTGATTAGGTGGAAGTTCAAGTTCATTCCACTTATGTAGCAAGCAACGGTCATTCAACGTTAAGAGCATACCGGCCCAACAGCTTTCAAATAAATCAGATTGGTTGAGAAAATATAGAATGAAAATTTGATCGCAATTAGGGCTAGGGTTGTTTTAACGGAAGACTTCTAAGCCGACTGTTGTTCTACAGTCCGAGGTGAACGCGCTTTAAGGCGATAACTGGCTGTAATTTTTGTATTGAGAACTATCATGTTTTGGCAACCTCTCAATTGTGCGATTGCGGTGGTCACTATTTTGCTGTCTATGCTATTTGATTTTACAACGAGCGTAGTGTTAAGTTAAGAATTTTTTTTTAAAGTGCTCATTTAAATGTAATTTTGCTGCATAGCATTGGCACTTTTATATCATCTGTTCTATCTGCTTTAATGGTTGATAGTGTCAAGGTTGCTTAGTGCCAAGAGACCACGGCACTGATTCAAGGACGGGATGCTCGTAATTTTTTTAATGTCGGCGGTTCGATTCAGTAATGTAGCGAAAATTTTTCAAGACTCATTTTTATCTTTTTCTTTCTCCGTTGGGCTCCATACGATAATTTCCTTATTTTTTTTTGCCTTTTCAGACCTTCTTTTCGCCGTTTTATCGATTTTTTTTCGAACCGATAGCTTTGTTCGAAAGACTGTGCTGTTGTTGTTTTGACATGTCTAAAAACGGTGTATAGTGTTTTCGCTATTGGTTAGGTTTTGTAAATTCAGCTATTGGAATTTGAAAAAAGATGAAATAGGCTGAAACGAATATCATATAGAAAATTGGTCCATCCGTTTTACTCGCTGTTTAATTGAGCTATGCATTGAAAACTGGAAAGCAATACAGCCATAATTAGTCTTGTTATTTTCAAACGCATCCTTAAAAAATGAACTGAGTTCAAAAGTATTCTCAAATTAGGCGTTAATTTGGTTCTAAAATTCCCTAAAATTGATATTTTGATAATTTAGTATAATGGGGCGAAAACAATCCCTCGATGTTATCAAGTTCGACTTCTTTTGCTACTCTTATAAATAGTTCACTTTCAAATTAATGTACTGGTATTTGTTTTCCTGGTCAATTCTTGCGTAGTGTAATCACTGGAACCTGATCTAAACTACATTTTATGATTGGATAATTTAGATATTTTACCAATGTAAAGTATTTAATATTAACCAATCATGATCCATCTGACTAACAATCCACTTATTTGTAAGTGCTGAAATTACTTGTAATTTCAGCACCAGAGAGATTTGAATTTAACTTAGAAATTAGTTGACTCTCCAAGAAGACTTCAGCAACCGCAATAAACCAGTATACCCTAGATCTATTGAGCCTAGCAGAGACTAGTTAAACAACCTGAGACTAGATAGTATAAGAGTAAGATTAGGATTGGTATTAGACTAAGAAGTTGCACGAATCTATCCGGCCGAAAATAAGATAGCGTGACGAGCAGACGGTGTACCCTATCCGAAATTACTCTATGAGTTATACACTTCGGTCATAACTCATCTGGTGCGACCATAAGTCTCGAACAAGACCTTAATAGCTTAGAATTAACCAAAAATAGATTAGAATTTAGACAAAACATTTTTAAAATGTTACACGACGATAATTTAATCGAAATGTCTCTACGACTCAATAGATCAAAGCCAATATTCCGAACGATAAGAAAACTACCCGGAATTGCAAGAAGACCTCGAACCAGAGACGACATACGACAAAGTAGAAACTTACCATATAGTTATATGATAGTTCGGCAAAAGCCAACACAAACTTTTGTATTTAGAGTACTACTAGCAATGAATTTAGATTTTCATTTGCAAACATAAAATCTTGAAGTCAATCTTCAAAATCATTTCAGGCGCTAAACCAAATTATTAATATTCAATAACGATTGATAAGGAGATCTCAGATCGTTTTCCTAAATTCTACAGTAATATACAAAACATGTTTGAAAAATATTTATTGAAAAATCAAAATAAAAATTAGTAGCATGACAATAAATGGTTAGTAACTATAAATCATCCTGTTGTTCCAGCTTCATCACCTAAACATAACAGCATTCATAAGCTCACTAATATCATAAAAACACTAAATCTTTTCTCTACACAAATTTAAATCATTTTAAACTTAAATTCACTTAAATTTAAAATCAGATCATCAAGGCTTATCCTTGGATCTTAAATCATTTTCTATTTAATTAAATTTAAAACTTGATCATCAAGGCCTCTCCTTGGATCAAAAAGAACAATTTTGTTCTCCCCCACCCACTTAGCTAGTGTCTAACGACCTCAAACGTCGATTCACTATCCAACCCTTTCTAAAAACCCAGGACTAACAGAAATTTTTGAACAAAACTAATCATTCAAATTAGGATAAACAGTGAAGAACTTCGGTTATTCATCCTTCACTTGATCCCCCCTCTTACCAGACCCAGGATAAATCTTAAACTTAGTAAGTTTAAAATAGTATCTAACGAACTACTCGCGTTCTAATTATACCTGAACCTTGTGGATCGATTTACTATTCTCCAACCCTGAACACAATCACTACCCTTAAGTAAGATTAAGTAAGTTAACACCTTAGCTTATACTAGCCACGAGAAAGTATAAAATCATTCTTCGGAATCGATATACTTTTCTCCCCAACCCTGAACAAATAGACCCAGGTTAGGCTAACCAAAAAATCGTAAGGACTAACAGTCTAAGTAATAGAAATCATTTAACAACCTTTTGCATCCGTCATCCTAAACCTTATGTCATTTAAAAACCTAGGAAATAAACAAACAATCGTTTTACACAATTGTGAAATAGATAACAAAAAATACGATCTTGTAATCACACCACACACACAAACAGTTGGATATATCAGAACAAAACGACAAACACTAAAAAGAAAAATAATAACCAAACAAAGACAAATTACACGAAAAAGATTTTCCAAAAACCGCAACGCATTTTCAGAATCAGAAACCAGCAGTTTAGACGAACTTTATAAATTAAAAGAATCTATAGATAAAAATTGCCCCATTCACGATCAATTATATTTTTCCGACTCAGAAACAACTTCAAATTCATCAAAAAGAGGAAAAAGAAGAATAAAAAAGCAATATAAACACAAACCAGTACATTTATACAATTGGAATCAACCAATTAGACACATTGATAATTACATATTAACAGTCATCAAACGAAAAAATGAGCTCAACACACACCCCAGGTGAAGAAAGTCCAGATGATGATGATATCTTCCCCTTTATCGTAGATGCAACCACTGATAGAGGACAGCATATATTTTGCAAAAATTTACTCTTAAATTTGTTTGAACCCGGAATCAGTCCATGTAAAACAGAGTTCCTAGATGTAAAAATCAAAAGACAAATTATCGATCACTATTTGAAAGATATATGTAACTTAACACAACAATACGGAATCTACTCCATAGAATTCAACTCACCAAACCAGAATCACAGCAAATATGTAATTCAAACAGACGACCTTGATTTAGAATTCTCAAAAGTATTCTTAGAATATATAAAAAGCATACAATATCATAACTCACAAAGAGCAAACTCCATATTCACCAATGAAGTTTTTGCAATAATATATAGTTATATCTCGATATTAGAAAACGAAATCCAAATCACAAATGTTTCACCGACAGAAACATCTAAACATATAAGAGTACGACATGAAATCACACTACTCTCTAGTTTTCTAAATATAATTAAAGAAAATTTCACGAAAGATGAAGTTTCACAACATACAAAACACGACTTACAAAAAATTTTGGCATGGTTCATAATAGATTATTTTACACATAATATTGATTTAATTTCACAAGCAAGAAAAAATTTTAGACCCCAAAACTCAAACGATGATACTGCCATCACAGAACAATCAGACTATGTTTGGGACCCCGAATGGTCTCATCCCGCATTCATAAACTTCCCACAATCAATCTCAAGTCAAGCAATAAGTACAATATCTTATGTAAGAGATTATGTAAGAGTAATACCATTAACCATTGATGCAACACCATTAAACTATAATACATTTTTACCTGATATGCAAAATAATAGTTTAAACTCCACAGTCATACACAATGAAAACCTCAATGGAACTAGAAATCTCACTCAACAAGATATCCAGACACCATCACACTTCATAAATGAAGAAATCGTACACACAACAACTACACAACAAAGTATTTCACCAATACGTCCAAATTTAACAACACCAAGAAATACAAACCCTTCACAAACACAAGTAACCTTACAATCAACCGTTAAACCTTCGGTTGCCCCAAAATATTCACACTTGGATTATCAAACATACAGACCCATGACAATACCGTCAAAAACACGTAAAACGTTCACTAGAAACAATTTTGCAGAACATAATTATAATTACACACATCCATCAAAAACAAATTATCCCCCACGAAAAAATTTTAATAATTATACAAGATCTCGAAACTGGGATAACCCAATGGCACAAACTAATTCAGTAAACTTTCAAACAAATTTACATCCTTCACAGGATCGTAGTGAAAACTATCCATTTTTTCAACAAAATAAAAAACAAACATCTTATCAAATGGATTACTTATCCTCAGATGATGATTTTTTACAACCAGATATATTTGCACCATATAATCAAGAATATCGTGGACAAGGAGTACAGAAACCACATACAAATCATAGAATTTTTTCTCCACAACCGATAGATACACAAAATCAACAACCAATTCAACAACAAAACCCAATTAATACACAATATTTTCAACCAATTCAGCAACAAAACCCAATGATCACACACTCGTATCAACCGACACAAATGCAAAATGAAATACCACTCCCATATTATCTTCAACAACACGAAATAACAAGAAATCAACTTTCAAATTTTTCTCAAATGCCAAATGCAGCAGAATCATTACAAATGACAATGAATCCATACCTTATGGGTGGATCATCAATAACATCAAATAAACCTTTAATGGTATTCACAGGAACAGACCCTGAATATTCTGTAGAAGACTATTTAAATGCAGTAACAGCAAATTTGATTTTAAATATAGGACCTGAACCAATTAATACGCCACTACATCAAAACTGGATACATCGACGCACAGCGTTGATACAAACAACTTTAGACGGCGCAGCCCAAAAATGGTTTTCAGTATTGCCTATAGAAATAAAATCAAATTGGAAAAGGTTCACACAAGAATTTTCAAAAATGTTTGACTCCGAAAGAAACAAACAACAACAAAGAGTTTTATGTAATGAAATTCGCAGATTACCAAATGAAACCATCAAGCAATTAGCAGTACGCATCGAAACACTAGTTCGAAAAGCATATTCATTAAATACACACGACTATAAAAACACAAAGATGACAGAAATCTTAATGATGACCTTAACACCGCAATTAAGAAAAATAGCAATAAAAAAGAGAGCATCCCATCCTTCTTCAATTCGAGAACCCGATTTAGATTTCCGAAAACTAGTAGACAAACTAGAACAAGCAGAAATCACAATGAAACTCGAAGAAACAGAAAATCTGAAATTACAATACGTTAACCGAATCGAAACAAATACCACAAGTATCAACAATATACAGGAATCAGATACAGACCTCGTTGAAAAAATCACTGAAATACTCAATATTTACGAAAAACACCCAAACTTTAAAGGCAAACCATCTTTCAAAAAATGGTGTAATTATTGCCGACGATACGGACATAGTATTTCTGAATGTAGACAAAAACAGCAAGACAATCAAAATAAACCTCAAAAATATAAAGAACCAAATAAATCATTCTATCAATACATGAAAAAAGATCAAAATCTACCGAACAAAACTGTGTACAGCAACAACAGTTCAGGAAAACCACTCCCGAACAATACAAATTATACAAGAAATCAATCACCATATAACTCAAGTTATAGAGGAAGATCACCAGAACGAAGAAATACGCAAAATTCATCACAAAATCACTACAATAGACCAAATAGTCGAAATAACTACTCCAGATCAAATTCAAATACAACACGATTTGTTTCTAGATCTAATTCCCAATCAAGAAATAATTACTATCCAAACAATCAATCACGAAATTCATCATACAATAGGAATAGAAACTACTCAAATAATCGGAATAGAAGTTATTCAAACAACCGAAACCAGAATTACCCGAACAATCGATCAAGGAATAACTCATATAATAGATCGAACTATAACAGACCAAACAATAATTACCAAAACAGATCACGAAATAATTCACAAAATCGACATTCAAGTTAAATAATCGTTATAGAAATTATTCCCAATCACCACACAGGAATAATAACCATTATAATAATTCTAATAATCGCCATAGAAGTAGTACACCTAAACATCAAAGGAATATAAATCAAGTACAATTAAATCCAGAAACAACATCAGACCCTCCAGGTATTGACGACACAGTAAATGATATGTTACAACTCAATCAAATAAACTGTGAATCATCAGACTCAGAAAGTGAAACAGAAAACACTATCTCCATCAATATGATAGCAGTCGAAAATGACTATGAACCTATTATATATGAACAACCATTTTCATCACACATATATGAAAATCAATCAGAACTCCTTCACAATTATTATATTGAACCCATCCATTCCACACCGACGACGCAAAAAACTAATGAAATTAACACTACAAATCAACCCAATGAGAATGACAAAACAAAATGCTTGAATACAAATTACATCTATCAAAACATACAAAAAGAACAACCCAAAGAAAAAATTTGGACAATACCATTTCTTTTAGAAAGTCCAAGAAGCAAAGAATTTCAACCACCAGATCTTGAAATTGATTTTCTAATTGATTCAGGAGCAGAATCAAATATAATAAACATTCCCACATGGAATGAAATAAAAACCTTACACCCAAAGCTAACACCTCTTGAAACCTCCAGTAAACTAGCAACAGCACAAGGATCAACATTGGTAAACTATGGAAAAATTCAATTATTTCTTCTCCCCACAAGAACAATGGAGCAAAATAAAATTTTAACTAAACCATTTAAACAAATATTCCATATCACTGACATTAAACACAATATCATTGGAATACCATTTATCTCTAAATATATACCAACAATCAACATATTAAACAGTAAAATACTAATCAAAGATAAATACACAAAAGCAAAAGACACATCCCTAACATTTTTTCAAAGATTAAACAAACAACCACCATTCTTTTCAAAATTTTATCCAATATATAACCAACAAAGAAAACACCTGAAACCACTATCAGGAAACATATATAATTTTTCAATAAAACAAGTTCACCAATATGATAAAAAACAAAACAAACAACAACTCTATATGTCAGATTTTGAATTCAAACCTATCCATAAGTTTTTCAAAATCACAATTTCATCCATAAAATATTTGAAAAACTCGAATTCAGATATTATTTCTCTACATGTATACAACAATACACCCTATCAAGTAACACTACCTTTAGGACTTTTAGGCTATTGCGAAACCAACGCTACAATATCACCAATATACGAAAAAGCATATCGCGTAAATAATATACTCCAATTATTAGATATTTGTCAATCCACAATTCTTAATGAAGAATTATCCATAAATAATATAATAAGTAACGAAAAAAGAAATACGGATTATTTTACAAAAACCCCATATTTCAAACCGACATTCAACATAAATAACTACACAGAGAATCAACAGAAATTTTTAACAATGTTTAATTTCCAACATTAACAAATAACACAAGACGAATTTGAAAAATTAGCCAAACAGCTAATTAAATATTCATCAGTCTATGCAACATCCAAATTTGATGTTGGCAAAATCAGCTCATTACTACATCTCCCATTAAAACCAGACGAAGTTTTCAAAAAACAAAGAGCAAGTAAAGTACCAATTCATTTACACGATAAAGTGAACAGATTACTTGATATTTTAGAACAATACAATATAATCTCACCAGTAAATAAAGAAGAACAACCAAAAGGTAACACATTTATCAACCCTGTTATCATTCTAGCCAAAGGAGAATCATTAAAAATCGTTCTCGACGCTAGATACCTCAACTCACTCATAGATGAATCAAAGTGTAATTGGCCTATTGAACCAATACAAGTTATTTTAACAAAAATAAACGGAAAATACTTTACAACCGCAGATATGAATAGTGCATACAATCAAATGCCATTAGATGAACAATCGCGACGTTTAACACAATTTGTTATTGGAAACCAACAGTATGAATTCAACCGCTTATTCTATGGAATATCCATAGGACCAGCAGCATTTTCAGCTTTTATGAGCAAAATTTTTCGACCACTAATACTCAAGAAAAACGCAATCACCTATTTAGACGATGTTTTTATGCAAGCACAGACTAAAGAAGAAATGTTCAATGTTTTAGAACAATATCACCAAATACTTCAGAACGAAAATCTGAAGGCCGCCCCCGATAAATCACACTTCTTTTTGACAAGAGTAAAATTCTTAGGACATAATATAGAAAGAAAAACAATCACCCCATTAAAATCACGCATTGATGCTATTCAAAAACTCCAACCACCAACAAACAAAAAGAAAATCCAAGAATTCCTTGGAATGTTGAATTTTTTAAGTAAATATGTCTATAAAATGCAATTATACCTAAGACCATTTTATAATATACTTAGACAACAAAATAATTTTGAATGGAACACAGAACATCAAGCACGATTTGAAGAAATTAAAAAACTTCTAACTGAACAAATTTCAAACACAATTCCAGATTCAAATCAACCATTTTATGCAATGTGCGATGCCTCGAACTTTGGCATCGGCGCAGCATTATTACAATCACATAATGGTACAAACAAAATGAACCTTATATCAGCAAACTCTCGATTATTCACTCAAGCAGAGCTAAGACTCTCAACCCTAATGAGAGAATGTACAGCCATAATCTATACACTTACAGAATATGAATTTCTGATACTTGGATCAAAACATCCAACAGTTCTTTTCACAGATCACAAACCAATCATTTTTCTCTTTACACAAAAATCTAATCCAAATCACCGAGTTTATAGATTTCAACTAATTCTAATGAAATTCCCAAACTTACATATAGTTTGGACATCAGGAAAGAATCTTGCATTACCAGACACATTAAGTCGAAATACGCCACCGGAATTACTTACACGTAAAACCACAGTTGAAATACCCAAAAATATAAAATTCTACCTTGCAAAAAACGAAACATCACCCCGACTAGAATGCAAATATGCAGTAAAAACTGACGTTGAACAATCACAGATAAACAATCTACAACACTTCCCACTTTATTTAGATTGTCAAAATAATCACTATGAAGTTGACCTACTTGGAACATCAACTTTTAAACCAATCCCATATTCCCAATGGATAAAAAATAACACCCAACAAAAAAGAGTAAAACAACACTCGCATAAAAAAGACCTTTTTCCACTAATTGAAAAAGAAAACCTAACTGATAAAATAAATTTATCAGGACCACAAACAAACGATTCAAAATACACAATAAATCAAATATTTGACCTTCATGACCCACTTGATACAATTCCTTTATCTAAATTAGAAATAGAAAACATTTTTCTCCCCCCAATAAAAACAATTACAATTTCAACATTGAAACAATACCAAAATCTTGACCCAGTAATTAGACAACTAAAATCATGGCACAAATATAAAACTAAACCCGTCAAGGCAGATACAACTATTTTAGGAAATAAAACACTCCTCCGATATTTTCGAAAATTCAATAATACAACAATTAACGAAAACACAGACCTTCTAGAATACAAATTAAATGAATCTACAGTTCCCTGTCTCCCTCTAAGTATGATTCTCATAGCTTTTAATATTTCACATACACAAAATATTAAAGGACACTCTGGATCAGAGAAAACAAATTCAAATTTCATACAAAAATTTTATTTTCCAAATGCACCAATTTGGATAAAAGTACTATGCAATGATTATATAGTATGTCAGCTGAATAAACCTTATCCAAATCAAAAACAAATAGCACAAAAACAAGATTTTAAAGGACAAAGTTTGTACTTTAACCACCGTATTTCATTTGATACAAAAGGACCAATTTCACCCTCATCCGAAATCATCACACTATGTCATCTATATAACATCAAACACAAACCACGTACATCTCACGCACCTTGGACAAACGGCTTAGTCGAAGGTATGAACCGTTCATTACAAGAATATCTCAGATGTATCATCAATGGAAATGATACAAGATACACCGAATGGTCAGCAGATGTCAAATTATTTCCCTTAGCATATAATTCACAAATTACGACAACTCTAGGAATGTCACCATATGAAATGGTTTTTAACCAAAAGCCACGCAAACCAATAATGTTTACAGCAAACTCTCATAAAAACGCACAAGGTTATTGTCAACCAAATAAAGACTCAATTTGTTATAACCTACCTTTACATACACACGATGAAGATCATTTTCATCACCCACAAATTCTTAAATTAGCCTCCGGTACACACACCGAATGGATTTTAAACAGAGATAAAAAACACAATGAAATTTACCAAAAAGTAACAAAAAAGTTGTTACAAAGGCAAAACATTAATGAACAAATAAATTCACGCTTTACACCAGCCTCCGATTTAAAAATTGGAACATTTGTTTTAATACCCAATTTTAATACTCAAAAAGGAATTTCAAAAAAATTACAACCCCTTCGTAAAGGACCATACCAAATAATTGCAAAACCCACTGATGTCACATATAAAATCACCGACTCAGACAAAAAAGAAATCGTTCAACACCGAAATAACCTACTACCTTATTATCCAAAAGAATACGCACTCCGCGAACTAACTCGATTATATTCTTTTACAGGTTTAAAAGTTATTCAAAATAACCCACATACGGAAAATACAACAAAGGAACAAAAAGATTTTCACCTCAAAAACCAAATAACAAAATCAACCACCACAAAAAACAATACAAAAAATCTAGATCAAAATACATCTCAAAAAGAAAGAAAGAATAGAAAAATGACAGAACAAATAATACCCCAAGAACAAATCGACAAATCAGAACATAGAGAGTCTTCACGACTTAGAAATCAACCACGTAAAAATTATAAATTATTCATCCCACAATCTAAAATATTAAAGAAAGTTGAATTTCAAAAACAACTTTAATTCTACATTTAATAATCTTTGCACCTCTGAAACATTTTACACTTTCATTTTTCAAAATAACATGCTGACAAACACGCAGCGATTCTAGTTCAAAATTAGCCAATAGGATTCATCCGATCCGTCACCTTCTATAACTCTAACACAAACCAACTAGACGAAAAATATTAAACTCCAGGCATATCTATAACTATAACTTTACGACCTCCAGGTCAAAAATAAGCAAACCACTCCAACTTGACAACTAAAATAAATATCACCATAATATCATAACCCTCCCTTATCTAATAAACCAAAGATCAACAATATTTCCCCAAGTCAGACCTCAAATATCCCCCAAACAAATATGTTAAAATTAGCCTAAAGTAAAAGAACGACCATTTTAATTAGCCTAAAGTATAAAAATCTCAAAAATACCCCAGATCATTTGACAAATGAAAATAAAGACAAAGAAGACCTCTTGATCACCATAAAAATTGCCCCCAACAATTTTTCTCAAAACTCAACCCACTTATCAAAAAACCAATAAATAATCCGACCACACTTGAAAATTGCCCCAAACAACAAAAAATATTCGATCAAGAAGTCATTTCGTAAATGCTCTTCTCTCAATCAGTCACTATAATTATCACAAACCTCAAACAATTTTTTACGATACTTAAAACTTTTATAATATTTCTTTTTGATATCTTTGAATTTTTTGTAATAATCTTAATCATTTTTTGCATTATTTTTTTAATTTTCTATTCCCTATTTAAACTATACCTCCAACTTTCAAAAGCTATTGACTATATCCACAGGTACGATTCACAAAAACTTATCTAAATGATACGAACCATTTTTAGTAGAACCGATATTTTTTTACTATTTGTAATTTTTATAACATTTCTCTCATCCCTCATCTTGACAATATGCAAATGTATCAAAAAAGCAATCATCACATTCGCCCTAGCAACAATTCTCCTAATTCTTTTTTTAGAAGAATACTATAATAAACATAAACTTTTTCACTAAAAGAATAGACCAAAAAAGCTATCAAAAATTGCTACCCAACAGTCACATAGTCAGTCTTCACCGACATCATCCCAAGATAACCCAACAACACCTTTAACTACCCAAAATCCTCAAACATCTACACGAATTTCCTTTCAAGATAACCCATATACCTTTGAAGAACGACACGCTCGCTTATCAGAACCACTAGAACCAGTTCAACGACAAGCACCTCTAAGCGAACCAACATATAACTTATACCCAACACTACCACAAGAATTAAGTAGAATAAGAAATCCTAGTCAAAACCAAAATACATTCGAAATAAATAGACAAATTATACATCCTCGACGAAACAGAAATTTTCAAACTCCCCGAGTTCATTTTGATATACCTCAATCCCCATCACAAAACACTCCAGAAAACCCCATTGGTATATTACCAGAAACCCCTACGCTTCTTTCACAACGTAGCACCTCAAGCCTACCATCAGATTACTTAGGTTCAACACCAACATCTGAACAAATACGTGAAAATCCCTTTAACCCCCCAAACCAGGCATCACGACTACCATATTGGACAACACATTCATTTACACAAGGTGAACTAAATTTAGTCAATGATCCAATAGATATTTCTACGGATACAACAACATCCTCATCACTACCAGAAACATTATCACTACCATCAACACCATCAATAAGCCAGATTTCACCACCACCTTTTAACTTAAATTTCCCAAATAACCTCGACGTTAGATATCGAGAACAATCATCAACAAATATTCCTTTAAGACTAGACTGGAATACATTCACAGCACCTCCACCATTATTTGGACAACACCTAGAAAGTAACCGACTCCACAATTGGGCACTAAATAGACTACAATATAGACAAGACATTCACGAAGACATTCGTGCTCATAACATCCAAATACTCCAACAGAATAGTCTACAATTAAAATTTGAAATCACGGTTAAATTAAACAACATTACTCAACATCCCTATCCATTAAATCCACCAAATATAACAGCTCAATCCCTACCACCACCATTTATAACAACTGAAGTAATATACAAATACGACAGATATACCAAAAAGACAATTGGTTACATCACATTTTATAACCCATACTCAGGATTGTCATACACATGTATATTCTAAAAATTTTAATTTTTCTCCAACTCCTTTTTCTAATAACCTCAAATCAAAACATAAACCCTTCCCCCCGCACAGGACCACAAGATTTATTAGTAACACATTACGATTGTGAAGAAAACGAACAAAAAACACTACACAAATATGCAATAAATCAAGTATCACAATGCGAAACAGAACCACAAGCCATAGAAACAACAAATGTAATAGCGACACTCTATTCAAAAGCCCGAGCAACTACAGTTATAGGATATAAATTCACAGCAACATTTTCTGAAAAGAAAGTACATTGTTCACAAGTCTCAAACGGAAATAAAAACCGACTTGACCATGAATCATTCTACCAGAGTAATATAGAACGACTTTTACATCTCAATCCCGAAGATTGTAAAAACGAGTTACTCCGACTAAACATCACAAAAAATACAAACACAGATAGAAAGTTAGTATATTTCCAAGTTTTTTCAGATTCTGTACATCAAGCAGAACTTGAAAGATATCAAGGACATATAAAATTAGATGAAAAGTACCCATATAACGGCGCACACGGACGATTAACCTATGACATGCACGATAAACACTGGATACCACACATTGGTATAAATAACCCATCAAACTGCAAAGCAGACACAAAAAATAAAGGATACCAAGAAATAATGTTTTTCGATTGGAAAATACAACTCGAAAAAATTCAACTCACACGAGATTTATCAGACAACACAATGATCTATCAAGGAATTAGATTACCTTGTAAAAACGACCAAGGCTATTGTGACCCTACAACAAGAACACAAGCAACAATTGTTTGGTTCCCCGAAGACACATGTACAACATTTCAAGTAGCAAAAATACACGCTCGTATGATAAAATTTCACGAAAAATATTTTATACAATCAATACCATATGAACAAGTAAATCCATTACGAAAAATAAGTTCTAATTTTAGAAACATTCATAATATAGAAAATAAATTAACACGTTTTCAAATATATCAAGAAACAGAACTTGCATGTAAATACAGAAACCCACTTCACAAAACACAATACTCCGAAATACTAGTTGAATACGAAAAAGGATTCGACATGACCACTGGAAAAACAAAAGTCGACCCATACGCCACAAGTCATCCTCCAAATGAAGGAACATCATACATACCAGTTCATTTTCAAAAAAATACAGGTCAACCTGGTGGACATTTAAAGCCCCAAGACGATCAAAGCACACGTTTACAAGAACTATCACTAATGAATAGTACATATTTCGGTAATATCCACTATGATATTCACTTAGATATGAAACTAGACTACACGATTAGCCGAATTTTTCAAGAAATGTCACTCTCTGAATTAGAAACACTACACCAACTATGCGAATTAGAAAGAACACAAATATTACAATCACTTGCACTAGCAGTATTAAAAATACCCTACGCAGGATATTTACTATCAGGAAATAGATCAAATTTTTTAGACTATGAAGGAAACATTTTATGGTTTTATACTTGTACCAAAAAAGTATCACCACTATACGTTTTTGAAGACAAACGATGCTATAAAAGAATCCCTATCTTTTATAAGAATAAAGTACATTTCGTTGACACACTTTCAAGAAGAACCTATTTCTGGGATACCGCAGTCCCATGTGGATCAGAAAATAGCCACAATCTAGTACAACTAAACCCTGATGAAGATAAATATTACCTTCTCACCCCATATCCCACATTAATGCAATCACTCAAAAAATTTTCACCAGAAAGCATTCGCGCTATCGCTCGAAACCCAAATATAGACTTACAATCAATAGGAATATACTCAAAATCAGATATTCAACATCACATTAGAACACAACAATTCCAAGAATTATTAACACAAATGGACACAATACAAAGACAATCAATTGACCAAAACTTACGCAAACTTGCCGAAACCGCAGGATTTGCAGACATCTATACGCAAGACTATAGCGGATATTTTAAAGACATTAAAGATTATATATATCTAAACGGTGAAAAATACCGTCCCCAAGATATATCACCTATCAATATTTTTAGCTTTGTTACACTCAAGAATGAAATTCTTGATTTTCTAGGATGGCCCTACTACATCTTAGAAAAACTGACTATTTTATACGCAATGTTTAACTTTATTGGATTTCTTTTTTCACTCTTAAAAGGAATCTATAACACATGTGCTATACACACACAAGTCAATAGACAAGCAAGTGTAGCACGCATACTATTTGCAGGATTTTTTGGAATTTTTTCTACATCAATGAACAAAATTCTTTTAGATGCACAAATAAAAGAATACAACACAAAAATAGCAACAAGACAGAACACATACGACGAAGAACATAACAATGTAGACACAACGCCAACAGCACCACAGTTACCACCCCTACCACATAACCATCCATTATCCCTAGTCCCACGTAATTTTCGAAACTTGGCAATAACACATAATCCAAATTTTAGACCAACCATATCACAAAGTCCCATCCAACATATAATGACACGCCACTCACAAGATGAAAATACTTATGAACAAATTATAGAACAACCCCATACCACCGCTTTTCAGTCTCAAAATAATAATTTTTTAGCCCACGATGAGCCGACAACTTGGATCCCTACACCGTTCAAATTCCCACCCAACCAACCTCACTACTCCAATTACAATAATACCACTTTTTGCTTTCCCGCCACCCGATTTCCCAACCAGTAATGTAACATCAGGCATGAATTCCGATACTAATTCACACATCTCAGTTTTATATTGCACATCACAACTCAATAACCCGAATATTGAAACCCCCGATGAATTTGCCGACTCTGAACCATCTCCATCCAATAATTTTCCCACCAACCCCTCAATTTTTTCCCACCCCCCTTTTCAACCAATGCTACCAAATAACCCCGTCCCCACCAATTCTACACCCTCTTATGCTTCCCAAGTCACTCCAACCTATTCTTCACATCATTCAGACCGATCATCCAATTCTCCAGATACCCCCCAAATCTCCCCAGAACTAGATAATTTTATTACATTACAACAACAACCCTACCACCTTGATACCCCCACCATAAACCAAATTTCATCCACAATAGATTCATCCAACCCTCCTACCCCTACACCCTATTCAATTTATACCGAATCATTAGCACCATCATCCACATCTACTGAATCTTCACTCAGCACTAATAGAGCTTACCGCACTTTTAAAAGAAAGTTCCCCAACCATCCTTTCCCAGCAAAACCAGGAACAGCCCGTGAATATATAAATCACCCAAATCACACTAATACAAAAGAATTTTTAGCTATCACCTTACCCTCATTTCCACAATACACCTTAAACACCCCTCACGACACTAACGAGACACGTAACTTTGTAGACGAACACGTTTTAATGCCTACCCTTCCTTGGACCTCATATTATCATTTTACTAATCCCCTTTGCTTACCTTTATCTAACACTCACATCGATATAGAACGAAATAAGGACATCCTATATCGACTCACTACACCACTAACACCTAGACAATTTACTTACATCGGATATAAAAAATCACTAAAAACATACACTGCACCCCGAGCTAACGAATATACGCTGGAATATTACGATCATAACATCATCAGAACTAACCAAGATCAATTCTTAGACGACGATCGCTTCGCTAACCCACAAATCACAGAAAAATTTTTCATTAAAACACCATATGTATTTACACTCAATATCTTTGACCGCAAATTTGACCACATCATTTCAGAAGCACTAACAGACACACAAGCTTACGAAAGTTTTAAAGAACGCTTCCAAATATTTTCACTAACCTTTCATTTCCTTGCACCACATGAAAGAGATTTGCACTGCTCACACGATATTATGTTGCGCACTAAACAAACTCACACATATACATATTATCGTTTTATCCAAAATCACTTCGACCTACACACCCCATCCAGACAACCACACCACCGTTTTCAATTCATCAATTCCAAATACACCTCACCATTCTTTCTTAACTTCACATATTGCATTAAAGATACTAACCTTCATGGTATTCTTCGAAATTATGATCCCATAACCCAAATGTATATTTTTTGTCCCATCACCAAGACCTTCAACGCAGAAGAATCCCGACCCTTTCTCCTCCCACACGAATTTGTTCAACCTATAGAAATCCCCATTTTAGAATTCATCCACAACACTAAATTCAATCACAAATTATATAATCTAATCCAAAACACACCTTATGAGTTTGCAGTTGGCACTGAAGAACTAACCACCATTAAAGCACTTCAATTGCTTTGGCCACTGCTTCAAACTAAAAATATCATCCGCATCCTAGCTAAATTACTAACAACTTCAGATCTCATCCACGACATCTTCCCCCACGGTTTCTTCCCCGACGACTAACAGGTAAGTATGAACTATACATATTATTAACTAGTTATTAAAATTAGAAACTAACCATTCTTTATTCATGTCTTCTTTAGAATTTTAGCCTTCATCCAACGATCATCTGAAAAATTCACAAAAGAAAATGAAAATTAAAAACTTCTTCAAACTGTTTAAAACTCTATTAAATTTTTGCACCAAATAATTAAATAAAAATAATACCAATGCAATAATTTAATTTATAAATTTTTTCCCAAATGCAGTAAATCTAATAATGATGAAAATTTGTAACTTAATTTTCCCCAACAACTAGCAGTAAAATTGAAATTCTATGTAGTACATTAATAAGAAGCAAATGCAGTACTAACCTTTTGATATTTTCATTCACTCGCACAAGAATTCTATCCAAATTCGCACAGCTCGCCCACGAAGAATTGTTTAAATAATGAATTTCAGTTTCAAGCTTTCACACTCAACAACTCTAACACACGATAACAAGTTTCAAACTTTCCTTTAACCCGGTTGGAAAGGAATTATATACTAAACAAAACTAACCAATGCAGCTTACTAAACACCACAACACATAGCATAACAGCATGACTAAGAAAAGGAAACCAACGGTACCCAAACCGGATTAACCCAGTTTAAAACTGGATAATTTATTCTTTTGAAGACTATTATAAAGTCTAAGAAAGAAATAATAAAACACAGAAAAGTCGAAAGACAAACCCATACCACAAACAATTTGATTTTTGAAAAAAGGACACAACCAACAAAACATAAGAAAAACCACAACAAACCCAACATAAAACGTTGTCACATAACAGGACCTCTCACAAAAACCGCATGCAACCATACTCCCACTCCTGGCCTAACCCACCAGAAGAGGACGTCCTGAGCATGCTCTATAGCCGGCCTAACCCACCGCGCTACATCCACGCTTTGTGACACACACTCCTATTTTTAATAAGAGCTACTCAAGGGTGAGTAACTCTTCAAAATAACTGAACTAAAACAAAAAGCTTTTGTGAAAACAACTAACCAAAATCATAATTAAAAAACATTAAACTAATAAAAGTTTTATAAAATGTAAATTATATTATGCAATATATAGATCAGCATACAACACCAAAGACGAACATCCAAAGACAAAATGAACCCACTACACTCGAAAAAGAATGGCCAACCACAATCAATATGCCGCCCACAATCACAACTCAAAGGATTTAGAGTACGACTTGACTTCGCAGAAAAGGACTTCATTGAACTAGACCAATGACCACCTCGATGTTCAAGTATACGTACAGATCCGAGTAACCAGGCATCCCCTCCAGGCACAATCTCCACGCCATTCCCAGAAAAGATCAAAACACAAAGAAGTTCTCATCAATGAAACAGAAAAACCTGACATAGCCAACCATTCTGAAATCAGATTTGAGTTTGTTGCGAAAACCCAGTCGTTGTCATGAGATGACACAACGATCGAACCTGGAACTTCTCTAACAAGAGAACCCAGAAGAAATATGATGTTCGCCAAACACCAACGTCCATCATCCATCCTTTGAATTACAGAAAGACTATTCTAAAAAACTCTGCAAAACCCGGATGGGTGGAACCTGATCTAAACTACATTTTATGATTGGATAAATTAGATATTTTACCAATGTAAAGTATTTAATATTAACCAATCATGATCCATCTGACTAACAATCCACTTATTTGTAAGTGCTGAAATTACTTGTAATTTCAGCACCAGAGAGATTTGAATTTAACTTAGAAATTAGTTGACTCTCCAAGAAGACTTCAGCAACCGCAATAAACCAGTATACCCTAGATCTATTGAGCCTAGCAGAGACTAGTTAAACAACCTGAGACTAGATAGTATAAGAGTAAGATTAGGATTGGTATTAGACTAAGAAGTTGCACGAATCTATCCGGCCGAAAATAAGATAGCGTGACGAGCAGACGGTGTGCCCTATCCGAAATTACTCTATGAGTTATACACTTCGGTCATAACTCATCACAGTTACTACAGGAAACGTTACTAAGAAAACATTTCCCGCATATCTATGACCTATGGGGTTAATAATAACAACGTCGGTGATATCTTGATATTGTTTTAATTTGCTAATATTTTGAAATGCTCTTCCTGTTGTGTTTTTCTGGATTGAGTGTGACATTATGTTTAGCAGAAGAAAAAGAGTGGTTCTATGCCTGTGTGTGGGAGTGACCAGATGGAGCGACTGCCCTTCAGTGTGTATGGGAGGAGTCCTCTGGTGGCCCACTGGCTCCACTCAAAATCCCTAGCCGGCAAATCCCAACACACCACCGGACCCAACACCATGATCAGAGTGCAGGTGGAAAAACTCAAGTGAGTCATCAGTTAAACAAGTGTGTATGCGCGTGGTGCTGCCCCTCTTCGAGGATGAGAGACAGGGGAAGCGGGGTCTTTGATAACATGTAGCCCGTTTGCTTCAATTCTTTCGAACGTATTGTGAAAAATACTCCTTCGAACGTATTGTGAAAAATACTCCTTCGAACGTATTGTGAAAAATACTCCTTTCTTTTGAGCTCAAAAACAATTTCAATAGGTTTGAATACATTTTTGTTATCTTTATTCTCAATTAACGAGTGCACTGATTGAAATTGCATCGAGCTGCTAGTGTACAGTGCTGATTTAACCCTATTTGGACGAGGTACTTAAAACGTCAGCGAAACTTGATCATTTTTCGCATTTGGGCACCTATTGGCAACCATTAATTACTAAAAGTGCGAGAATTTTAAAATTGCAATCCAGTGACTATGAATTTAATTCGGCTCTTTTTCGTACCAATTAGCGCATGTCGTCCATCCGACGGGCGGTACGAATAAGTACCGAACCCGTTTTTTGACTGATTTCTTTTTGAAAAAAAAACAAGTTTTTGTTTAAAACATGATATATTACACCCCATGGAATTGTTTTAAAGCAATTCTTAGCAGTTATACACAAAAATACATCACATTTCTCGCGTTTCGTAACCGGACGTGCATCACAAGTTGGGAGTTTACAGCGGGGTCCCCTTTCGGATGCAACTGGCCAGTGGCCAACATTATCGGTCCGAATATCTGGCGCGGGCGTAGGGGTCCGTCTACCTCCGCGCTTTCGCTAAGCGGCGATCTGTTGATCGACTGTACTGTGCCGGCCAACACCGCGCGAACTCACATTGACCCTCATCAAACTGGAAGCTAGCTGGCTTTTGAAAGCAAACAGACTCAGCCGGTCTTTCACTGTTACGTTATCCAATTCGCAATCGCGGCGATATACTGCCCAGCAATTGGTGGCGATCATATTGACAAAGTGGAGAAATATCTTGATGTAGTATCTGGCTCTGGTTTGTGTAGTCATTCGGTATCTGGCAATATATGAGTTTACTTCATCTACGTGACCCATATGGTTGTTGTACGCCAGAGTTGCAGCTGGTGCTCTAACCTTTATGTATTGACGACGCTTACGGTCAAAGCGATCTAGCTCAGCAACCGGCAAAGACGCAGAGAAGGTGCTCAGAAGATGCACGTACCGGTTGTCCATCCAACGTATGGCATACACATCTACGCCATCCACCAATGCAGCTTTTACTTCAATTGTTCCCCGGGGCATGGCACTGGGACCACTGCTAAAGACAAGTCCCTTTGCTCGATTAGGCTGGAGGGTGCCTATCGATTGTAGGCCGTCCTTGGCCAATGCGACTAGTAGTTCAGGCGAATTGAACCAATTGTCGAAATACAACTTGAAGTTTTTGTGTTTTGGAATGATTTTTGCTAGCCTCACAACTACCATCCCTGATTTTCCCACCTTGTGCGTGTTGTCGTTGTCCACAACTGATCCATAAAATTCTATCTTGTGAATCACACCGGATCGCCCAGACAACACAAATATTTTGAACCCCCATTTTTTCGGTTTTCTCAGATTGTACTGTCTCAGCGAGGATTTTTTAACCTTGTACGCCACGATCTGCTCGTCGACTATGGGCTGAAACTTCGATGTCCGGGTGTGTTCTGCATCACTTTCTTCGAAATGTAGGCTTCTGGTTATGCCCTCGAATGTATCACGCGTCATCGTGTCTGCTATCTGTGACGCTCGCGAATGTGTCTCCCAGTACCGCCGAGACGCACGTAACTTGATCAAAGTCATCATCAAGTTTAATCCAAGATATTGTTGAAGTTGAATAGAAGAAACATGAAAAGTGGTCGAAGGATCTTTACTAACCCTGTATTGAATTGATTTCAAAACCAACTCATCCAGAAAGTCCTCTGAGAAATATTCTCCAAAGTATTAGAACGGTGTCTTTACTCCTGTTGGTTCTGCGATTTTTCCTCCAAACGATACACAACTCGGTTTGCCTGATTAAATAAAAAAACAAGCAAACACATTTTTGAAAATATATAGCAGAATGAAATTTTTTCCCTCGATTTTCATTTTTCTATTTGGGCAGAACCACCAGCGGATTTAGGGGTGACCCCCCCCCCCACCCCAGGGATCCGATTTCGACCCCTTGCCGACCCGATGAGTCCCGCCTTGGTACTATTTTGAGATGGCCATTTTTGGCTGAACCAAAATTTTTTTAAAGGCGTTTTGGCTCCAGTAAAACTAACTTTGAGGGGGAGCGCCGTCGAAAAAACGCTTTTCTTTTATCAAGTTTTTCTAAAAAGTGCCATAAAACGACTTTGTGGCCTTTTTTTTCAAAATTTTGCCCAAGACGCAAAAATTTGGTCAAAATGGGGTCTTTTCGTGATTTGGGAGAGCTCAGAAAATTTTTTTAGTCGACCGAAAAAAAGGTCGAGGGGCCTCGAGAAATTCCTAGATCCTCCCCCTGGTCAGAACCTTTCAAGATATTTGAGTGTAGAGAACGTTCCTGCCCAAATACGATAGATAGCTTTCCAATGTAACAAACAATTGATAGCTGTCCGATGATTCCACCCAGTTTTTTTTTCAATTTCCTCGCGTTCATTATTCTTTTGAAACTGTTTTAATGTTGGTTTTAAATTTACTAACTCCGGTTTTTTTTTCGTTTTTTTTTTGTTGTCTGCTCAGCTTGTACCTAATTAGCTTAGTGGAATCATATTGCATCATTGGATGAGCGAAACAAGTTTCCAAAGCGTGTGAGTTTTTTGAGGCGTACTTTATTATTTGAACGTTTTTTTTTTCATCAAAACGGTTTTTTGGCTGAAAGGGTGTCTGCTCAAAAACTTTCGGCTTTGTTACCGCTTTGTTTCGATGCAAACCAATTGTCTTATTGTCATGTTTTTTTTCTAAAATGAAATTTATTCAAGACATTGAAATAAAAAGTGATGGATCTAGTGTTTTTTTTTCCGACATTTTCAAAAAACTTCGAATTTGCGGTGTTTGTCTCAATTTCTGACTGCTAGTTTGTTATGCTATGTTTGTTGTCTAGCAAGTGGTGCAAAGCTCTGCTTCGCGTCTGTGTGCTGAAATGATTTTTGCGCTCAATTAACATGTTTTGCTAAAAGGAAGCAAATTTCGCCTTTCAATAACAAAAATGCAAAAACTGCTTTTTTTAGAATTCCCAGGAATAAAAAAATAGACCTTTCGATCAAGTTTTCTCAGATAGGGCTTGTTTCTTTGAAAAAGTCTCAATGATAAAATAATGTTCAAGTTGTCTTTTTATGTTTTTCAATTCTATAATGAATTTCAGCAGTTCTGCCAGGAAATTTATTCTAATTTGACTGTTTTATGTTTTCAGTGAAGAGACTGTGACGTTTCAAGATGTAATAGACGAGGTAAAGGACAATGCTGCGATTAGAAGGAGAGAAGTGGCACGGTGAGTTTTCTTGATTCTCTATTTCTCTGCCTTTGGTTCCCAGTAACGAATTGCCAGTCCTATAGTGAAAATTAAAAAAAAATATATGCGGTTAAAAATATGCGAATTTTGTACTTAGTAATGAATCTCCCCCTTTTGCTCTATTGTTGGGAAATGGAATCAGATTAATCAATGCGCGTGTTGTTAAATCTACTCCAGATCAAATTTAAAAAAAAAACATTTATCGCGTTGATTTATTTACCTTAAAAGATACAGGCACTCTTTTTGATCATGCTCTTTTTTGGTAGACTATCAAAATTTCATCTGTTTTGTTGAATTATTAAACATAAGTATTGAAAATAAAGGTTGTTGCTAGTGATATGCACGGAAAGACTCCTATGATGCGAGTTTCGTATTTTTTCAGGGCTATTTTTTTATATTTCGCAGACAATTTTTTGCCACTTGTTTTCCTTTTTAATAACTACCAGCTCAAACTATCTACGTTTTTACGTTATGGTTTCAGAATTGAAAAGGAAACAAAACGAGAAATTCGGAGGATCGATGAGAACTTGAAGGTACAATTGCGAAGTCTGAAGAACTTGGAGCAAAAATTGGCCAAAGACCCTTTGCCAAGTTACAGATCGAAGAAGGACAGTAGTATTAGCATTGATCGGAGTAAACTGGAAATGTCGTCAGATAACCAATATATTAATTAATTATTATTCACTGTAGATTTTGTACCATTCATCTGCTGTAAATTGTGTACATAGTAGAATTGAAAAAAACTAATGCTGGATTTCTTCGAATAGTAAGTAGCCAGTTGCCGTGCAGAAAAGTTTTTCTTGATGATTCAGGCGAGTAAAATAAAATATTCACAAGATTGAAAGCTTTTACAAGAATTATAAACAAGCCTATACTTGCCTTCACAAGTAGTCTTTATTCTTCACAAGATAGTCTTCACAAGATAGTTTTTGTTTTAAACATGCAAGGCTTAGCACGTTTTAGTTTTTCCGAAAAACAAAAGATTTGGACTGATTTTTGTGTTTTTGGACTGGTGTTTAAATCAGGTTTTGGGTTTTCGGTATAAACAATTTAGAAAAAGCTATGATATTCCGACTTAAAAAGTGACCAACAACTATTCAGTCTGAGAGAATTAAATAAGTTCAAATCTGTAATGATAAAAATGACTGAAGCTAAAATACTTATTACTTCTAAATAGCGACTGAAACGCTGCTGTTTTGGCTACAAGCATTTTTTAACTACGAGCCGGGAATAAAAATTGACAGTTGTTGAATCCAAGAGGTCATTGCTTTGTGTTCAAGTCCCGTTATCTCCAGTTTTTGGTTCTTGATGAAAGCTTTTGACTTTCATTTTCTTTTCAGTTCATTCCCTTTGTTAGAAGGCAGGCAAACTCTACTATCGAACATCAGAAGTGTTGAGATCACGATAAAGTTTTCTGTAAATTGGACATTTGTTTCACGAAAGAGAAAAACTGCTTTAAAACATTTCACGTTCGTTGAAAAAAAGCCTGCGAGCAGATAAATTAGCTCTTATCACAAACTCATGTATATATACTGGGTATCTCTTGAATAAAAATTATCGCCACGCTGAATTTGTTTCGTTGTTATCCACAGTGTAACGCACAAGTAACAAACCGGTACACGCCCAAGGCCGCAATCGTTCGCTCCAATATTTTTTTGTTGTCAAAATTGACGTTGTTTTAAGCAGAAAATTTTTTTCCGGTCAGCTCGAAAAACTTGTGCAGGGTTAAGGAAAAATTGTTTCAAATGGAGTAACAGCAGAAAATTAATTTTTTTCCGGTCAGCTCAAAAAACTTGTGCAGGGTTAAGGAAAAGATGCCAGCATAAACATTTATTAAAATTCAAAGAGCTTTACAGTGGCATATTGTTTCTTCGAAAGTGATCGTTTTTCGGTTTCTTTCTTAACACTTTTCCGATGATCAGTTGGCAAAGTTTTTAAGATTCAAATTTTGTGTTCATTTTCTGCATACTTTTGTAGCATTTGTTTTATCGGTTTTATTAAATCGCAGTAATTTCTGCCTGATTTTTGTTGTTATAAGTGTTTACTAGGTAATTTTACTAAGTTTTAATAACATGTAATGTAATATTTTTTTGAGAATCAAAGATCTTCGAGGTGATGTATTGTCTACGTTGTAACTCGGAAAAAAAGTTTGTTAATTGTAAGTTGATAAAATTAAAAAGGATTTTTTTTTTACAGTTTCAGCAAGTGCATTATCATTTTTCGACTATCCTATGGTTATTTTATTGTTTAATGCACTTGTAATTCCTGTAATTAACTGACCTTAAAAGTCTGTAAGAATAACGTGTGGTTGCTGTCAGGTCAAGTGCAAGCTGATTTACTCACTTTTCTTGAAAATTTGACTGGCATTCCTTTCATCTTAGGTAATCATTAAATTTTTTTAAACATTGCGATAAGCAAGGACATTGCAATCGCGTACTAGACTTTTATTCCCGTAAATAACTTTGTTCATAGAATGGTTATTTTAGTAGGAATGGTAAATGTTACTTCAGAAGTGCTCGAACTTTTGAAATTTAAATAAAACTGCCATCATTTAAGTGGTATTTTTTTTCGGGTTCCTAATTTTCCTCCTTATCTGTCGGTTCACTATCCGTTTATTTTACCTGGTAGTGTTTGTATTGGCTTTTTTCTGAGGCATGGATTTTGCTCCAACTTGAACAATTTTTTTACACCATAACTGGAAGTCTAGAGGTAACTTAGCCTGGAGGACGATTATGCCTGGTATGGCAAAGGTCCGGGGGTTCGAATCTAACGAGGACCTATTTTCAAACAGGAAACATTCTGTTTCAAATATAATTATTGGCATATTGTTCGTCTGATTATCTGTTATCTGCTTAGTTGTCACATCTTCGAATCGTTTTTTTATTTGCAGCGCAATTTTTTATTGTTGCTTTTAGTGTTTGTTTTACGCCGCCTACAGTTAGTAGTTTTTCTTATCCTGACTTCGTTTTTCCTTCTCTGTTTTTTTTGTTTGGCTTAATAGAAAGTTCTCAGTCCAAATTAAGTCGGCCTATTTTTCATCGACCTAGTTTTTAGTCGTTTCAAGTGAAACAAAATTTAAACACTTCCCTCTGCCCTTTTCAAGTTGGTTGTATATTTGCCCATCAGTTTGTTGAAATTTCATTTAACTCGTTTTGAAATTTTTTCTTTTTCAGAAACTTCTACTGTTTTTCAAAAACGGTTTCAATTGAAAGATCGCCCACTCCCCTGTGTGCATGCATACTCGCCTAGAGTCTTTTTCTGTTTGACCCCTCTGTCTACGGTCTTCGAAAAAATGTGGGGGTTTATTTGACCCGTATTTTTTTCGTTTGCTAAAAAACTGCCGCTCTCAAATATAAGTTTTTGGTTGCAATGAGTAGAACTGTTTTGAAATGCTTCCCTGTAACTGGTTTAGCCCAAATTGTTTTCACTGATAAAATTATGGCACTCGGAATAGTAAATTTTTTGATTTTTGACCGTTTTGTGAATCTTTTCTACTTTTTTCGAAAAGTAGCCTCTCAAATCTGATATTGTGGGCTCAATGAAGATAAAGGGTAGTGGAAGCTCTTTTGCATTAGCGGGCACTCACGAAAATTTTAAGCAAGAATTTATCGCCCTCGCAAAATTCAAATTTTGAGTTTTTGGCCGTCTTTAAAGCTTTTTGAATATTCTCGAAAACTACCCTGCCATATCTGAGATTCTGGGTTCATTTCTCAAAACGGGTCATGAGAGGCTCAATAGCTTGTGCTACTAATCCACATTTTTTGACATCAAATGTTTTGGCCGTCGCAAAAGTAAAAGATTTGACTGTTTCACCGTTTTTTTTTTGAAAGTTTTCTTGAAAGCTACCCTTCAAATTTGAGATTTTGGGTTCAATCGACAGTACATGAATTCCTGCTGCATAAGCGGCTACGCCCCATGTCACATAGAAAGCCATGACTTTCGAAAATGTCAAATTTTTGATTTGTTGACCGTGTTTTGGACTTTTCTCGCTTACTATCCTGCGAAATCTGATATCATAGGTTTAATCGAATCAACAGGTCGCTGAAAACCTACCTTTATAACTGGCTATCACCAGTTTGTTTGAGGTAAAAGTTATGGCCTTCAAACAAGTCGAAGATTTGAAACTTTGACAGCTTTTTCGCAATTTATTGACTTTACGCAAAAACTACCGGCCGAATTCTCAGGTTGTGTTCAAATCCGAAGCCGGTTTTCGGAATCTGCTCTGCTTAAGTGGCCATAACATAGTTTTTGCAGAAAAGGGTTTGGATTTAGGAATGTTTTTAGACCGTTTTTCAGACACTTTTCCATTTTTTTTTAAATTTACACAATCAAATCTCAGATTAAAAAATTATTTGAACCGGTTGCGATGATTGATCCTGCAGAATCTGCAACTCCTTAATTTTTATAAGATAAAGCTTATATCCCTAGGATTTTTGATTATCCCAAAATTTTTACTCTTACTTATTTTAGTAGAGAATCAACTACGGTTATAGACAAAGTCCAACTCTTGAAATCAATTTTTTGGTGCTGCATTAGTATAGAAAATTCATTCATTATCAAACGCGTACCTCAAGCTTTTGCTGGGCCCCTAGTTGTTTTTATCGAGACAATCGCACACTTTGGTTCATCTAATTTTTTTCAACATGTTTTTTTCGACTCATGTTGTTTTGTGTTTGTTTTGTATCGCAAGTCGTGCGAAGCTTCGCTTCGCCTCCGTGTTCATTTTTCGCCTCCGCAAAATATATTCTTATTGAATTATGTGTTTTGTTTTGGGCTCAACAGGCTTCAACCCAACGTTTGACGCCTTTGTTGCCTCTCGGTGAACGATTTCCAATTGTTTTTGAGGCTATTTATGAAATTCATCCGATGCAACCATGAAGTTTTGTGGCTGTAGTTTTCCAAACTACATCCTTCAAAAATTACGAAGCCGGTTTTGGTAAAAAGCGGTAGTTTTCAACTTTTTTCAAGTTATTTTTTGCAAGTAATTTTTTCAACTTAATTTATCAGAAGTTTTTTTTTCATTCACTGACTTGTAGCACGTATTCAAAATTTTTCCAGCTAGTTTAAAGCTGTTGTTTTCCGCTATAGGTTTTTATTAAAATGAGTTTCATTTTGAGACAAACATTTGAAAATTTCGTGTGTTGTTTTTTTGGCGTTTTGTCAATTATTTTTTTTACGATTGGGTAGCTCTATCTATCGCAAGTGGTGCGAAGTTCAGCTTCCTCTCTGTGTTTTAATTTGACTTAATTTTTTGAATTTGTAATTTTTGTCGTTATATTTGGTCATAATTTTTGACTGTTTATTTTTTGTTTGTTTTAATGTCTACTGTGTAATCTAGTACGGATTTTAGTCGGCCTAACTATGAACGCACCAAGTATCCTTCTGCTTTAAGCAATTAAGAGTAATGAACGTAGTGAAGTTTTTTGAATAGGTCTTGCTGATTTTTTTTTTTCAGGAAAAAGTTCTAAATTATTGATGCACTTAACTTAGGTATAGTGCACTTTTTGAGTTCAATTGAAATTCATCTGCTGAAAGGCACGTAAATAGCATTCTCCAAATACGAACGTGGAAATGGCGAGATAAAACGTGAACTATTTCTAGTTTCGAAGGTGTTATTTAATTTTTAGGTTTCCAGCGGAATAAAAACTTTACCTATTGATTCTGTGTTCTCTAGTTGCGTTCATGTTATCAAAAAAGCACCGCGCATAAATTGTTCTAGAAATTCAAAGAGTTTAAAGGGTATCTATTTTTCTCTTTGAAATTCGAAGTTCGAGAGATTTTTTCAACAAAGTCAGTGTTTTTTATGTTTACTTGCGTTCATTACTCTTTTCCAATCTTCGATTGGCTATGTTTTTAACTATAAATGAAAGTTGTTCAATAATTTTTTTAAATTTTCATCGAATTTTATCTTGAAGAATTTCGTTTTTGTTTTTTTTTTTCGATCAAATTGATCGGTTGAAGTAATTTTTTCTGCTTTTTTGTTTCAGTTGGTATTGGGCGAAAAGACATCGAGTTTCAAAATTTTATAGCTCAAATTTTTCTATGACTGGAATTTGCTTTCTGTGTATGGCGACCCACCCAATTATTATTGTCTCAGTTGCTTATTGGTAAATAATTCTTAATGCTTACTTAACGCTGCTCATTGTGTTTTGCGACATTTTTTTCCCTCAAATTGTTTATCATTCTAGACAAACGTATGAATTTTTGTAGATCTAGTGTCGACGTTATTTGAAGTATTTTTTAAAAACTGGCAATGCAATGTTTTTGCTGATCGCAAGTGTTTCTCGAGGCTAGCAACAACAACCTGTTTCGCCTTTGTTTAATCAATGAAATGAAATTTTCTCACTATGAATTTTTATCGGGCAGTATGATTTTGATTTTTCAAGTTGACTTTCAAATTCGTTTCCCAAGTTGCGATCTTCGTTATCAGAAGCGACAGTAGCGCAAAAAATGCGAGCTTCTAAGTTTTATTGTGGCTTTTATTGTTTTTCGATTTTTCTGCTAAATCAAACTATTTATCTGTCCAATTTTCGTATTTCTTTATTATTTTGGCGCTAATGAATGTTATTCCGAAAAAAAGCAAAGGTAGCTCGACTGGTACGAGAATTTTTTCCGTTAAACTTACTTAACTTTTAACTAGTTTAATCTCCTCGTTGCTTTCCCTTTCTTGCTACCCATTTTTCCGTAAGCGCTACTTATTTTCCAGTGTTTTTGATATAGAATAAATTGAAGACATGATACAGATGAATTTGTCCCTCTGTTTTTGTGCTGGAAGAAACCCGGATTTTTGGGTTTCGTTTCAATTTTGTGACGCATTGGTTTCTTCTAAGGTAAAAGTAAGTGTATGTTATTCTGACGTGTCACAAATTGGCGAATTCAAATATCAAAACCTGTCTTCTTACGTCTAAATGTGTTTATTGACGTCACTCACTTTGCGTCATCATTTAAACAACTATAATTTTAGCTGAAGAGGAATTAATGGTGGTATGTATAACATCTAAAGTATAATCTATTTATCATAAAATAGTTTTAAATAATGTTAACTATTGTGAATACTACAACAATCTAGTAAATTGTTTAACTTAACGCAAGTTTGTAATCTACTTTTTTTCTGTTAGGTGATAATTTGGTAGGTTTATTCTATTTCAGGAATTAACTTACTTGATTTATAGATTGAAATGATATAAATGCAGTTTTCAGATACATATTTGTCGTGATATCTGTTCAAGAAATTGTATATAATCTTCATTTACCAACAACAGCTGACTAATCATTTTGGTACACGTTGGCTGGGGTCAATCAGTAAATTCGGCATCTGGGCGTGATGTTTGGACCTCGTTTCGGACGTTTTTCGAGGTACCCTCATGGTAGAAGAGGGGGAGGAGGGAATGGGAATCTGGGTCTGCTGCTACTGGCCTTCCAGATAATGCAAACTGGGATTGACAACATCCCCCTGGTTACTCTGGGCACTCTGTGTTTGAATTGCGCAATCTACCTCAGGTTCCCTCCAAACTGGATAGTCCCCCTCGGAAAAGCTTGTGTCGGCTTCACTCAGGTTACAACATCATAACAATAGCTATGATTCAAATGGTGATGAAGTTTCCTGCAGGTTCCTAAAGTGTTTAAAACAGGAGTTTTTTTCATTTGTGCGATTCATTGTCGATAAGTTCTATACAACTTTCTATCATTTGATTGTTCTTTGGAGTTTTATGATTTGCAAATTTTCTTGGAGTTTTATGATTTGCACTCGCATTTCGGTTTTAAATGAAAGTTTTTTTTTTAACTTTGCGCTGATTTTTCGGCTTCCGAATCGACTTATGAAATCGAGTGTTAGAATTTGATCCAGTACACTTATCTAACGTAGACACCTCGACAAGCGTGCAGCCATCAACGGCTGCACCTTAATAAATGTACGGGTTCTTTTGGGTTATACCCTCCCTAAATGAAAAACAGAAATTAAAGTTTTTGTAACAAAGTGGAATCGATTTTTACTAGGAAGGGCAAGTATTATTCTGGGGCTTGTCAAAATGGAGCAGTTTTACTTAATTCAGCCTCAAACTAGCTCCTTTTTCTTTTTTTTCCCAGGGGGTGTTTAACCGACAAGACTCAATGTATGCGTAACTGCATGCATTCAAGTCATGGTAGTCAAATGGCAGGGGTTTTCAAAAGTTACTTGCTTGCAATGAGATTCCAATTAATTCCAAATTAATTGATGAATTGCTAGGAATTCTACTTAGCAATTATTTATTGCAAACTTCTGTTAAATGCAATTACATTGGAAAGAATTGAAAAGAGCTATGACTTGAAAATAACAAAGCGCCTTCTCTTGAAGCCGAAATTACATCAGAATGACGTAAATTACATCACAATTACGTAACAATTGCGTAAAAAGAGTCACAATTTGTCGCTAAATTGCAGAACACTATTAATTTTCGACTTGTTAAGGTAATCTTATTTTCAGCGTGTTGGCCTGCCGCCGTATTCTTACAACACATGTAGTGAATTAGAATGAACGTAGTGAGTACACTTATATAGGTCTTGGTGATTTTTTTTGTTTGTTTTTTCCAGGAAAAGTCTTAAAATTTGTTCACGCTCAATTTTGATTTTTCACGGCATACTCTCAAATTCTCATTCAAGTTATCTCAAATTGGATTAATTTTATCGAAAAAAACGTTGTCATAAATTGTTCTAATTCAAAGAGCTTTGAGGCCATTTTTTTCTTCGAAATTCAGAAATTGAAGGTTTTTTTTTTTTAAAAAACGGTGTCATTTTTTTCAGTTTCCTTGCGCTCATTACTCTTTTCCGACTGTCAGTTGGCTAGAAACATTTTTTTTGAGACCTGTACAGGATGCAATTTAAAGTATCTAAACAGCTGCAATAGTCAAACGAAAATACAGAGGCGTCCGTTTTGGATAGCTGCATGTTGCGGCCCACCTGCTTGTTAGTCCCTATTAGCATTTGTGCTCATTAGCTAACCCATGTAAAAGAATCCAGCTGACTCGCACGCTTTTGTTATTTTTAACTCAAATTTGTTCGCTCAGATACTTTGCTATTGTCCGATTGTTCAGTTAGGCGAAAGTGATTTTTTCATTCTCCAACAAATCAAGTGCTATTTGAAATTAAATGAAACTATGAGCAAAATTTTTTATCGCTAGGGCATCTGATTTTTATATTTTCGGCCTTACTTTTTCTGTTTTCTTATTTTTGACTGTAGCACTGTGATCGGTTGAACTGTCCTTGTTTACTGAAAATGTAACGCGCATTGCTAGTATTTATTACCTTTGCCATAAGCAAAGGTGTTGCAATCGGGTACTAGACTTTTTTCTCGCAAACAATTTTGCTTGTAGAATGGTCAATTTTAGTAAGTATGGCAATCTTCATCCTCAATAGCTGACATGCTCAACTTATTGAAAATTTAATTGAAATTACTATTATTTTCAGGCAATAATTTTTTTCAATTAGCGTCGCTGTTTTCTTTCTAGTTCTGGTCCGTTCATTTTACGTTTTTTAGGCTTGCGATTAGCCCGTTTTCGTTGGTTTGTAGAAATTGAAGAACAAAACCGTTTTCGTTGGTTTGTTGCCTTTTATTAAGAGTGTGTAATTTTTTGAGCTGTTTTTTTTTTCAGAAAAAATTTGATCATGCTCAGTTTTGATTTTTCGCGGTTTGACTCTTGACTTTTTCAAGTTCAGTTCATTTCCCTTGCTAAAAGGAAGACAAACTCGGCTATCGAAAAGTGTAAAGGTCACTAAGATCTTAATTGATTTCTAGTTTCGAAAGTGAAGTTTAATTTTCAGATTTCGCAGCGAAAGTAAAAATTGACTTATGGATCTATTTTTCTCAAATTGGGCTAATTTAATCAAAAAAGTGTCAATCATAAATTGCTCTACATGTCTGTTTTTTGTTATGTTTTCCTTGCGTTCATTGCTCTTTTCCAACTGTCAGTTGGCTATGTTTGAAATAGCGCTGACCTTCAGTCGAGACGAACTTTGCCGTCATTCCGAGACGATTGTTTTTTCTACAACTGATTACTTAAATGTTTTGCGTTTAAGTTTGTATTTTTTCTATGTCAGAAGCACTTAAAATTATGATCACTCTGGAAAAAGTTTGAATTAATTGAATTTTGTACTTAATCAAATAAATTTCTGATTTTTTTTAAATGCGATTCAATTCTTCATAAGTTAACTGTGCTGCATTTAAATTCACAGCCCACAATTTTGTGTTAAAGACGAGCTTTCATAATTATTGTGTTGGAGTTGTGAATTTTATCTCTAACTAAATTGCAAATGATACGAATCTTCGATTCGCCTAGCTGGACTTTTTTAATTGCTTACACTTTCAATCCAACGTCAGTTTTAATCCAAAATTCAATTTTAGGTTTGGTACTTGAAAGAGTGGAAGCGTCTGCTGCTATCGCCCTGGTATCATACTTCAGATATGCATCTGTACTACAACATGAGCAGCCTCATCTGGAAAGGGCGTAAACTGGAGCTCAAATTTGGACCAATCACATTTGCAGTCACCCTCGCTCTCTTTTGCTTCCTCTCGCCGCTGATTACTGTGGGACTATCGTTTGCAGCAGCCGAGATATTAGAAGACGTTTCGTATCTCTCTCAATGTGCGGCTGGGTTCTCAGGCGTTCTGTTTGCCCTGAAGGTCCTCGTGTCCTATTATGAATCGGAGAGAAGCTTCACAACAGTCATGTTCTTTACAGTGCCGACCAGAATGGCGTTTTGGCTCGAATTAGTTCTCATCCAGATTCTCGTTCCGAACGTCTCATTTGTAGGTCATCTCGCAGGAATCCTGACCGGACTGTTGTATGTGAAGGGACCACTGAAGCCTGTAGTGAAGTCAGCATCTCGTCTCATAGAATCCATATGGTGTAAGATATTTTCTCCAATTGTAACACATCAAGTCAAATCAGAACAGAGTTTCGCCCCGAATTTGATCCCGCTCACAGATTCAATAGCGTTTTAACACTAGCTCTCTAGTAGCTTTCAATAGCTCTCTAAATTTTCGCCAAGGCGCGGCAGGTTTGCTAGCGTATAAAAAGGTTATCGAAAATAGCTACTTTCTGGCATGTTATTAAGAGTCGATGAACGTAGTTCAGACTCTCATATAGGTCGCGATGATTTTTTCGGTTTTTTATTCTGGAAAAATCTTCAAATTTGTTCACGCTCAATTTAGATTTTTCGCGGTTTGACTTTTGATTTCTTTTTCAGTTCACTTCATTTCTTTTGTTAAAATAAGGCAAACTCCACTATCGAACAGCAAAAATGTAAAGATCACGAAAAACGTGATCGACTTCTAGTTTCGAAAGTGGAGTTTAATTTTCGAATTTACCAGCGAAATAATAATTTTCTCAAACTTTCAGTCCAGTTTTCTCAATTGGGTTAATTATATCAAAAAAAAATGTCAATCATAAACTGTTCCAGAAATTCGAAATTTGAGATTTTTCAAAAAGTAAGTCCGTATTTTTTTTCGGTTCGAGTGCGTTCAATTCTTTTCCAACTTTATGTTGGCTATGTTTCTGTATCCAACGAACCCTGCCTAATAATTTCCTCTAAGAGCTTTTGGCGCGATAGATAATTTCGACAAACTTATACGCTTATAAATCTGTAGCGCCCCGGCAATTATGAAATTTAGAGAGCAATTTATGTCAAATACATGTAGAGGATGCTTTTTTATAGCTGTATCCAAGGAATGTATTTTTGTTGTGAATTATTAAAAGAGTTTTTCTTTAAAAAAAAAACAAGTTTTTTAGTCTTTGTGAAAAGAAATATTTCTTTTAGATGGTCAACCGAATCGTCGATCATTTCACAGCTCGGGAACCACGGGGGGCTATCATTCCAACAGCAGAAATAACAGTAACTACCACAATAGAGACCGAACTAGTTACAACAGAAGCGAACCATATGCGGGTGGCATGTCTGATCAAGAGCAGACAGAGAGGGCTATGCGAGATAGTATGACGTCACATCACCAAAGTCAACAGAGAAACTCGAATGTTTCAGCTAATAGTAGAATGTACCCGGATCTGAGCGGATACCGATACGAGCACGAACCCTCAGCGCCCCCTCCCCCTGAGTATGACGATCCGAATCCAGGAAGTACAATTTATAACGATGAACCCAGAGATAACTACCCAGATATCGGGTTTGTACGGCAACAAAGACTGAACAGATATACTTGACATTTAATGTTTTCTTTCATGATGATAATGGTGATCATCTATTCTTTGGATCGTTTAGTTAGTATATAAATTGAAATTTGTTTGTAGTTTATATTTTCTTCCGCAAAGGAACATAGTGAATTTGCAAGTAATACGGTGGGTACACTTTTTCGAACCTAACTTGCACATTTTAGTTTGAACAGAGAGCGAGAAAAGAAAAGCTTCTTTTTTGATTTATCCGCTCATAAACAAGAAAAAGTTAGCGAAAAAATTATTCTGCTTTAATTTGCGCAACATCAAAAAACTTTACAGAAGAACCCCATGCTAGAGTTTGTGTGCAAATTCCAGCCAGCCTCTTTCGTGCACTGGTGTCAGTTTTTCAGCATTTTGAAGCAAAATTTGGATGATTCAGAAAAATATGATGGAAAGCGTGCAAAATTGTTGGTTTATTCAGTTATTAGAAGAAAATCGAAGCTTTCTGTACTTTTTTTTGTTAATTCTTAGCTATCAGAATAAAAGGAAAGCATTTCTTCCGATCAAAATTTTTCCACTCCTTGCCAATCAAATTTGCCTTCTTGATGGTTAATGTTGATAATGTCCAAAATTTATGGTTTTTTATACTTTGTTTACCAACAACTTTTTTGAGATAGATTAATGAGCAGTCGTAACGTTCTAACTCTCCCTATAATCAATATCAAAAAGGTTATGGTTCTTCTGCAAATATTTTTGATGTTTTTTACGACCAATTAAGGCAGAAAGATATTTTTTGCTTTCTTAATTATGAGCGGAAAAGATAAAAAATATTTACTTTTTTCCCGCCTCGTGCTGAGTAGTGCGAAATTAATACATCCAATTAGATTGCCTGAATTCAATGTTGAAAAATTTATAGTACGGGATAAATTGCCAGGACGAAGTGAATTTCACTTGTATGGGTCTCTTTTTTCGCGGTTTGATTTATGATTTTTTCTTTCAATTTTTTTATTAAATTTTCTTAATTAAATGAAGGCAAACACTATAGAGCAGCAAAAATGAAAAAATCGCGATAAACGGGAAGGACTTTCAGCTTCAAAAATGGAATGAAGTTTTCTGATTTCCAAGCAAAATAAAATAATTGGACCAATTTGCTCCTATTAAACTAATACCTATTGATCCAATTTGCTCTAAGTGAGATAATTTAACGCAAAATCGGCCAATCATAAACAATATTTGAAATTCAATTTGTTTCAACACGATATATTTTTTTGCAATTCTAAAGATGAAAATTTTTCAATCTACTTTTTTCGGCTTCCCTGTTCTTTTAGATTTTTCCAAGTATCTGTTGTCTGTGTTCTTCAGATCTATGATTCCCGTTAACGATTTCCAATAACAAGAATTGAAATGACGCGAAATTGAGGCTTCATTTCTTTTAAATAGTGGATATATTTAGTAGAATTCCCAGAGGAATATCAAATAAACTACTTGAGCCAGTTTGCGCTAAAGTCTTACAGCTGTTGTGATTATCAAGTTTTTTTAAGCGGGTACTTAGATTTTTCCTCTAAACATCAACAGAGACATCTCCTTACCTTTTGATTTTTTAAAACTGATTTCTAGCTGGTAGCTGGCTGAAACTATCTATAGACTATTATGGAAATGTTATGTTTCACACGTAGCAAAATCCAATTTATACTAAGACTGCTTGTGTCGCAGAGCCATGCCATGAAAGTTCTGACTACCCTGTACATGATCTCAAGTACCCAAATCTTATTCGAATTTAGTTTATTGTTCCGACTTTCGATACGAAAGTAACGGAATATTTGTGCTCGGGGTGGGTTTTTTTTTCTTCAGACAAATTTCGACTTTTTAACTAGCCATTATTGACGGAATTTTTTTATATCATTCGAAAGGTATTGTTGTCCTGAGCTCAAATTTGAAAAGATATTTCACCTGTGATTATTTTTCGTAAAGTTACGGGGGTTTAAATATTGCAATTTTGGCCAATTTGGGACAATTAACGCGCGATATTTCGCGCTATTAACGCGTAAGCGGAGAGTTAATCCGTCTTAGAAATCGTTCCAAATTGGTTAAAAGAAGCTTATTTGCCATAATTGGTTTGTTACAAGGAGTGAAATCTATCCTTTTGTACTTTATATGGCGTGTGGGGGGATGATTTTCATAAAAAATTTCAAATTTTAAAAAAAAAAATCATTTTTTTTATTTCATTGAATTTTTTAATGTTATTACTGCTCCATAAACCTTAAAAGGCGGTCGGAACATTCAGGGCTTCGCCCTGTTACGAGCAGTCTTGTTGAACCTTCATAATCAATGTCAAGGATATTTTAATCGAAAACTTCTTTGTCAAACTTGGATTGTCTTTTCTCGAACTTGCCTTAAAAAGATTATTGGGTTTCGTTGTTCTATATTTTGTGCCTTAAACAAATTTTTTTTAAAGGAATAACATGAGGTTAAGTTGTGTTCACAATCAAAACTGTGCATTCACTATTTTAACTTAAAAGCATTTTGATAGGTTTTACACTTGCGAGAGCAAGTTTCTTGTAATTTGGAATTAGATTTTTTCCCGTAAACAACCTTTGTCATCTTTTCTAATAGTATTATCTTTTTTACTCTCATCGTTATCCCGCGCCCTTCTCTTCTTTATCACTTGAAGATTGTCGGCTTTATCTTGCGCTTCACATTCCGGTATTTTTTTTTAATTAAAATTTTTTTTCGGCTCAACTTGTCTGCTCAAAGTTTGTCGGATTCGCCTCGGTGTTAATGCTTCGCCTGTATTAATACTTGCTTAACAAGTTTTCTGAAAATTGGGTTTCTACAAAATTGACTTCAGCTGTTCGGCGAATAGCTAAAGATTTCCGGAAATTTGTTTCATGATTCTTCCTTTTCAAGTTAGATTTTGTTCCGACTTTCGAAGAAAATGGAATATTTATGCTCGGTGTGGTTTTTTATTCAGTCAATTTTTGCCGATCGAAATAATAGTTTTCGACAAAAATTGTTATACCCCAATGAAGATATTGACTTCCTGAGTTCAAATGTAAAAAGATATTTTACCTCCGATTATTTTTTGTAAAGTTCTGGGGGTTTGAAAATTGCCAAATTGGCCATATTCTGGACTAATTTATGCGCGCTTTGAAGAATTTTTTCATATCGCTGAGAGCGTAACGCAAATTTTTTATGCGTGGCGAATTATCCCGCACAACAAAATCGTTCCAAATTGAACTGAGGCTAGCTAATCAGATCGATCGGATTTATTTCGTACGACTCAACATCACACATATATTGTCCAAAATTTATAGATTTTCAATATTTTTCCCCCAAAAACTATTCGATATGAATTAAGGGACAGTCGGAACATTCAGGGCCTTGCCTTGATATACGAGCAGTCTTGTTGTTCTGACTTTCATAACGAAAGTAACGGATATTTGTGCTCGGGGTGGGTGTTTTTCTTCAGACAAATTTCGACTTTTTAACTAGTCATTTTTGACAGAATTTTTAAAATATCATTCGAAAGCTATTGTTGTCTTGAGCTTAAATTTGAAAAAATATTTACCTGTGATTATTTTTTGTAAAGTTATGAGGGTTTAGAGTTTGCCATTTTGGCCAATTTGGGACAATCAACGCGCAATTTAATTCGCGCTATTAACGCGTAAGCGAGATTTAATCCGTCTTAGAAATCGTTCCGAATTGGTTGAAAGAAGTTTTTTTGCTATAATTGATTTGTTACAAAGAGCGAAATTTATCCTTTTGTACCTTATATGGCGTGTGGGGGGATGATTTTCAAAAAAAATTTCATTTTGTTTTATTACATTTAACTTTTTAATGTTATTACTGCCCCATAAACCTTAAAAGGCAGTCGGAACATTCAGGGCTTCGCCCTGATACGAGCAGTCTTGTTCGTAGTTTGTTATGAGGTTATTTTTGCCGCAACTTCAAATGCTGTAGTTACATTCTCCGGGAAAGTTCGCGCATCATTGTAAATTCAAGAAGCCGTGTAATTATCTGTCTTCCCTGTGGAATCATAAATTTGTTGTTCTATTTTTTAGCTCGAATTGATCGTTTCACCAGTTTTTAATCAAGATATTAGTTTGATTTTGAAAGAACTTCACTTCACGGTGATGAAATTGGTTGGAGGCAGTACGTATTTTTAAAGCATTTGGTATCAAAGCAGATCGTTTTTGTGGCTTTGTACTTGTTCGTGGCTTTTGGTGTTTATTTCGAAACAAAACGAGACAAATTTAAGCTCAGTGTAAAATAAAATTTTCTACGGTTTAATTTAAGCAATTTTGGAGCGAGAGTCTGGTTTGTGTGATTTTCATTGCTATTATGGAAACCCATAGAGAAGAGATTGCGTTCGGCTTACGTTTACACAAAACATAGTTTTTAAACGTACCGCCAAATGCTTTGTGGACGCAACCCCTATAAATTGTTTCAAGGGACAATGGGTAACGAAAATAGTTAGGAACACTGTTCAAACGAAAAACTTGAATTTTAGAGACGCTGCTTGCTTTTGATCCAAAAAATTTTTATACAAGGGATCTTTTGGTATGGTATCTTTTGTCATGGGAGCTTTTGGTATGGTATCTTTTGTGCTGACACCGTAATAACATTAAAAACGTTAAATGTAAAAAAAAAATGAAAATTTTTTAAAATTTGGAATTTTTTTATGAAAATCATCCTCCCACACGCCATATATTTTACACGAAATATGGGGGCTATATATGCTATAGATTGGTTGCAATTAATGAAAGAGGTCCCCAAATTATAAAGTGCCTCAAGATCTTTTATTTTTGACTTCGGTGATGTCAATTGAACCATCAAGTTGTCTATTGGTTCACTTCGTTAAAGTCAATTGCTCCTCATTAGTAATGCGCGGGTCGTCTCTCTTCTTGAGCAAGGAGCGCAATCTATCACCCTTGTTACGGTACAGGGGGCTATCATGTGATAGAGCCCCAGGATCTACTTAACAATCACCCTCCCTTTGGCATCTTCTAAAAAATTGCGACCCCTATAAATGAAAGCAGTAAATTAGCACTAAAGCGTTGCATTTAAAATTCGAATTTTGCTGCAATCTGATTCGACTACTTAATCTACTTAACTATTGCCCCCCCCCTTTCTTGAAGGGGGGGACAATTGTTAAGTAGATCCGAGCCCTATTCTCGAGGACCTCTTAAAATCGCAAATAAAACTTAGATGTTTCCAACTTAATCGATTGAAAGCTTGCTCAAAAAAAATTAACAGTTCGTGAACTGATTCCAGCTATAAACCACCTGTAAATAATTCAACGTTCAATCATTTGACAGCTTGCGTCAGAACAAAACTTTCTTTGATAGTTCAGGTCAAAAAGCCTGCCAAGCCATCAAAACAAGATGAATTAATGCAAAATAATCTTGTTTGAATACCTTAGATAAAAAAGTTATGGCAAACCAAATCAAGCCATCGAAGCAAAGTTGATCATTTCAAAGTTTGTTCGCTTAGGTGCTCGCTTTAACTTTAATGGACAATTCATGATATCAAACGAATTTGAAACTCGGGATAAGGCAGGGCCCTCAAGCATTAGTGGAGGTGGTGGTTGTGAAACTGTTCCCTCTTCCCATGCTTACATAAAGGTTTGGGCTCTTTCTCCTCCCCCCCCCCCCCCCCCCACCTCACGCCAGTTTCAACTTATTAGTGTAACGAGTGGTTTTACGAGGTTGAGTATGGAGACCAAATATGTTTGCCGTGGCATTATTAGTCTGTATGTAAATTTTCATAACAATCGGACAATGTGGTCAACAAATATACATGTAAAAATTTGCAGGTGGGGGGAAGGAAAAAGAGCCAAGGTTTGATACCAGAGTTTGCGTACCCAGCGTCTGGTTTTTTCCTTCGATAATTTCTGAAAGGCTGCCATGGTCGTTGTCGGTTACGTTTGTGCTAAGTTGTATTGGATAGGGTTGATCCCGTGTTTGGCAATCATTCCCTATCCATTAAGTAATTTCTTCCTGATCATGGCGTAAGTCCCAGCAAATTCTTTCCGTCGGATCCTGCTGGCTATCCCATGTCAAAAGGAATTAAGGTTTTTACATAAAGGTTTGGGCTCTTTCTCCTCCCCCCCACCTCACGCCAGTTTCAACTTATTAGTGTAACGAGTGGTTTTACGAGGTTGAGTATGGAGACCAAATATGTTTGCCGTGGCATTATTAGTCTGTATGTAAATTTTCATAACAATCGGACAATATGGTCAACAAATATACATGTAAAAATTTGCAGGTGGGGGGGAAGGAAAAAGAGCCAAGGTTTGATACCAGAGTTTGCGTACCCAGCGTCTGGTTTTTTCCTTCGATAATTTCTGAAAGGCTGCCATGGTCGTTGTCGGTTACGTTTGTGGTAAGTTGTATTGGATAGGGTTGATCCCGTGTTTGGCAATCATTCCCTATCCATTAAGTAATTTCTTCCTGATCATGGCGTAAGTCCCAGCAAATTCTTTCCGTCGGATCCTGCTGGCTATCCCATGTCAAAAGGAATAGAAAAACCGTTGCGAAAATTGTATTTGCCTAACATTAAGCTAAAAGCGACACTGATGTTGAGAAGTTAAAAGGTACAGGAATCTGCACGGGTGGCAGGTTTCTATCAAGAATCGATCAGTATTTAGCAACCACAGATGATTGGCAAAGCCGAAGAACTTAAGTAACTCAATGAACTGATTCAGGGGAGTGTTTAGGGGGGTCCCCCTTTGGTACTTTTAAGAAATCCAGTTTTGGCCGACCAACCTTAAAATTTTTCTAAAGGCACCTTAGGCGCCAATATATACTAATTTTGAGGGGGGAGCGCGCGTCGAAAAAACGCAATTTTTCGGTCAAAATTTTCCAAAAAATGCCTAAAAAGGCCTTTTTTGGCCTATTTTTTTCAAAAATTTCCCTGCGGCGCACAAATTTTGGCCAAAATAGGAATAAAATAGTGCTTTGGGAGAGCTTGTAAAATCAATTAAAATCAATTTGGTCGACCTAAAAAAAGTTCGACAAAATTTTCGAAAATTTTTTGAAAATCCGCTCTCTCGAAAAAATCCTAGATCCCCCTCTGAACTGATTTATGCTATTTGACGGGTCTAGGACTAAATACCCCAGGAAAAAATCCCCCAGGATAAAATCCCACCGGATATAATCCCCCAGGACTAAATCCCCCGTAGGACCAAATCCCCCTCGGACAAAATCCTCCAGTTTTTAGTTTAAAATCCCCCACATTCGAATTCAATAAAACAGCGACACTAAAACTTAAATTAATTGATGAAAGATAATTAACAGAAAAGAAGTAGATAGATTAAAGACTAAAAACTAAAAGGACAAGTTAACAGCAAACCTTAGTGGAAGCGCGGGATTTTTTTTACCCCTGGGGGTAAATTTAACAGACCTTTACATTGATTGCACAAAATGTCATATTTGGGATTCGAACTCACGCTGAAGGAGCCAACATTATTTTCCATTCACTTGTCGTACTGACTGTGCCACGTGGCTTATTAATTTTTACAATCAAAGCTCATTCTTATAGGAAATCAACTGAAAGTTGGAATCTTGAAGTTGCTGAAAAGTCACGTCAAAATGGCGATGCATGTTTAAATGGAAGTCAATTCAAATTGGAATCAATAGAAACAATAAATAATGTGTACATTTTGATTCCCATCATACTGAATAAATTATGGGGGATTTTGTCCTAGGGGGATTTGGTCCTATGGGGTATTTAGTCCTGGGGGATTATATCGGTTGGGATTTTATCCTGGGGGATTTAGTCCGCAAGCGGCTATTTGACATCTCTGCGTATGCTTTTTTCTACATTTTTCGAAATAGTTTCTGTCGTTTTCTGCTTATTTTTTTTTGTTAAGTTTTTGCTTATTTTTGCGATGCGTAGCTTCGTGTTTTGATAGTTTTTTTCTACAACAACCATTTTTTTCAGATTTTGCCAACGCACGTGGATTTTACCTACGCTGGTACAACAATGTTTTGACAAGTCTTTGTTGTTTTTTTTGGTGTTTTCTATAATCATTTCACTTGCGAATGCACGTGTCTTGTAATCGGGATTTGCCTCTATGTTTATTTCGTTCTGCTGGTTTTATAGAGATACTTTTTTAATGACTGGAGCATGTCTTTTGGTGTCTTGATTTTTTTTTCAATTCGTTCAGAATCCGCCCGCAATGAGTTTCCATGGATGATAATCGATTTTCATGGTCATTTTAGTTACACATTGGGACCGCACAATCGATTAAAATCCATTATCTTCAATGAATTTAAATCGATTGTAATCCATTTTAAATTCATTATAGTGGATTGTAATAGATTATAACCTGTCTAAAGTTGGCTATTTTTTTATCGCCCTTCCCCCCTCCCCTCCGCCACCATTATCCCCCGTTTTTATCCCACTATCCCCCCGACCAATACCTGAGCCGCCCCTCCCCTCTTCCCCCCTCTTCGCGCCTAACCGTCTCCCAGCCCCCTGACTCCCCGAACCTACAATTTTCCTCATTCACCATAGCAGTTCTCAGCATTTTTCAAAGTCAACACCCCTCTCCGCACTTACATCCCCCCAAAAAAAACGTAAAAGGAGGAGGGTAAATATGTGTAAAGGGCTAATAGTGGAAGAGAGGGGTGGTAAGTGTAGGAAGTAAGATTGTTAGGTTCAATTGTGGGGTAAGTGGCGAGGGGCGGTGATACCCCAAATAAGAAAATAACAAGAAAAAAACGTAGAAAAGATAAGAATAAAACATAAAACAATACAACAATTTAAATCTCAATACAAAGATTGCAATGTTCAAGTTTTCAAATGATACCGCAAATGTTTGAAAAATCTAGGCTCTTGAGTAGAACAAATTATGATTCATTATAGCTCATTATAATCCATTATAATCGATTGTAAACGATTATATTGACCTCAACTGATTTCTTTTTTGTTGGCTTATAATCAACTTTTATTCCATTATAATCAATTGTTTTAGTGTATTATGGATACAGACCTTGAAAATCCATTATAATCTATTATAATTCATGAAACCTCAATCCTGGAGTTTTGTCTTGCTGATTTAACAAATTGCTGGGAAGTTTAGTCAAGGGGGAGGTTTGGTTTTTATCTTTTGATATTTTGCTGTTTGCTTGTGTTTTGAATGGCATTCTAATGGTAGAGGCGTTGCAATCTTTTTTTGGTCATTTAGCAACCGAAGACACCTTTAATATTTATTTTCTACCATTAGATTGTTTCGGCACACTTGTTCTCGAGGTAACGAATAAGCCTGGGACGGGAAATTTCCTGCTGGGCTCGATTCTGAAAGGAGCTCCTGTTTTTTCACACGGGAAATATTCAGTTTCAAAAACATTTGACAGATTATTTGTCTGCTCATGTTTTGTCGGCTTAGTTGCCACATCGTAGAATTGTTTTTTTTTAGCTTAACCGCTTTAATCTGCCCAAAAAATTCCGGCCGGCATTTTATTGCCGTAGTGGCTTTATTTTGCGTCGTCGTTCGATGACCGAAGAAATTGTTCGTGTGCGTGTGTTGAGGGGGAGGAGGACTTGAGTTTTTATATTAGTTTTTGTCTTGACTTTTTTGGCTGAAACGGTTTCTGCTCAGGTACTTTTGTCTTTTTTTTACTGCTTGGAAAGTTTTCTTCCGATGATAAATTCACATTCTATTGTCTTGACATGTTATTTTGAAAATAAGCTTCGTTCTATTTGATAAATTGCTTTTTCGGCAGTTCCGATTTTTTTGGACTTTTTTAAACTTTTTTTTTTCAATTTTTTTCCAGATGGTATTGCAAGTGGTTCGAAGCTCCGCTCCGCCTCTGTGTTCAATGTATAAATATCTTTTTAAAAAGCGATAGCCGAAAGCAGTCTGCCGACAGGTTGGTGGAATGCTTAAATAAAAGCCATTGCCTTAAGGCATTTGAACAATGACTTAGCGCAAATAAAACTTTGCATGCTTTTTTACTGTAAAACTCCGAACAGCTCAACGATAATCCGCTACTTAAAGGATGCAAACCTCGTAGTTTTGGCCTGGCCATGTGAACTGAAGCTGTTCAAAATTGATTTTTGAGTGGCTATGTTTTTGTTTTCTGGAGCTGTCGCTGCTGTGCTAACTACACGACTGGTTAATTATTCGTGTTGAACTACGGTCGCATTGAAGTACTCAATAAAATTGCCAATTTTTGATTTACAACAAAATTAACAGCACCAGGCGTACACAACTTTTGTTCGCAGTGTGACCTAGTTTGTTTGAAAAACGAGCATTTTTCTACAGCTGCAGTTTGTTAACCGATTTAAAAGTTCAACTGATTGATAAAAATTTATAACGCTTTCTAATATCTCACAGTCATCTTGTCGGATCTACTTAACAATCTCCTCCCCTATGGTACCTACTTAAGAATCTCCACCTCTACAAATAAATACAGTAAATTAGCACTGAGCTTTTCTATTGAGAGTTCTAATTTTGCTGCATTCTGATTGGTCGAAAAATCGACCATTTTGATCTATTTAACAATCTCCCCTGCCCCCTTTTCTTAAAAGGGGTGAAAATTGTTTGGTAGATCAATCTTGTTTGATTCAATTAGATCCATAGTTGGAAATTTATGTTAAGTTTATACCGAACAATGGCATAGCTTTTGCGGCAGGCGCTGGTCGGTCTATGATTTTCTGTAGGGGAAAGGGGTTTTTCAGAAAATTTTCAAAAATTTTGCGAACGTTTTCTTAACTAAATTGATTTTCTATAAAAAATTTATTCCGCTAAAAAAAATTTCGCCGTAGGTGAATTTTAGAAATAAACATACTGGCTTAAAGTGCCGTTTTTGTGAAGTTTCTGAAAGGTTTCGACCAAAAGTTGGCTTTTTTGCTTCTTTTCGATGCCCCGCCTTTTTATGATTTAGGAAAATAATTCAAAAATAAATTGTTGTTCTAGTTCAATGATTTTTATCATTTTTTCTCCTAAAATTCTGTGTTTTTTTTCTGTAATGGAAGACTAATTAGCTAAAACTGAGAAAAAGAAATCCTCTAATCTGATTCCGTGATCCAATTGTTCAATTCATTCTGAAAACCAAAAATAAGCAAACCAATTTTCCTCGAAACTGTGTAAACTTATTTAAAAAATCCTTCTTTTCACTTTGTCAAGTGATGGGAACAAAGCTTTTTTGTAAGAGTGATCATATTGAAACTTTTGCATTTAAAATTCGGGCTTCAAGGATGGGAAACTTTAACGCTGATTAAAAGTTTTATACTAATTGAGTGAAAGTAGGTTAAACTGAGAAATCTCACTGCATGCTAAGGCAGTCTTTTGAATTTATTTCTTCTTTTACAATTACTCTTCAGGGGGGGGGGGATTGGGATCTAGGATTTTTTCGAGGGGGATCTAGGATTTCGAAAACTCCGACGACTTTTTTTAGGTCAACCAATTTTATTTTCGGAGCTCTCCTAAATCACTATAAAGACCCTGTTTTCACCAAAGTTCCTGGCATTTTTTTTAAACGCGCTCCCCTAGAAGTTAATAAATATTGACGCCTTTCGAAAACGTTGAGGGTCGGTTAGCCACCAAAATTGGATGTCTTAAAATAGTATCAAAAGGAGACCCTTTGCGTCAGCAGAGGGTCGAATTCCTGTAGGTGAAGACCTCCACACCTTAGTATTTACTGCAGTAGCGGATTTAGGGGGGACACCCCCACCTCAGGGATTCGACCCCCAGCCGACCCAAAGGGTCCCCCATTATATCTTTGTATTATTTTGAGATATCCATTTTTGGCTGACTGGCCTTAAAATTTGTGTCAAGGCGCCTTTGAGGGGGAGCGCGCGCCGAAAAACGCGATTTTTGTTCAAGATTTTTGTTCAAGATTTTCCAAAAAGTGCCTAAAAACGCCTTTTTTGGCCTTTTTCAAAAATTTGCCTGCGGCGCAGCTAATTTGGGTCTTTACAGTGGTTTCGGAGAGTTCACAAAATCAACAACGTCGACAAAGTTTGCAAAAATGTTTTGAAAATCCACCCCCTTTCGAGAAATTCCTAGATTCGCGCCTGATTTACTATAAAATATTATTTCTTCTGATCCAACAAAGAAAAATCCAACGAATCTATTACTCGTTTTTTTTTGTGTTTTGCAAAAATGAATATGCCTGTCAATTTCTGTGCTAATTGCTACCGCTAACGGTTGTTGTTTTCATTTATTCCTGTATCTTGAATAAAACGAATGATTTTTAGTGTATTAATGATTGTTTTGACTGCCAAACTCATGTGAAATGTGAGAAGTATAACAAAAGACTATCCAGCTTTTGAAATTGCATCTACCACTATTTGTAATATATCACCGGAAAAAATGTAATAGGGAAAGTAAGAAAATAGTGTTTTCTTCATTTGTTTTTAGTTTGACTTTCTTACTCTAGCGTCAGCTTACTGTATTGTTACGAACCTTCTTTGTTTTTCTAACCTAACTCGCAAATATAAGTGTTCTTAAAAGTGTTCTTCACTTATATATAATTTTCACTCTAGCATTAAAAATTGCATAGCATCTGTTCCCTGCTTTAGTTGTGACTATTTTTTCACTATGAATATTAAGTTTCCGTGGCTAGTGGCTAGAGTGTGAGGCTATTAATCTTTAGTTCGCAAGTTCGAAGCGCAGACGTTGCTGAGTTTTTTGCTGATTCGAGGCGAATTGAACTTTATGGAGCTGCTTTTGTGTCGTGTTCTCGCTAGTGTTTGCGAAGCAAAACTTCGCCTCTGTGTTAGATTTTCCGGTGGGCTGGCATCAATTTTTTTTATTGAAATGTTTTGCTACTCAAATTTCTGCACAACAATATACCCAGTCTTTGTTTCTAAAATTAGTCTTTTTCAATTCAATCATTCTATAAGCAAAGATGAGTGCTAGTGTCAGGGAGTCAGAGTAAAACCTGGAAGCTTTTTACAGCGATGAAAAACTTTTTACAAGTAGTAAATTGAAAAAAAAAGTTTGCTTACTAATAAGACCAATTTTGTTGCCTCAGTTCAATATGACGTTATTCCATTCGTCGCTTACGCATTTTAAAACCGATATTGCGCGTTAGTTATTGCAAATTGATCATTTTTTCAAGCCCTATAGCTATTGAAAAATACACAACAGAATATCTGTATAGATTTGAGCTCAGCACAGCATCATACTTCAGATGGTAAATAAAAGTTTGTCAAAACCGCTCCGTTGACAAATCGAAATAAGTCTGAATAAAAAACACCACCTTTATCATGAGTTTTCCTTCAATTTATTCAAAAACTCGAACAGCAAAACTGCTGCTTATCAAAGCCACGCCTTGGACTACCCTGTGAGACCTTCAAGGCGTCAAAGATAGTTTTGTTTTGAAAAAAAAGACAAAAATTAAGTTTTAAAAATTTGTTTTGTCAGCAGACCTTCCCCCATACGCAATTTCATGTGTAAGAAGACTTATTAAAAATAGAAAAACTAGTTTTTTGGCTTTTTCATTCTTTCATTTTTTGGTTGAACTCAATTCTCAATTCAATTTAGAAAATTTCCTAAAATTAGTTAGTTCACCGTCCACTGTACGTGTTATTAGACTTTTGAAGTTTTTTGGGTTTTAAACCAAAATGACCATTTTCAAAACCAAACATTGATTGCGCTACAAAACTGTAACAGAAAAATTAAAACCAGTAGCGTGCCGAGGTGGGTGCAACAATGTAATTAAATTTGAAGGGGAATTGCGCGCCGAAAAAACGCCGAGTTGAAACGTGCTGAAAAGTGCTGAAAACGTCATATTTATTGTTTTTTTCAAAAACGTGTTTTTTTTTCAAAAATTTTCCTGCGGTGCAGAAAATTTTGGCAAAATAGGCTTAAAGTATTTTCGGAGAGCTCGGAAAATCAAATTGGTCGACCTAAAAGAGGACGATAAAATTTTCAATTTTTTTTTTCGAATCAACCCACTGATGCGCACGCCACTTTTGCGCACGCCACTGATCCAAACTAATATCAAGAAAAAAAGAGCTACGTTGGTCACAATTGATCCGTCAGTTTCTTCGGCAGTCAGAGATTATTAATTTTCCGGTTGCCTAAAAATCTATCAAATGAAATATAAGCTGATACAGCGACTGAATTCGTACTGATGATAATGATTGGTAAGTGCCAAAGAATGCTATCCGCAAAACATTAGAAATCAAAGAAATCTGAAAAAAGCTTACTGAGGACTGGCGAATTGGGGAATTAGCCTTAAAGTAATTAAAACACTTTTCTCTGCAATGGAATTTTGTTTTCAAAATGTTTTATAGGAATTCAAATTGTGGTTTACAGAGCTTTAAAACTATCTTTCACTCACATCCATAAGTCGTTTCTTCGTGGTACCGAGAGTTGCGTATAGAAAGTAACGCTGCCTCAAAATTGTAGTCAATCTGAGTCAAAAGTATTTTGTTTTGTGTTGATTTAGCAGAAATTCAAGTCACTCAAGTAATTTTATTTTTTTTAGTGTTCATAATTCTTGAAAACTTCCGCGACATCAAAGTCTTATTTCACGTTTTTTCATCATTCCAATACAAATGGTGTTTAAGAAACTAGACGACAAACAAACTAGACGATCAAAAAATAACGGAATCTAGACGATATCTTACGTGTAAATTGCGTGAAATTTGTTACTGACTTAAATTAACTTTTGGTGGAGCAAGTACTGGTTGTCCAACCGGTTAATCAAGTCATGGATGCCAAAGTTGTATAACTTTTGCAATTCAGAAAAGAAATTCCGTTTTTCGATTCAACGTTTTTACCCTTGCAACCACTTAGGGTGTTGCAATCGAATACTAGAATTTTTCCCCCGTAAAAAATTTTATTCACAGAAATAAGTTCATAGCTACAGTTCATAGTAAAAATTCCGTTAGGTACACTTCATCGGTCGGCTTTTTGTTTGTCTTCATATGTTTTGTCGGATCAGTTGCCACATCGTAGAATTGTTTTTTTTTTGTGTACGCAAGTTGCATTGTAGTTGCTTTTAGTGTTTTTTTTATTTTTAAAAACTTCATTCTGACCAAAATTTTTCAATCTAAAATTATTGTTTTTTTTTATTTTTGAGTTGTTTTAATGCAAACTTAATTGCGCCTCCCGTAAATTGCACATTGTGTTAAAAATTTTATATATTTTATAGATCTTATTGACTTTCATGACAAAAATTTTGTTCTTTTTCTTTTCTTCTCCCGTTTGATAGATTTCGGTTTATAGTAGGCTGACTTAATGGTCTCAAACTGAGACGGGCGAAAAACAGCTTGTATGTTCTTGTGTGTGTTTTGAGGGTGAGGTGAACTTAATTAATTTTTATTAATCTTAAATTTTTTTGATTTTTTTTTGTTTTTTTTTAGTTTTCCTTTTTCGGTTTCATAGGTTTCGGCCGATGTTCTATAGGCTTAGTGGCCTTGTATTGTTGTATGTGATGAGCAAATAAAGTTGTGAGTGTATGCGTGTGTGTTTTCAGGGCCAGATAGATTTATTAACTTTTTATAAGTCTTGTTGATTTTTTTCAGCTTAAAGAGTTTGTGCTTCGGCTTTGTCTTGGCATTTTTCCACAATTAGCCTAATTCATTTTGATTGATCTCGTTTTTTCGACTTTTTCTATTTTTTTCGACTTAGCGTCTTTCTTGTTTTGTATCGCAAGTGGTGCGAAGCTCAGCTTCGCTTCTGTGTATAAAATTATTTACAAAAATAATTTGGATGAGTTATGTGATCATATACCCTTTTTGTTTTTGTGTAAATGTATTCTAAATAAAAACTTTTGTTGGCCCAGATCTTGTCATCTAATTTCACAAGAGTTATTATCTAAATTCCGTTTTTTACGGTCATCTAATTTGCTTGTCGTCTTATTTTCTAGGCTCCTATAAAAACGAAACTTACTTGAATATCTCTGCCGGAAGGCTAGCAAAGATGTTTAATTTTATCAGCGGCTATTGAATTTTCTGAGAAAACTATCGAAATGTCAAATATTTGAAGGTGGTCACCCTAGCAAAACTACTTCAAATCATGCAAAAACTCTCAGTCACCGTAAAAAAACCCGAATTTTTCTTACCGAACTATAACACAATATTACTTCAACAACATGGGAAAGACTATGTGCATCACTCCGCGATGCGGCGCATGTCATCTTTAAAGCAAATCAAAACGCAATTGCTCGAATCATCGCTGATATCACATCCCTCTACCAGCAAAATCAAAAAATCGTCAGTGAGACGTGAAAAAGGTATCATTTGGGGGACATTTTCTTTATCCAACGAGTGCATCTTTCAGCTACATCTAGAAACAGGTTTCGATTTTGGTGCAGTACTAGAAGAACGCCGCCACTGTATACTGTGCCGGAAGCTCTTCAATAAAGTTATGCTTTAGATGAATTATCGTTACAGGGTTCTTTTTTTAAAAAAAAGAAAGGTTTATAATAGGCAGCTCACACTGTGAAGTCCTCTCAAAATTCATGCCCTATGCTAAGGCTATTTATCCGGACGGTTGGATCCTGAAACAGGATGGCGCGACCCGTCATACTTCCCTTGAAACGCAGATGTTATCGGAGTTCGATATTCAAACTTTGCCGGGGCAACCAATGTTTCCCGAACCCTATGAAGAATTTGTGGACCCTTCTCAAAAACTAGGTGGAAGAGAACTCCAGAGCAAAGCTGGATTTGACGCAAACTATTCAAGAATCGCTACATGCACCTTCAGCACATTTAAGATGAAAATTGATGACTGATTCTGTCTCACATGTATCTAAACGCTTGGAACACAAAGGAAAGTTTCTAAGACTAAACATCAAAACCGTGGAGCTTATTCAGTTCAAGTCCAATAATTCAACAACCGTAAATCAATCCAGTAAATCAATACTCTGATTGGAAGGTCAGATTTAGCTAGAAAGCTTACATACTGATTTTAACAGGGAGGTACCTGTTAACACTTTACAGCGATGGACTGAGCGCTCATAACTAAACAATATGAACTCAAATGATTGACATCGTATAAGTAGCCCCTCGCATTCCCATTAGGATTTAAAGTGTAAATACATAGAAATTAAATTTATTATGATAGTTTTAGGAACTGTTTTGAGTTTTAGGCTTTTCGCCGTCCCTTTCCCTAGAATATGAATTTTCTGTGTTTGTCGCCTCTTGGATTTTTTTTATTTCCTTCCCCCTTGAATGTCCTCTAGTTTCCTTCAGGACCGAGTCAATTATCACTCCCATTTTGTCAACCGGTTTTCGCGTCAAGTATTCGGTCAATTTTATGGACTCTCTCCCTCTGAATTTCTGACTTTTCCTGACTGCTGTTCGAAAGAACTTCCTGGAAACCAATGCTGGTCTGTTTGCTTTTTGGATTCCACTCCTCTGTTTTTCTGCCCGGTTGCTGTGGCTTCAAATTGTGCCATTACAACCATTATAGTTTCAGCGGTGTCGTTTCAGAAGGTCTCGCCTCGTCGCTATCGCAATCGTCGAATTCTATCGTTTTCGGCTTTTGCGGCTGCAGATCTTGGCTGGCTTTGATTTTGGGCTCGTCATTATGGCCCGCTTCGCGCTTCATAGGATCTCGCGCAAAATAATTGGTTTCCTAATTTTTGCCGTTAAAGGCGATTTCGGAATCACTGTTGCGGGACTTTTCCCAGGAACACACCTATTATATAGTCTGACATGATGTCTAGATTTTAAAATTATTTCACATTTGAGTAGTCTATACCGTTTGTGCGACTTGCTCGCCGTATTCTGGTACAAGTTCAGGTTGTTGCCTTGGTAAACTTCCCTGCTCAGAATTTCGTCTCCATGGTTCTATTTTTCAGTGTGAGTTTGCTGGTCAAATGATAGCTTGATTGGGGAATTCCTCGTTGCTGGGGCGTACAGCAGAATCAATCTCTGCTCCCATCTGGCGTGCTAGGAGTATGCGACTTTCTCGAAAACGGGATCTTTTTAATGTGAGCAAGATTAATTTTGCTTCAGTACGTTCTCCTAAATTAGATTTTTCAGGTTCGGTTTTTTGGTACGATGACTCAACTTGCTCCTGGTTTCCCTTTCGCGATGTGCTTTGAACGGGATGCGTTTAGTATTAGATTTTTTCGTAAACCAAAGAGCCCCAAATGCCCTCTTATTCCTTGCCTCGAGTAGTTTATTATCACTTTCCGTGGCGTAAGTACATTTTTTTCAGACTATCGATTGTTCTCTCCACTAAAAACGTACCTCGATGATTGTTCACCGTAGATTAAGTTGATTCTATTCCCTTTCTATTGGAAAACTTTTGAATTGATTTGATGCAAAACAAGACCTTTATTCAATATGTAACTTTCGCGGCACACCGTGTTGGAATATGTAATTTTCAAAATTTCATAAACTTGTCCATTGTAACCAATGCGGTGATTTTAGCTGATGGCACCTTTGAAAGCCAATCAGTCGCGACCAAAACTTAATTTTATGTTCGTTTATAGAGCTAATTGAACCCCAGAATTCCAAAAGCAGACATTGTTTTGATTTCCGTGGTTTGAGATTTTCTCTCTCTTCTACCTTAGGTAATTGTGTTTTTAGTTTCTTATCAGTGCAATGTTGACAGTATGTTGCGTTAGCTTTGGGACTACAGTACATCCATAGAAATTAAACATTCCGGGCCGCCTCGAACATGTTCCGCTTTTCGTAATAATCTGGAGCGATAGTTCGTTTGCGCTCAATTTTTGTTTATATTTGTTCAATTTTATAAAGTTTTTGCGTTTCTGTAACACTTTGCGTACTTTCCTCAAATATTTATCACGCGTTGTTTGATGCGATAAATTCAAAGTTAAAACAGTTCAGACAAGGAAGTTATTTTTTTTACAGTATAAAAGAGTGTTGGTACTATTGGTATCCCTTTTCGATCAGCCTGAACTATGGGAAATAGTTCATCTGGGAAATTTGAACTAATAGATTCAACTATTTACTCGTACTGATTTGTCAGTTTCCGGGTCTATCAACGTAAATTGGTCACAGTATCCAAGTTCGGGCTTAACGCTATTAGGGATCTTGCCAAAAAAGTAACTTAATGAAACAAGGGATCGATTTATCAGGAACACTAGATTTTTGTTGGTAGTAATTGATGTATGCCGATCGATTCTGATTGCATGAGTTTTCACCATAAACCGCTAATTTAAGTAAGAAATTTTTTCATTCTTGCTTTTGATTGGCTGAGACATGATTAAATTAATTGCAACCAGTTCTTGGACGCTTTGAAAATGAACTACCAAGGGGTGATTTTTCAGGTGCGTTACCGAGATATATTCTGCTTACAATAATTTTTGGTATCGTAATCATACTTTTGTTTTGGGTTTGAGGTTCGGCAGGTAACTTGATTTTCTTGACAAATAATCTGCTATAAGGTATTTTACTCTTAGTTTGTGCTCGTTGACGAAACCGAAAAAAAATCTATCTGTCTAGCCATCTAGTTATTTTCAAGAAAGAAACAAATTGTTTAACTTGTTAATTCCGTTCAATATTTATACTAAGGCATTATGTTTTGCTTTTATATCAGATCATAAACTCTTATCCACATTGTTGAAAAGAAATGACAACAAAATAAAAATATTTTTTGAAAATAACCAGGTAGTTAGACAGATTGAATCTTTTCGATTTCGTTATCGAGCACAAGCTATGAGCAAATTACGGTTTAAGAGAATGTTTGTCTGGACAAATTATTTAGAAAAAAATCTATAAAACTACTCTTTAAAAGTATGATTTCGGTAGCAAAAGTTATTGAAATCAGAACAGACCGTGTATTTTGGTTAAGCTCCTGAAAAATCATTCCATGTTTTTTCATTTCCATAGTGTCTTAAAACAGTTTCTTTTCAGTTTAACCACGTCTCAGCCAACGAGAAACAAAAACAGAAAACATTTAACCGACTTTAAACCATGGGTGAAGGTGGATTGTAATTTTTCTTTCTATGATAAAAAAATTTTCTGCTTACTCACTACAGCCAGTATTTCGCTGGTTGAAACGTTTTTCAGCCTCGATAAGAAATCGCGATAAGATTAAGATTGGCCGTCTCTTTGGATCCTAGCTGTTTCAATTTGCTCCCAAGTAATGTGGCTCGCGTCGCAGACTACACTTTGTGGATATCAAAAGCTTTAGCTCCTTGATATTTGCTACTCCCTGATCGAAAAAAAATTAAATAATTAATTCGCTCTCCTCAGTCCAATTTAAGCTTTGTTCATACTTTTAAGATTTCGAGTGGCAAAAATAGGTCTATCAACGCTGGTAGGTAATTGACGAGACTATTTGTTTAGCCCGTGAGGAGTTTAAGTTGCGTTACTGTTTTAGTGGCGGCTAACGCTACAATTGGCGTCGTTTTCCGTTTCAGTGGCTGCATTCCTGCTTTTGTATTTCAATAGCCCAACCATTTGCAATCGCGTATCGCAAACTCGCATTTTGCTGATAGGTTCTTGTGATGCAGTTTTTGTTAAGTTCTTATTACAAGGAGATCTGTTCAATTTCAGTTCTCTTGGTTGTGATTAGTATATCGTCAAAAAGTTCTTTTGTTTGAGGGAACTCGCTAAAAACTGAGTTTATCACCCGTTGAAACTAAGCTGGCGATAATATTATGACCTATAAATTAGTTCGGGGTCGATTAGAACCGGTAGAGTTTTTCCCTACACTAGAATAGTTACAATAATTTTTCGTTTCTTGGCTTGTTGGTTATTGACCATACGCGAACTTCAAATCCCTTGTTGCTAAAAATACATTGCTTTGGGTCTTCTCTCCCAATAAGTGCCCTATGATATCCACATACCATCAGGTTTAGCATTTGATATTTGATTTTGTGAACCTGTTTAGTGAGTTATTGTGACTTCAGTCCTAATTTTTTGGATCTGGCTTTTCAGTGTGGTTATCATTGTTGATACGAAATATCGATTCGAATACGCTTGAAGTTTCTGTATTTAAATCTGGTCTTGCAATTTTTCATTTTCTCTTTGCTTTTTTGTTTGTAGCGTTATCGTTATCGGTAGCCTGTGGCCTTTTTATTTTACCGGAAACAAGTTTCAAAAAATCAGCTTGCGAAAAACTATTCCTAATTTTAGTTATTAGTTGGGCAAAATGCTTACCGAAGTATTAGTGCCACGGATCGGCGTCTTTCCGTCTTCTATTGTTTGGTTTGTGCTTTCAACGGAGTCCTCTCTCGGCGTGTTCATGATAGCGACTCCTCTGCACAGTTTGTAGATGAATCTTGCTAAGCAGGTCTTTTCCCACCATTGATTGTCTGTTGCCACCGATCACTCTACTTTCAATTCAGGTTTTTCATCGACTCAATGCCAGTTTCGCGTTTTTCAATCTGATTCGGTTGTTTTTGATCATGTTGTATTAGCGAAGTCCTTCGTCCTCTGTGCTCTACGGTTTCAATTGGATTACTGCCTTCGCTTGGATTTTTCTGAGGTCCAACGCTTCAAATATTGATACGAGCGACCTGCTGTTGATCATTATTTTCATCCATTGGTTGCGAGTTTCAGTTTAGGCCATGGTACCTTTAGGTGACTCTCCCTCTATCTCCTTTGACGTATCGTCATTTTTCAATAGCTATCTGAGCTTTCCGATGACCAGCGATGCTTCCTTCTTGAAGAACAACTGCTTTCGCGTATTGCAATGATACTTCATCCGAGCGGCCGTCCTTGTCCTCGACACATCTTTCTCTTGAGTCGATCAACCGAACATCCACCGCGTGACAATTGTTTTCTTATGCATGTTTTCCACTAGTGGCCTACATTCTTGCATAAATTGCATATCGGTGATCGTGAGGGACATTGTACAGGTCCTCCTGTGTGATTTTTATTTGGTCGCAGTCGCAGCATGCGTTACTGTCCGTCATTTTTGGTCCTTCGTGATAGTTGATAGTTTGTAGAGGGTCTCCGCTTGTAGAGGTTCCCACCAAATTTTCTTTGTATTTTTTGGCGTATTTTTTTAAAATGAGATGGCTATCGTGAATGCCTTCTCCGGTGATTTTTTTTTCACATTTCATTCAGGACGTCCCGTTTTTTCATATTGAAGTTAAATGGGTCGCGCTCTATTTTCCGTTACTGCCCTTTTAGGTTGCTCGTGGCCGCTATTCCGCTTAACTCTGCATAAAAAATCCAGACTTTCTTCATGATTTTTTCCCTTCACCAACATTGGCTCGTCAAAAAAAAGGGTCGATAAAACGTATCAGTCTAAATCCGTTACTTCAACAACCCTAACTTAATCCAGTAAAACGATTGATATAGTGGTCAGAAATAGCTTTATACTGGTTGACAGGCAGTTACCTGTTAACACTTGCAGTGATAGACTGAACTCTCGCAACTGAACAATATGAACTGAAATTATTGACATTCTCTAACTAGCCCCCCACAATTGATTGATATTTTTGCGACGAGATGTACGAGCAATTAAGTTTTTAGACGAAACAACTGGCAAAGATCAAGGTTTAAAATCTGCAAAACCCTGATTTTTTGTCTTTTGTTTTTTTCTTATAATGAAAGTGTGCAAATAAACATCAGATCTGGTTGAAATATGTTCGCAAACAAGCAAATAAGTTCAAATATGTTCGCAAAAAAAATCCTAAGAAGCTAATTGCAAAGAATCTCCCTTAGAATTTTTCTCATTGTAGAGAAAAGGCGGTGTAAAACTCAAATTAAACTTTCTCATTGCAAAAATAGTTTTTTCTTAAGTCTCAGAAAGTTCTGAATTAATTGCAGAGCAATCAGCTACTCCCGATGGTCTGGCCCTTCCTTAGGGAGGAAATTTGCACTATTTAACGGTATTGCCGTATTTTGTGATCAAACTGAGATTTTATATTCTAACAGTTCTTAAATCCGTTATTTTCAACTCCGCTTAAAAATGCGCGCGCTGTAGACGTATTATGGTATGGTTCAAAAATTAAGGAACACCAGATAATTCTGGTTCAGTGGTGATAGGTTGTTGTATATTTAATATTAGTTAAGCAATTTTGGCTTTTTTGAGCTCTGACGAAACATTAGAAAAACCACATGTAGAAAAGCCATATTTTATGTGTTAAAAAATCCCAACTTAGAGACCCTTTAGAAAACCCAGATGACCAGAATAGAACGGGGTTGGTTTTTTTTTAAATTATAAATCTAGAAATTTGAACGGGACGGTTCTACAGTTGATTTAAGATTTTATCTTTTTTCGGTCTTTTCCGAGTCAAAAACGTTGTTGGTCAAAAACGTTGTTGAGTCAATATTTTTTTTTATCAAAAGACATTTCTCAAACTCAAATTCTACCTAGAAGCCATATCTTCAGAAAAAGACTCATTTTATATTTGTTCTTTGCTACCGTGCTAAGGAATGTTCTGTGTTACTTGTTTTCAAGACCATTTATCCACTAGGGAAAGGACCAACATACGAGCTGTACAGCTCATCACCGCGAACAGCTGATGTGCCGCTGTTTAAGAACTGCATGCAAGTTTTTTAGTTTTTTTGTCTGGGCTGGGTAATCTTGCCTCACTCTCAAGCAACGAGCCCGGATCGTGGTGGGCATCGAACATCCGACCTTTCGCTTGAGAGGCGGAGACGTTATCATTTCACCACCCCTACCTGCGCAGCGCCCAATTGATTCTTTTGGTGTTCTGGCAATCCAATTGCTGTTCTGGCAATCCAATACATATTAAAAGTTTTCAAATTAGTTTCCATTTACTTGAAAAAGCGTTCGCTTTAAGTCTTGGTGTAGACAGGCTCAGCATTTTATTGATAGCAGATAGTTCTCTTTCAGTGGTGTGCGGTTGGTTGTCTACTTTGCCGAGGGGCAACAATTTCAAATTTTTCGAGCTCTGCTGAAAGTCCAGAAAGACCATATGTTAAACTTTTGGGCTCAAGGCAAAATTATGAGCAAAAAAAACTGTGCAAAATTTTGAGCAGTTTTGGAGACTGGAAAAATTTAGAAAACAGAAATGAGGGGGGTTGTTTTTTCCAAAATTTATATTAAACAAAAAAAGTCTCTCTTAAGTCATCTGGGCGGGGGATGATTGATCTTGTATTTTGTCTTTTTGATCTTATATTTGATACAGTTGATATTGTATTTTGTCTTTTTCCCATTTTAATCTGATTCCAAAAATAAATACAAAACTCGCCGCTCGCGGCTGAAATGATTTTCTGTCGCTGAGGGTGGGGGTGGGGGTCTACAATGGAAAGAGCCCTGATATTGGCGATGATCAAGGTGCGAATCAATAGTCCAATAAGTAGCCGCCTATTTACTTTCACAGTAGTATAATCAATCAGAGCTTACAAAATATACGGTGCATTTCTTCAGCACAAAAAGTATTTAACTATTTTAGCCAATGAAAAGAGAGCTGAATATTTTTCTTTGATACGATTTTCAACAACAGAATTTTTTTAAGTCTGCAGATCTGAATTAAATCGACGGTTAATAAATTTGTACATTTTTGTCATTTTTCAATCTTGAAGAAAATACTCGACAATATTCACGAGTCTCTCGATACTTTAAGCTAACTGCAGACTGAAAATTTATTGCCTGTCAACGAAAAGCGCCACAACTTTCACATTTTTTATTTCTTTTCACCGCTATTAACTCCGGGATCGTTTTCTGTACCGGCTCTTATTCGATTGATCTCAAGTTCAAAATGGGTTTCGAACGAGTTTCCATAGTCTTCATTTGCTTGTATCTGGTCAGTTTTTGGAGAATCGTTCATAGCGACAAAGGTAAGAAACTTAAATGTCAAATCAATAATATTGATATAATTTTGTGAAACATCTCCTTTATTTGGTTTCTTGAAAAGCTCAACGTTTTTTAAATATACAGAAACAGTTTCCATTTCAGTATATTTCAGTCCAGCGAAAAATTGAAATGGAAGATGAAAAATTAATAAATCTGGGAATCCGTGTATTTAAAGCGAAGCTTAATATGAGACAAATCTCGTTCAACAGATTCGAGATATTTTAGGCAACAAAACGTAATCTGTTTAATGCAAAACATGAGACATTATTTTCAAAAATGCAAAAAAAAACTATGAGAAAATTGATAATCCGAAAATTTTAATTTCACGGAATGATTTTACATGCACGATAGCTTCAATTTCAAATTATTAACACGCTTTTGGCTTCTCCCTTCTCCGTTTGAATGGTCTTTGTGACAGACAAATGGATTCCGCCTGCTCAACCCTCTTACAGAAAAACCGCCACGCCATACAAACTTCTAAAAAAGTATATATTACTAATAAAGCTGATTTATGAATGCTTTTGATTAAAAAGTCTTCTCTTAGGTGATTTTGGTCATTTTTAAAATATTTTTGGTGTCTTTTTTACTGTAAACTTAAAACAAATGCAAATATGATAGCTTGATTCTTCGAAAAAGGGAGATTATGTCAAAGATGCGTCCCATTACCGTACGCGTGTAGCAGTATTAGAAATTTCAATTGTATCACAACGCATTGATATTAACTGGAACAAGTTTTCAATGCTCTCAAATAAGATTTCAGATGAATTTCCCTGCTTGCTAAAAATAGAGAAGCTTGCTGCTAATTGTAGGCCCTCTTAACTGTTCAACCCCTACTACAAGTCCAAATATTTTCAACATCAGAGAATTGGGTTGGCAAATAGAACGGACATGCTGCGAGACATTTATGACATATTACGACATAACTGGTCTTTGATGCCCCTCAATTTCAAATAGGGGAGCAAGAAAGTATCGCCCAAGGTGTAAAGTTTCCTGATGTCCTGTACTTGCTCTGTTGTCATTTTGTTTGAAATCACAGCGATGAAAAAATCCAGATGCTGGCGATTTTGTTCAGGAGGTCTAGTCTCCTGATTCTGAAAAACAAAATTGATTACAATTTTCAAAACTTGAAAATTAATTTCAAGTCTTCAATTCATTTTCTGCTTCACAGATATTTCCATCTGGAGATTCAAAACACAAAAATTTTCCAAAAAAAATTATATCTTCAGTTTTTGTCATGAAAACTACTGAAGGGCTCGGATGGTGCTACAAAGCAATAAAGCGTACATGGAAAGTCTTATGCAGATTTTGAGAATATTTGCCCAGTTTTCAACATTCAAACTCAATTGACAAAATTTGTTCTTTGACGCACTTAAAATTATTGCTTTCAGAGTTTCAAATTTGTTTTAGATTTTTCCGATGTTCACATCTCGTTTTAATGAGAAGTTCTAGCATTGAAAAGAACTTTTAAAAACCGGGTAGTTTTTTTTTTACCTATCATCTCAAGCTGATCCATTTCCATGGCTAGCGCTAACTATTATCAGTGAAATTAGTCAAATAATTTTGGGAATACAATTGACAAAAGATGTGTGTCAATACAGCTCGTTATACAAAATCAGAAAAAATGAAAAACAGAAAAATCATTCAAAAATATCCGTAAATTAGCTGTATTTTTGCCAATTTGTTCTAGTTTTTGCATTGTTAGCACATTTAAAAAAATCTATGCATGCGTAAAAGTGGGCTGTAACTCAATGGAAGTCTTTTTCTTCTCGTATTTTTGTCATCATCATCAATACAGGACAGGACGGTTTCAAATTGTCACTGCGTTTCTCCCTGATTTCGAAAAAGGTGGTTTTCCGCCCCGCTAGTTGAGCAGAATGCATCGCACAGGACAGTTAAATGATCGGTTTTGTTCATCTTGTTTTATGATGATTAAATCATTTGTTCACATTGAAATGCATTCATCGTGCAGACTAATAGCGGCTACCTGGGCTATTTTGACCAGGTGCAAAGTGGCCTCAGAACAAAACAGAATCAATTCTATTTAATCAACCTCTAATGACCATTAAATGCTTGGATAATTCTTCACCTTTGAATCAAATATCTACTACTAAAACAGACAAAAAACGCAAAATACAACAAGAACAGTTGTTATAAAAAATCCAGCTTATCAGATAAATGTTCAGCTTTTCAAAGGGAACGGACGATTAAAAACAAGATATCAATTACAAGACTCAAGTAATATGAAAACACGCCTTTAATAAAAATTTGATTTTCTCTAATTTAATTTTATTAAAGCGATGTTTAGTTCGTTTGTATTTGTTTTTCCCCTGTTTTAGAGGTGCTACTAGACCGATCCAGTCAAGATAGCCCGTCTGACGAGGCGGCCAGTCAAGTGTGGTCTGACTTCGTTGCCGTAGGAACAACTGGAAAAACCAAACATGGTGTAAGTTGAGGGTGTAAGGCAAATATTTTGTCCTGGGATATTTTGGCATGGTGTCATATGCCGTGACTACAAAAAACCACCAAATTTAGAATAAAGATCGGATATAATAAAAGCAAGACATTTTTTTCTTAATTACCACAAAACGAATTTTCGTTTTTCCATGGTGAATTTTAATGTTTGAGCTGAAACGAACTTTGACTACTTCAAAGAGAGCCGCAGTAATGGTCGCCTGTTTAAGAATTCTGTTGAAACTATTTTAATACAATTCGCAGTTTGTTTTTCCATATTTGCTCAGTTGCTGAAATTTAGCCAATAATTCAGAAAAGCTCTCCTCAATGAAAAAAAACTCGGTTTCTGCCTTCAGGGAGAATAATAAAAATTCTATTATATTTGTGTAAACAGGTTTTAAAACTCATTCATTCATTCATAATTTTCAACTCGACCATGTTTTATGGTGTCTTTTTGTTTAAATTTTTCAGAAGTTTGGTCAATTTGTGCGCCTGAAAGTAGATTTGGTAGAAGATTTGGCGTAAAATTTGATGTGCTTGTACCGAAAGGTACATATAATTTTCGCGATGTTGTTTTCTTTGTTAGATTTTGGACTGTCGCTGAGATTGATTGTAACTTTTAATGGCTTAATTTTTGCCACAAAGCCACTCGAGTTGTTTGACCAAGTCAGTCTCTGGCTTTTCTCGTTAAGTATTAATTCACAAGTGACTTAAAAGAGCGAATCTTCATGTAACTACGAGTAGTGCTGTAATTAACCGATGGATTTGTGTTTTAGCACAAGTTTCGTACCTTTTCAATCTTTAGTGCGATATACTTTGAAAAAGTTGAAATTACCCACGCCTAACCAATCGAGCTTTGAGTTAAGTTAACTGATTATTCTTGAAACAATTTTTTGCCGCTTTTAAACCTCAGTTTCTTTTTTAAAAAATTGTAAAAGAATAATTCAAGCGTAATTTGCGTTTTTCTACTCCTGAAATGGACAAGGAGAATCATTTTGAAATTTTTTTGTGGCCAGTTAAAAATTTTGAAATGCCTTCTTTTTGGATGATAAGATTTGAAATCAATGTTTTCAAATCTTTTCAAGGTATTTTTTCATGTTCACATAGTTAACAAATAAGTAATTTGCAGAAAGTAATTAATTGATCGATCACTAAATAAACAGCAAATTAGTTAACGAGAACAAGTTAAAAGCTAAGCAAACAAGTGCAAGTGCAAAACAGTTTCAAGAGGCTTAGTACCCCCATTGATTGTGTTTGAATAACTAATGGGTTAATTGGGCTCTTTAGTCTCTGGGCGTGACATGGACATTAATTTGCTAACCTATTGAGGCTAGCCCGACTGAATTAAATCAAAAACCTCCTGCTGCGAGTATCATGATTCAAAAGTGTTTACAAGCATCAGGTGAACGTCGGCCCTCGCAAACACGAAACAGTGTTTAGCAAAGAAAACAAAAAAAAACAAATTCAGAAAGCTTCTATGATGTTTGAACGGTATTGCGGCTAAATAACTTTAAAAGGTTTTATAGTGAGATGGTGATGAATGATAAGTTCATTAATTTGAGTTCTTAAATTTAAGCAAACACTCAATCATTTCAATATTTTTTAAAAACTTATGGTGACGTTGTTTTTGAATTGTTTTCCAGTGGCAGTCGGGTGGCACGAGAAAGAATGGGTATGCTGTGTGCGACACTGAAGTGGAGGGGGCGGAGAACTGGCTCCGCACTCCCTACATCGCACTGGATGACGCCAAAATACTCAAGATCAGAATATGGTCAGCATTCACTATACTACTCTAATCTGATTGTACCAGAACATTCTTATTCTAGAAAGTTCATCCGTATTGCAAAAAATATAAATATAGATAATTTTCCCAGAATTTCAATCTTATGCTAGATTGAAAAGAATTTTGAGCGAAATTTTTTTGCCTTATTTCGAAAGAAAAAATTGCGCGTTCTAAAGAGCGTTTTTTGTCAGTAAGCAAGTGCGAGAGTTTTTCAGGTACAACCAAGAAGATTGCTCTCTAGCCGAGGAAAAATCTTCAAAAAAATGTGATAACAAAATCAAACTGTCGTATTTGCATCGAAGTAACGCCTCGCCCGACGACAAAGCGGCATACAAACCCCTTGATCAACATCTCGGAGACCTATTTTTCACCGAGACAAAGCTCGAAGAGTCGAGTCAAGATGACGCGTTTTTATACGAAGCCGAAATTGACCTGGAAAGGATTGCCGAGAATAATTTTCAGCTAGGTCGGACTGTTTCCGACGGGGGAATCTACTTGGCATTTACAGACCACGGATCCTGCACTGTTATTCACAGTATTAAAGTGTTCTACTATTTCTGCCCTCAAGTCGTCAAAGATTTCACGCTCTACCCACGAACTACAAGTGGTGGTTCGTCGAGTCCAGTGTTCGGCTCGTGTCAGCAAGGCGCCAGCTCGCAACCCGATAGACAACCGAAAGCACTGTGTAACAATGCGGGAGGATGGGACCATATGAAGTCGTCTCAGGACAAATGTCAATGTGAGGCTGGCTACGAGAGCACGAACGAAGATCGAATAGATTGCACTCGTTAGTATTAACACTAAAAAAGAAAAAACAAGAATTTAAATAAAAAAAAAGATAGTTATCTTTGTCGAAAAGTGGAACAGTTACCTAGAGAAGTTATCCGACTAACAAAAACAGAGAAATTGAGCCTCAGGTTTTCTGAAAAGGTTTCCCTGTTTGTGCTTTTGATTACTTAATAATTTCTTTTTTTTTCTACTATTGTCAACTTGTTTGTTTTTGATAAGAGAAAATGTCAATTTGTTTGTTTTTGCTAAGATAAACTGAGCCTCAGGTTTTCTGAAATTGTTTTCCTGTTTGTGCATTTGATTACCTATTCATTTTTTATAATTTTTTTTGGCAAATTGTTTGTTTTTGTGTTAAAAACGGTCGATAAGTTTGAGGGGAGAGTTGCCAGTCAAACAGAGTGAATCACTTGAGCCACGGGAGGCCATAGCGTGAGTTCTTCTAGATGTTGATTACACAAATGCCTGTTGCGGCCTATTTTTACACAACGACAGTGATAACATATCGATTTCTGTCCCTTGTTTAGACACGTGAACCACTTTTCCCGACAGGTTTTGATTGGGTTCCCAAATTGTACAGTCAGAATTGTAAATAATAAACCAAATTGTCGAAAACTCAAATTACCGAATCCAAGTATAGCGTATTTTATATGTTTATAGAAGTTTCGGCTTTCAGTGGTTGTGGTTCAGTGTTCGGTTGTTTTAAGATTTGGCTGAATTAACTTGTGTTTTAATCCAAAACACCTTTTTGTCGGGACCTCAAATTGACTTTAAACATTGTCCATGTTTGTTTTGCCCTCATTACCGCTCCAGTGCCGATAAAACAAAAAAATCGATGTTTTCAAGTTTACCTTAATTTGTTTTCAGAACGCCCAATTAGGATAAATTCCTTCTAAGGCGGCCTACAAAGGGGCGGGCAAGCAATATTTTCTAAACAATAGCAGAGTTCCAGTTTTGTTAGTTCATATAAACTAATAGCTAGTTAATGAAATGAATGAAAAACAGGTTAAGGTGTTATTATATGCCCAGAAAATTTCCCTTTCATTTTTTGCAAGGCAGGGAGCATTGGGTATTCATAATAGCACAACAAGGGATCGAGTATATTGTGTCACATATGTGAACAATCATCCCCCAGGAAATTGAGAAAATGATCATTTCCTAATTTAAAAATTCCTTAATATTAAAACAATTCCCTTGGGCATCGACTCACTTTGTGATGATTACTAGTTATGAAAAATTAGAAAATAACAGGTTTTTGTTTTCAAAGTAAGCTGCTAGGTCAACCGTAAAAAACTCATTCCAAATTATTGAAGCTAAAAATCTCAAGTAAGCGAATAAAAAAATTTCGGTCGAATTGTATAGGTCCCATATGTCAGAAAAGTGGATAATTGTTTTTAAAGAAAATTTGCCGGCCCATTAAGTTGATCTTTTTTTTTCTCCGGAGCTAAAGCTGAGATAAATGAGAGTAATCAAAGTTTTAAAATTGCGTCACAAAATAAGTCATTTTTTGACCATATGGTAACTTTTTTCGTCTTCGGAAATAAAATAATTGAACATACTTTTTTTCATCCGTTTGTCTGAACGAATGTTTATGAATAGAGAAAATTCACAAATTCATTCAAATTTAAACTTGAACAAATTTCCGATATGAAGTTACAATTTGCGCTCTGCTTCTGAGACATCAAAGAATCGGAAATTTGCCCACTGTGTAAATAATCTCAGGTGATGATTTTCGTTTGAAAATTGACCCGCGGCAACTTGGGATCAAAATTGAATACGTTGTCTTGGCTGCTAGCGCACCAGGTGATGGGCCTGATTGCTCCTCCGGGCTTTTCCAGTCTTTTGTGCCAAAAATGGTATCACGGATGATTAAATATTCTACTCTGGATGCTAAATTGTTGTGCAAAATTGTGTCAGTTGAAAATTGAAGCCCTTTCAAACATGCCAATCACGTGAAATTCAAGCTAAACGGGGTGAGGATGCGTAATGAAATTTCACAACAACTTCTGCTCAGAAGCAGCAATTAAGACGCGGCCATTCAGAAGTCATTTAATTGACGTATTCAAGAATGCTAATTTTTTTATACATTAATTACTATATTTTTTAGCTTGTGGGCCTCACACGTACAAGTCGGACAGATCTTCTGGCGCATGTACAAGGTGTCCTTTGAACAGTTCTCCGGATTTGATGTCGGGGTCAACGAAGTGTATCTGCAATCACGGGTTCTTCCCTCCTCCATCTGATTTCCATGACCTAGCATGCCAGCAACCTCCCCCACCACCAGAGTACGTATACATCTAGAGTTGAATCCCGCTCATGTCATCTTATTTTTTAGGACTTAAATTGAATGACCTTTATATGAAGAAAATACGTTTTTATCGTATATTTAGAAAGTTTTCCCCGGCTTTCCCGTAAGAAGGATTTCCCCATATTTTACATATTCACTGAAGGGTTTCGCATTTAGTAAACTGGAAAAATTTTGAAAAAAAACGTAATTTAGTTTTGGTATAACTTCTAGGGGCCCGATAGCCATAGTGCAGAATACATTTGTGACCATAAACTGGAATGACCCAATCATGGACTCGTGGTACTCTGGCAGGAAGTTCTGGTACAGGATCCAGTGTGAAAACTGTGCCTCTTCAGTCCACGTCCCAGAGGAACTGTACAACCCAAAAGTACAACTAACAGGTAAGCAGAGGGGATAATAACACTGCAAAAATCAAAGAAACTGTCCATATAAGCATTCTTTATAGTGTTCTTTGATAATTTCTATCAATTTCTATGAGTCCCTCAATTGAAAAAAAAAACGATTTGAAAAAATGGAACAAAACATTAGGCGGCGACTAAAACTTTGAAGCACAAATAGCTATTTTTTCCTACACAATACTCTATACATTCCCGAACATTAAAAAGTAAAAGATTGACATTATCCTATTTTTTTCAGGTCTTCAGGAATTCACCCGATACGTGGTCAGAATATACACAGAGAATACACTGACTATGTTCAACCCAGACAGCGCACAATACGCAACAGTCGAGTTCAAAACCCAAAGTAGAGGTCAGTTTTCGGAAACTTTGTTTTCTCGAGTTAGCTCTTTTTCCCATTGTCATCGTCATATTAAAAAGCAAACACTGCATTATTGTCTTGGTTTTTGTTGTTTCTTCGTATTTTTACTGATTTTGGCTTTTACAGCTTATTTTATTTATGGTAGTGAAGATTTAATTGACATTATCTCAAAAACAATGCTGCAAACATCTCGAACGGTGCAGTCTCTGAAGAATTAAGCCAGGCAGCTGGAAAAATTAGACCCTAGAACTAGAAAACATCTTTTTGATTCTGATTTAGACCCTCTTGATTTGAGTCGTAATTTCCGTTGCCACTTTACTGTACAAAAGCAGGAAACCAATGTTGAGATAGGTCCACCTTGAGCTAATTGCAAATCATTGAAATGGAGGCTTTCCTTTTTGCCATAATTGCTATTTTACAAGCTTGTTGTCCTGTTTTTTGTTTCTAAAGGAGGTGTTTTTCATTTCTACTGAATCAGCTTTCTTGTGCTAAATTGGATACGAAGGTCTTAAGTGGCATTTAATTTAATTTCCTCTCAGCAAAATTTTCCTTTTTGAAAGCTCTGATTTTTGACCCTTTTGTCTAGAGCGAAGTCTACAAACAATCTTGAATCCTCTTCAGAAAGACTTGCTCCGAATCTAGAAAAGATCCTTATACGTAGTCTTTAAGCCGCCCCTAAATTCTAAGCCCCAGATATAGCACAAACAATATTTAAAAGGGCGGAGATATTTATTTTTTACACAATCGTGTAAAATTTCAATATCCTTTTGTCAAGATGAATCAGGCTGCTATTTTTTGTAAATAGTAAACAAAAACACAAACAATAGCAAAAAGACCTTTTTGGCCTTACAAAATGGATGTAATTCTAGAATGATATTATTTTAAACAAAGCCCTGAAAAAATAAATTCCATCTAGAATTTTATCCTTGTTGTGAGAATTCTTAAGATATAATTTTGATTAAAAAAAACTATCCCGGATTTCAATTTTTAATACGGCGTTGTTACGTTTGTTTTTTTTACAACTCTTCAGGGACACATGACATTTTTTAAGAACAGCAATTTTGATGTATTTCTAATAAAAAGAGGAAGAGGTTTATTCCCGTGACAACAAACTCGTTGCTGGATCAACACTGAAAATTCGAACTCTTTATTGTGAATTTTCAGTCCATGTGGCAAAATCGCATTATATTTTACCTGCCGTAAGGTTTATTTTTACTTGTTTGATTTCACAGGATATTATGACTTCGCAACTCAAATTAAGCCCCAGGAGACTTTTGTCAACTCTATTTGCAATGTCTGAACTCTGTACTCTTGTCTTTACCTTTTTTTTTGCTTTTCCTTCATACGTTTCTGTTAAATTTTGCAGGGTTGGAACTTTTATAGTGACCTAAGCTACAATTAGAATGTACTCTGCTCTTTAAACAGTATAGTGAAACTCACGCTCTTACTTCTAGCATACCGGGTGGGCAATTTTTTTGGTAATAAAAGTGACTGAAAGTGTATAAGTTACCATCTCGTTGGGCTAATTTTCCCTTCAAATATCTAGCGAATCTCAGCTGCACCTTGATTAGTTTACCCAAAAATGGGAAAACAATACTGTGCGTTTGTGATTGAGGAAGGAGTTAGTCTAATATTTGTAAATGTCACTCAATTTGAGCCGCAGCATTGGGGCGCAACTAGACCCGCCTGATTAAAATGATTGATTGATGAGCAAATCAATCATCCTCAGTTGCATAATTTCCACTCTTATAATCTTACCCCAAACCCCTTTCCCTCCCCCTGCTTATGATACCCAACTATATACATCTTGTGAGCTCCTCTAAGTTAAAGGCCAAACTGAACTCAATCATCAACAAATTCATTTAAAAGTCAATGTTATCAGCATTGCTTTCGGGTAATTCTTCATGTGAATGAATAGTCATTTCCGACGGTCGGAATTAATCTGAGAAATCTTCCCGACATTTTTCTTTATATAAGCAATACTATGACGCAGAATTATTCAAAGCTAAATATTAGTATAGTACATGAAGTATAGTAAAAAAAACAAGGCTATGAAAGTTGATGACAGCTATCCAAATCATATCATGCTGGGTCAAAATCGCAGTTAATAAAGTTTTTCATGTTAAATCCATTTAAAAAGATAATTATCCACGACTGCTATGTATGGTAAAATTTGACTTGTCAGCTGAAACATTCTTGTATTTTAATCAATTTGAATTGTTTCGATATTTATAATAAAATTCTCAAGATGACTTCTATCATTTTATCATTTTTTTTTTCAGCCAAAATAACCAATTTGGACGTGAAATCTGAACAAGATAACTCAATATATCTCACGTGGGCTTCCGAGCCAGTCTCAATGCAGGGAGGGTTCAAGGTCATCTCTATGTTTAACAACGAACACCAGTCTGAACAGGAAGTCCAAATCCCACAGTACACTATGCGACGTGAGTTGAACTTTTCAAACCATAGATCCTACGTCCGAATCCCGCTGTTATTTTTTTCATTGCGTGTTTTGAAACTAAACACGCTGTAAACGTGTCCAGTTGAAAGTTAAATTAATGGAAACAGAAAACCTTAAAGTATTTGAGGCAAACTAGGGTTTGAGGGGAACTTTTGGTTTAGTTTTTGAGATAGATTCCTCGGGCATTTCCTGTAGGTCAATTTTGTACATGCAGTTTTTGTTAGCTATCTCAGAGAGGGATTTATTTTGACCGTTTGTTTTGACAACTAATTAATTTCGTAGATACTATTCAATTGATTGTATCAGAAGGCCCAATTAATTTGGTCTTTTGTCCGAGTCCATTCTCAGCCTTCCCTCGGGGCGTCAATTGTGGTGGACTGCCTAATGCCTGCCTATTACACTGGGGTACTATATATGTTTCAAGGCGTGTCGCCCCTAATCCGCCCTCTCTTCATATTTTTCACTCCCAGCTTTTGTTTTCGTTTTTGATAGAGACCCAGCAAACAAATAGAAAAGGGGCGCGGTGCCAGCAGGGCTAATGCATGGAAAATTAAACAGAAAATCTTGAAATTAACAAAAAATAGAGAGAAAATAAAATCTATTAATGCTACATTTGTTTGCAGCAGAAGGGAAAAATATAAATCTATTAGACAAATCAGTCGTAATGAGATTAAGAGGTGATTTTTGGTGACTGAATGGAAAGCTTTTAAGGAAGCTGTGAGACTAATTAGCATGAAAGTGTCACATGGGATTGATTTGCACGCAAAGTGGGAGTCATTTGGGCCGATTTTTATTGATAAACTCCTCTATTCACACTACACTACATAAATATTTTCTTCCCGCACACAACCTTAAAAATGTATCCTGGTTGGGCTAAGTCCTTCAACTGGAGTCCCTAAAAGCATCTGTACTAAATTTATCTCACATTTAATACCGGGTGTAATGGATATGCATGAATATTTGATATCTCCTTCCGTCGATTTTCTGAAAAAAAGTAGCTTGGAAAAAAATCACCTTTTTGTTATTCTTTTTCCGTGATCACAGTTAATTCCTCTATTGAGGCAAACTTATGCAAATAGGCTGGAGGATTATTGGTTGTCCATCATCCTTTGCATAATTTGTCCATAATTTATCGGCTGTATGACATTGATGCGGGTGGGAATGTTGGGTTGGATCTCTAGTAAGAGACTGACTGGTCTGAAATATATGACCAAATGGGCTCCATATCTTGCGAAGAACTCTGCCAAAGAGAGCAATTAATCACTCAAAAATTATTGCGCTAGTCAGTCGTAAATTTGGGAAGATTTTCTGAATGGTGATTTATTGATGTGAGCAAAGTCAGTGGAGGGCAACTATGGCGCAGTGCGTCGTTTTTTGCATTCAATTTCACCCAAAAGCAAACTCGGTTCATATTAGGTTATGCGCATGAACTATTTTCTATTGCTGTTCGAACGAAAACGCAAACATTGCCTTTAATTGTTTCCCATAAAACGAATGTAGCATTTCAGGAAACTGACCAAATAAAGTTGCTTGTCACAATTTTTTGTTTAATATTTTTGTATAAAAATGAGATGTTTTTAGAATGATTTTGCTGTGTTATTTTTTAGCCAATGTGTCGGGATAATTGTTGATTTGTTTTCCTGTTTTACAGATGTGGCTCCTGGCCCGTGGAAGTTCAAAGTGTGCTCGGTGGTACAGCCCGATGTATGTTCTAACGATCTCTACTTCGATGTACAAGGTGACTTAAAATTGATGATGCTTCATCTGAATTAAATTTTTTTTAGAAACTGGGACCAAGAAAAAACCTGGAAATGAAGTTCTTCGAGACAATAAGCTTTTTACAGAAACGAGGTTTTAAGTTGACGCAAATTGAAATCCAGTAAAATATTATTAGTAAAATCAACTGTTTCCATCAAAAGTGTTTTTTATCAAACTTCAAAGATGTGAAAGCAAGTATTTATGCAATTGAATCATATCAAAAAAACCACTTCAAATTTTCACTACAAAAAATTCACATAAAAAACATTGCGGTCAGATCAGATAAATTGTGATTTGTTTTATTTTATGCAAATGATGTCCTTCTGGCAATTTACTTCTCATTCGTTATTCTTAACCAGCTAGTACTTATAAGAATGTTTATCTAGAAAAACAGTGTGCAAAATCTATTTTTGATCGGTTTCCACTTTCTCATGAGTTCTCTGAGGGTCGATGCACTACTGCATGGTAGCCTGAACTACCTCCTCTATAAATACACTGTCGAAAAAGTTGGAAAGGTTTTGTTTCAAAATACTCAAGTTTGTATAGATGTTAACTGAACTCTGAACTAATTTTTTTTTCTGAAAAATAAAATTCTTTTTCTGAAAAAAATGGTTGTTGAAAAAGTTGAACTCAAGTCGCTGATATTGTTAGGAGAGATCTCTTCGTTGGATCTGGAGTTGAGTCCGAAGCACTTGGTGATAACAGCAGCCATGATCATGGCCATCATTCTTCTGATGCTGGTCATACTAGTGTTAGCTGTCTATTGCTATCGTCGCTCAACTCCCATCGACAGTTCGGGCGCCATGTGGAACAACAGTAGCCATCGGAGCATGCACTTGTTGGATGTCTCTCCCAATTGCTACAGTCAGACCGAATCTACTTATGGTACATTTTCCATTCTAAGAACGAAAGGATCCTGCTAATTATCCCTCTGTTACAAAAGGATTCAATATCGTTAAACCGGTAGATGAGATCATTATAGGGGGAGGGGTGCGTATTCGGTATTAGATGCCATAGAGGGATTTTTAACAAATCTCAAATACAAACTATCGAAGATTCAACCATGGTCTCTCCTGAAATCTGTTGTACTTGCTCAACAACCAGCTGCTCTAATCTTGAGTATGATTTTTATTACAACTCGAATCTTGGGCACAATATTTGTTTTCCCTTCTGTTAATCTTCTTTAATGATCAAACCGATTCGCTGATTCGCCCTCACATTAATGACTTCCTTTCAAAGTTACTTTATCACTGAGCCGAAATAAAAAAGTAATTTCCAAGGGTATTGAAGCGTTAATATTACAATTTTATCGCCACTTTTTCTCCCAGTTCTTTCTTCTAAATAAAATTATATTCTTAAACCACACTGTGACTTTTCATTTTTGTGTAAGTTCCTAAGCATTCAACCCTTTATTTTCAGTATTTTTGCTGCATTTTTTGCCAGAATTTGGCACTGAACCTGGTCAGGTGCAAAATGGAAATTTATTCAAGTGTAAACAATATGAAAAGTAAAATGCGGAACAGCCCTGTTCCGTTTTTACCCCTAAATATTTTCCATAAATAAAAAAAACTGTTTATTTAAGGGCGGCTTCCGCGGCTCGCCTTTGAATCTGCACCACCTTGATTGCTAATTTTTGTGTTTTTTTAACTTCCCATTGTTTGTTTTAGGAATGAAGTCACCCTTCGGTCAGAGTTTTGTAGATCCGAAGTTCTGCGAAGATCCGGAAAAAGTGTTGTACGAGTTCACTCGAGAAATTCCATTAGACCAACTTGAAATATTCGACAGTCAAAAACTTAGTACAGGTTTGTTGCATACCTTGAGTCACTCAATCTGACTTAGATGCTTAGCGACTTTATTAAGACCTAATTTATACACTTTTTAAGACCTAAGTTATTCTATATAAGGATTGAACAGTATCAAGTTACAAATATTTATTAAAGTTTAGGAAATTTTTTATTACATGCCTTGAATTGTTTCTAAAATTCATATTCGATATGGAAACAAATTTGGTTTAGGTCTTGAGAATTCAGAGCAATATCCGACTGGACATTTTGGCCGTGCAATTCTGCATACTTTAGATGACCAGAGAATTGAACTCGTGACTAAAAAGTGCGACCTAATGTCGGTTTCAAACACAACAGACTTGCGAAGTTTCGCATCCGAAGCCGCAGTAGCATCGCAATTCAACGACCCAAATGTCCTCATGGTGTATGGCGTCGCTTATGGTAAGAAAGTGTGAACATTTGTGTTTTCAAATGAGTAACCTTGATATATTGATACTATATATATAACTTGATGTTTTATCATGGCACTACATGTAGCCATACAAGGTCAACTGCATGCTAAGCTATTAATTTATGTTACAATCAGTATGTTTTTTATAATAGTCCGTCTTAAGAACAGACGTTGATATGCTGCCAAAAGAGCCAGTGATTGAACAATTGAATTATTAAGATTGATTCCAATATTCTTTCACATCAAGTCTAGTAAGCCTAGCCAGTCAGGTATTTCATGATCCTATATAGAATGTTAAAATTGGTTGATTGTATATGCATTAATATTGTAGTCATTAAAATTGTAGAAATTTTGTTATACGAAAGAAAACTGCATCTTAAGAACAGGGGACAAAATTTTTTAAAACTCGGAGCAATAGAAACTTTGATCGGGAAATCCTGTTCTAGTTTTGAACCATCTACTCCTGTTTGCAAATCTATATTTGGTTTTTATTTTTTTTTGTTAATTTTAGGACCCACAGAAGCGTACATGTGCTATGAGGTTGCCCACAAGGGAAACCTGTTGAGTTTTGTGCGAGAATCTTGCGACAAGTTGAGTTCGATCCAACTTGTTCACCTTTTGAGAGGAATCTCTTGTGGCATGCAGTACCTGTCGGACTTGGGCTACTGTCATAAAGTAAGAAAACGGTCCTAATCTTCAGAGACGTTTCACAATGTTTCAATTTTTCATTAATTAGTATCGTTTAAACAAAATTTATGGTACTAGTTTTGACACTCGGTTTTTAGCAAAATTTGATTAAAAGAATTCTAGGGACTTTTTTGCAATTAAGGAAAAAAATACTTGTTGTTGTCTTTGCAGCCAATTTCAAAGAAAACCATAAATATGTTTTTGAAGATCAAAACTAGAACTTGTTTTTTTTCTGTTCAAATAGATTATAGTAAGCTAGCTAGTTCATTTCATTTGCGGCGTTAACTCCCATTGATTAATTATTTAGTAGGAAAAATTTATTACTTTTTAATAAACAATGACAACTAGGGAAGACTGAGAGGTGTTCTCAAATGTATAATTTATTAAAACAGAAAATTAATGGGTCATAAATGGGTTTAAAATAGTGGGAACATTATTGCTCATATTTTTAAAAGACTTGTCTAAAAAAATTGTCTTTTTTTCGAATAAAATTTTGTTAGAAAATTTGCAAATGCAAATTTACGTAAGTCACTAGCGAGACTACAAATTATCCAAATATTAACTTAATTTTTGAAGAATTTCAAACGCAACTTGATGTAAAATTAGCTGTCAATTGTGCTAGTTAATCTTCATTAAGCAGCAGGTTTTTGCTGAATTGGCGCTTCGCTAGCGTTTTAAAATGGTTTGTGGCTCTGCAAAAGTAAACATGGGTCTAAAACAACCAGTTTGATACCAATTTTCCCGTCAAAAATGGCAGGAGTCTTTGAAAATGTTTCAAACTTGTATTTACAAGGTGTATCTGTAAAAACAATCTATCAAGAACGAAAACACAAAAACAACACCGTGAGGCTGAAAAGCCAGCTTGAAAAAAAGGCTTCTGAAAATGAATGAATTTGAAGTGTCTAATGAATGACTTAAGAGGCTTCTAACTGATCGAATTCAGCTTTATGGCCTTCCACTTAAATGACGAGCATGTAATCTAAATTAACTCCAGCACTTTTACAAGCGTCAATCAGTGTTAAATGATAATGTTATGCAAATTGATACAGTTAATAGCTTGTAGTTTCCATCAATATTTAACGGGTTTCTTGTTCTCAGGTGTTGATATCGGAAAACATAGCCGTCAACTCGTCGGGAATTTGCAAAATAGCAGGATTTGACATGCGAACAGCTTTGGAATTAGAAGATTCAACTGGATCAACAGCTAAGGTATTCAGTAATTCTGATGATTTGAATGCAAATACAATTAGTTAAATTACTACTTTGTTATATATCATTCTATTTACATGTTAGCATTGAATGTCTATAAAATTGGAAAACAGAAAAAGAAACTGACAGATGCCAGTATAATTGAAAGCCAGAAAATAATAATGGACAGACTTGATAATAGAAAAAATTGTCGTTAATAATTAAAATGTGGAAATCAGATAACATCATTCAATCATTTGCCTCCATTTAATTGGAAAAACTTATCTTTTTGATGTGAAATAATTTTTTATATATATATAAAAAAAAACTTCCCCTTATTATAGCAACACTATTGTATAAATGTTGACGTTTAACGGATTTAAGATTACAGCTCTTTTCACAGTTTTGAAGTGTAAAAAACTGTTTTATGTCCATATTCTGTCAACGGCGACGTTCTGTTATCTTATCTTGCAAATAAACAAAAAAAGAACTACAAACGGAATGCTTAATTTATCAACAAAAATATGTTTTTCTGACAATTAAAGTTTTATGTGATTTTTTGTTTCTGGTTGCATGTTTGATATGTTTTCCTTTGGTGCAGCAACCTTTTGTTCTTTCGAGTTTCATTGAGGTGTTTGTTCCTTTTAGATCGCAAAGTACTTGGTTCCCTGGAGCGCGCCTGAAGTGGTAAATTACAAGAAATACTGGAGCGCATCTGATGTCTACAGTTTCGCCACTGTCATCTGGGAAGTCTTTTCAAATGGAAGCTCACCTCACCTTGCTTATCCCAAATCGGTCTCATCAGAACTTGTAAGTTCCATGCTTTATTTTGTAATAATCAGTACTGCTGGAATTAAAAAAAGTAATATATTGCCAAAAAATAGTAATACAAAATTTCATTTTTTTTTCTTCTTTTTTTTTCTCTTAGCTCTTATTTTTGATTCGCTTGATTCTTACTTTTTTTTTGTTAATTTTTGATTGCATTTGATATTCATTTTTTTCATCAACTTCTGATAAATTTTTTTCTCAAATTTTGGTAAGTTTCTTTGATCTTTTTTTTCTCTATCGGACACCTGGGGATGAGATGATTAGGTTTTTTTCCATGTGATCTTGGATTAATTTTGCAAATGTGTTACAATTTGATTGCTAATCACGCATTCTCGAATCAAGGAAGTAAGATGAAAAGGAGTTGGAAAAATGGAGAAAATTAATTTTTGATCCCCTGTGCGCAACTTTCAAAGCGATTCCTTGTACATTAAAAGTGAGAACAAATTTTTGAACACAGCTGATTTTTATTAGAAAAACCACCTTTCAAGTTACAACTTTTATTTTTTTTTCTGATAGCATCAGATAACTTGCCTTTAAAAAAATTCAAGATTTTGTGATGTTTTCTGTAGAAGGTTGCAAAATGAGGCGAAGGCACAAGATTTGTATAATTTGCACATAAAAAAAACACCACAAGAAGAAAATGAATTTTGAATTGAAACAATAAAAAAAAGTGGAAAATCCTCATGGCAGAAGGTTCAAAAGACAGAAATGCTTATCAGCCAATTATAATACAGTAATGGAAACTTGAGAAAAGGAAGCGTGAAAATCAGGCAGCTTTGGACAGTTTTAAAATTTCGATAGGTTAGAAATTTTCTGCCTTTTGCCACCTTCTGCTATGAGAATAGTCCCCGGCTGAAAGAAGTGAATTGAGCTTGACAAGAGTATGAATGGCTCGTTGACACCTCCAACTGAGCTAAAATAAGACCCGGCGGTGTAAACATCACATAACACTCTATGGAAAGCTGCGAACAGATTTTAATCTCACTGTGAACACAATTGGTTGGTCACTTCATGCGCAGTTTGAACGAAAAAGACTCTCTAAAATAAAAAAATACGAGTTGTCATAAATCTTCACTTTTAATGAAAATGTACTTGATTTAACATTTGACTGATTAAAAACAATAATGTTTGCATCTAATTTAATCCGAGCTATAAATTCATCACCATATATCTGCTCGAAAACAGAAATGATGAGCAAAACTTGAATTGATAATTTTTTCAGGTCGATGGAAACTTCCAAACTCCATTCATGCTGTCGATTCCGGAAGGATGTCCGGAAGCTATTTCGGAACTGATGTCTTCTTGTTGGAATCCAGACAAGAACAGCCGACCTAATTTCAGACAGATCAGAGAGACCTTGGATAACATTGTGCGCCACCCTTTGTTCATCAACCAGCCCTTCACTAACTCAATGTGAGTATTTATTCCTCAAAATTGATCTATTGTCAGAATTTCAACTTATTGACGGATTTTTTTCAATAGTTTCGGTTTATTAGTAAACATGGATTGCACGTGCAGTTTTTTACAAGTTTTCATTTAAGCTATTTTCTCGAAAAAAAGTTATTCGAGGATAACTAATTTTTATCGAAGCGCGGGCCATTTGAGTTCTTGAGAATTTATTTGATTTTGTTTTAGGATCTACCAAGCACAGCAGCAGTATTCGACATTAGCGAACATGACTCAAAGAAGTCAGAGCCAAGTACCTGCATCGGAACAAATGTTGAGATCTCTCAAGCTAGAAAAGCAGTACCTCAGCTTCTTCTTGACCAACAACATTCTCGACTCCTCCGATCTCATAGAGCTGACAGAAGATATGATCGGAGCAATCGGAGTGACAAACAATAAACACAAGAAAAAGATTATAAGCTACATCGAATCCTTAAAAAAGCAGAATCAATCTAAATACATGGTCACCACGAGTACTTTCAAAAACAGTGCGGTCAACATGCTTGTCTAGAGACTTCCTCGTTGCGAAATTTTATCCTATTTCGAAATGCTTTCACCAAGTTAGACTGAAACAGTGTTTAAATTAATTTCAGATATGCCAACTTGTAAACGTTAAATTTTATTGTGCAGTTTTTACTTAAGTAGTTTTATTATGCGCTGTGCTGCTTTTTAATTCATTTAATCACTAATTAATTCAGATTTGTGAAAATATGTTTTTTGCCGGCAAAACTAGACTCACGATAAAAGACCGATCTCCCACCGCAGCGCCGAATATCGAAGACACCGATTATTTTCGTCTACACCCCGCGGTTGTTCACGCGCTAGTAAATTGAATTTAAGTTTTGTTGAAAGAGTCAAAGAGCGCCTCATCACCTGTAGAGCACAGGATGCAAAATACTCCGACTTCAAAACAGCCCCTATGGGTAATCAAATTTGAAAATGTATTCATTAACACTTTTTGCCGTATTCGGTTTCAAGATACATATAGATTATCAATTAACTGATTTTCTTTTTTACTATCCAAATATTTGTATCTTGTAGTAGAGCATGCGACAAAACATTATAAGTTTTTTCAATTTTATAAACTTTTTAGTTTTTTTTTTCGAAATTTTTGAAAGTTCAAAAAATTGTTGGCAATCATGAAGTTTTTCATTTTCTTTTATTCTAGAAATTTAACATACCCACTCCTCTGGTGGCCACGTCACTAAATAATTATAATTTTTAAAAACATGGGTCTCTGCGCTTGGTAAATATCGGCAAAAAACTGCCAAAACAAGCTCTAAGAAACGTTTAAAATGCAAGAACGTACAAAAATACCTTGAAACAAGCGCAAAATCAAAGTATTACCGGCGAAACAGTTCACTGAATACGCCCGCAACTTGGTGTCTGTATGTTTCTGAATTCCAGAGACAAGTGCTTAAACAAGTTCCAAAATGCAAATGAATACCACTCACAAAACTTCCGTGGATTTCACGTACAAATCCCACTAACGTAAATTTTGTCGGCATATTTGTTTTGTCGCGGTTTCCGCCACAAGCAAACAAAGCTAATCGTTCTGGATTCCCCACTTATGAACGACTTAACCAAACTAAGTGGCTTCCGCAAATGTAAAAGGAATCCGCAAATGTAAGCGATTCCGCAAATGGTAAAGGAATCCGCAATTTTGTTTGTAACTGAATTAATCAGTTGCTGCGTTTGAACAATTAAGAAATAGAACTGAAATTATTATCTAACAACGCAGAACTCAAAAACAAAGATTTAATCATCGTCAAGTGAATTCACAGACAAATTTTAAAACATTGTTTATATAAAAGGGTGAAGGTCACCCTTTAGTAGTTGGGGAAAATCTTAGCAAGCATAGCTTAGGGATCGTTTTGGAAACAATCACCAAATAAAAATTGATATTTGAGATTATTTTGGGTTCAGAAAGATTACAAATCATCAGAATTTGTGATGAGACAGTAGGGAAGAAAGGTTTATTGGGGGAGACATCCCGTGAGATGTTTTTTTCTGTTGATAAAAAGTACGGCTCAATTTTTTTTCAAAGAACGATCAACTGGGTTGAAATACTTTCTTTTTTTTTCAATTGAGAGACAAAAAATTTTAACAGGTGGAAAAAAAACAGTCAGAAAAATAAGTAAGAAAAATTGCACTAAGAAACAAATATATAAAATAGACAAACGTTTTTAAATATGATTGAACAAATTGATCATTTTTTGATTCTGTTCTCCTCTTCCATCTCCTCCGTTGTTGTCATCCATCATCTCGTCTCAGTTGTTCAACTACCTGCATAGCACTGGTATTCGCGTTCTGTTTTTTTTTGAGCAATTTGCTAGATAAGGTTGGCGTTTCGCTCTTTTTCGAATTTAGTTTTCTCGCTGAACTCACGTCGTTTTGACGTGTTTAGATTCTGGTTAAGGGTAATTGGAACTAAAGCCTTCACCTTCTCAAGCCATATTTTTTTAAAATTTTATTCGTAAAAACGAAGGGTGTAAGACTTCCGAGATGCAGACTCGAAAAAAAAATTAAATAATTTCGGCATTTGAAGAGTTTGAAGAATGACAGCACTGAATGGTTTTTTCGCACACAGCTTTAACAAGTATTTCATTTTTTTTCCAGAAAAAAAACACTGCGGAAGGAACAATTCTAAACACTTTTGGACTTAGGAAAGTCAATATTTTGCAGGGCATTTTAACATAACAGACGCAGTCGAAGGCTTGCAGATTTGGATTTTCATTCTCTCAGGGTCCATAGTGAGCCAATTTCGAATTGACAGGACACATTTTGTGTAGTCGATACTGAAATAAAGAAACGTTAACTTCAGTGTTGAATTTGATTACCAGCTCTTTCATCAAAAACTCATAGTCATAGCTAGTCTTGCGTCATAAAAAGACCACATTATTTTTTGAAAGCAGAAGAGTATCCAGTCCAACACGGCTCGAAAATTGGCCGAAAAATAGCTATCCCCGGAAGGTAACAAATTGAATTCTACTTGGCAAAACATTGTATCGATGGAAACTTTATGAAGTGAGCAGCGAATTCCTTTAAGTGGTCAAAAAGATGGTTTATTCCTTTATGACCAAATTGTAATCTAAAACTGCCATTATAAAGGACAGATTTTTTTTTGAAAACTAGTAAGAACGTTACTGAACCTAAGCAGTAACCAGTAGGATAATTCACAATGACAATTAGGGTATCCGTCTCGTAACCTTCCGTTGAAATATTCATTTTTACCTGATTGAAGTGACATTAATATGGAGTTAAGAGAACAAAAAAAGGCAGTTTACTTACAAGCTGCCGAAATTGTTTGACCAAACATATAAAGTTGTAGCGTTTTATGTTTCAAAAAACTCAAGCTCATTAGGCCAACCATGTGACTTGCATGACAGTGAAAAAGATATTAAAACCGTAAATTTGAGGTTCTCGCCATCGAATCGATTAATAGAAACACCAAAAAAATTTTATATGGAACCGGCAAATTCTGATATAATTTCAGAAAAAAAATGAGGTAAAAAGTGAATTGAAAAACGAGAGAGGAAAAGTTAGCATAGCAACTTTGCAATTTTCAGAAATTTAAGAAAAATTTATGTTGATTGTCTCAATTAGCCCGTTTTTGTGTGAACAATTATCTTAGTTTAGTTGGAGCCATAATTGGGTTTAGACTTTTGGGCGCTTGATTAATGATCACGCGTGGATCTGGGCATGAATGGCAACCATCAGGTTTAGTTACAGTCATAAAAAAAATTTTACTCAACTCGGAGAAATTGCTTTGTGAATTTTTTCCCAATAATTTAATTAGTAGTACAAAAAGTCTAGAAAATGAGCCTCTTCAATTTGAAAAAAAAAATCAATATGACAATGAACAAAAGAGAATAGTGTACAAAATGATTACGTCTCAAATGGCATAATTCCCAAATGGCATAAAAATGAAAAGTTTCCCAAATGGTATAAATTTCATGCAACAGTTACTTTGGAAAAATCGAGAACAATTTTTTCGTAAAAAACGTGAGAAAATTAGTCCGATTGTCAATTCAAATGTTGATTGACATTTTATCGTGAAAAACTTGTAGAACTTTTTATCAAAAGCAAGAAGCATAAGCTTGCGATTATTCATAAGCTTCTTGTGGTCAATTTTTTTCGACAAATCTGTTGCTTAAATTTGTTTGGAAGCAATTAATTCCAAATCTTTTTCACATGCTTTCGTTCCTGACAAAATGATAGAAAGAGAAATTGATAGAAGACGTTTAAATTACAATAAAAACTTGAAATTTATGCCATTTGGGAAAAGTTTCCATTTTTATTCCATTTGGGAATTATGCCATTTGGGAAGTTACCTACAAAATTATATCAGTTTAAATAACAATTGTTAAACGAAGATGACAATGTTAACTGCAAAATCAGTTTTTGAAATGCTTTTCGGAAGCCTTTTTAGAAGAATCGATCGCTTTGGAAGGCAATATATGAATTCTGGCTTTGTGAGATGAAGCACAATCAGAATAAAAGCTAATTATATCATTACGAAAATAGAGTAAAAGTTGCAATAGAATTGAATTGGACTGTAAAAAAATTTGATTAAGTAAACTTTCGTAAACTTGGTCTGAAAATCGAAAAAATACAGACAAATTTTTCTCAACACAAAGACTTAATATTTAAGAATCCAATTCTCTTCAAATAGGGCGTCAACTGGTACCAGACTTGACCCCTACAAACTTTATTTGAAAAAGTTTAAGTGCGTTTAAAAAACCTACGCCGTTTTGCTTCCCACTTCGTGACGTGGTGAAAAAAAAAAAACATCTGTTTTGGACACCGACATCCCGGCAAAGAGTAGTTTGCTTTACCCATCTTGATATGGCGCCTTTTGTTAGCAGAGTTTAGCGGATTTTACCATTTAAGCGGACTGAAGCGGATTTAGATGATTTTACGCATACTTTACTCCAAAATATTTAAAAAAAAACGGATAAAAACAAGATCTTTTTTCTCAATGAACACATACATTTTGCGCAAAACTTCAGACCAATTTGTACGCACTGTAAAACTACGCACAAACTTTACTGTGTAATCAAAAAGTATGATTTAGCTTATCCTAACTTAGGTTAAAAAATGTCTGAGCTTACTTAATTTACTAAATTTTTCAAAATGTAATTCCTGAAGCAGTACAAGACTTCAGTGCTGACCAAAATATTTCTAAGTTCTTATGATTTTTTCTAAATAATTCTAAAGATTTTTATAATATTTATAATAACTCCAGCCGCAATAAAAAAAGCCTTTTATACATAAGATATAGCCAAAAATGGGGATATGCAGCGGGATAGATTTACGTTTCAAGCGATGCAAGTTTACACTTCTCTTATTTTTGTAAAACATAATATCAATGTGAATGATTATGATTTTGCGGCTAAAGTTATGAGGTTTATACTCAGTAAGAGGTACGCTAATTGGCCTGTGCACTGCAGCTCAGCTGCAGAGACAAAATATTTTACAACATCATAAATAGGAGATTTTGAAATTAAAATGATGCTATCTGAATCACGACAGATGAAGCAATAAAACATAATGAGACTCAGGCCACGCGAAAAGTCTTTGATGCATCAAAAACTACAGAAAAAAGTCAGCGACTAAATAACAGAAAAAACCTCATAAAAGTTCTATTTTTTTGCCCCCGAAATTTCTCCTTATGTTCTAGGCAGCCTCCGAAGATTTGACCACCACTTAATTATTAAGAGTTATCTCACGCGCTGAATGATAATCATACTGAAGAACGGAAACATTCAGATCAGTTTCTCTGGATTTTGAGACTTTTTGGATTTTTTTAGATATAAATCAAAATCACAGCTAAAAAGGCTTTAGTATGATACCCCACTGAATGATCTACGCCCGTTCTTTGAAAAATTAGATTTTGAATGACAAAAAGGCACCTAAAACAAGGTTCATAGACATCCCTAAGACTGAACGGTAAAACAAACAAGACTGCTTGTATCAGGGCAAAGCCCTGATTGTTCCGACTGCCTTTTAAGGTCTACGGAGCAAAAAATAACATGGAAAAATTGAAAATCATCCCCCATACGCCATGTAAAGTACAAAGTGATATATTTCGCTCCTATTAACAAATCATTTATGGCATATAAGCTTCCTTCAATCAATTCGGAACAATTTCCGATTTCTAAGATGGATTAAATCTCCGCTCACGCGTTCATAGCGCGAAATATATCGCGCGTTAATTGTCCCAAATTGGCCGAAATGGCAAAAAAATGATCACAGGTAAAATATTTTTCAAATTGAAGCTCAAGACAACAATACTTTTTGAATGATTAAAAAAAATTTTTTATCAAAAATGGCTAGTTAAAAAGCCGAAATTTGTCTGAAGAAAAAAAAACCACCCGAGCACAAATATTACGGAACTTTCATTACAACATTTGGAACAAAAACCCACCCCGAGCACAAATATTCTGAAAATTTTGTTACGAAAGTTGTAACAACAAGGAGTTAGATAACGAGAAAACACATACAAACAAACAAACAAACAAATAAACAAGCAAACGATTAAATAAATAAAGAAACAATTTTTGATTCGTATACTTTTTTTTGTTTTTAACTGGTAAAGGCAAGGCATATCTTTTGTATCCACTATTAATTGTAATGTATCAAAGAAATCTGTTGCGGATGGTTTGCATATAAAAAAGTCGGGTTCAAACTTTTTTGTGTAAAATTTGTCTGCTTTTCTGACATAATTTTAAATTAAGTTTTAATTGTATTGTTTTTATCAATCGTTGTTTTTTATGTAGAAAACTAAAATTGATTAAGCCGTTATTATGTCCCGACGTTCATAGACTGGAAAAAAACTGATTTTAAATTAAAAGTTGAAATTGATAGTGTACTTTAAAGAAGTTTTTCTTGTGCCAGTTTTTTGCGCTTTCCATCCCGAAAGCGCTTTCCATCCCGAAGCCTGAACTGCAGGCCGCGTTACTCGCTACTCGCTTGAAGGAAGATTTCGTCAAATCTCTAACCATTCCTGTGTCAAACATGTTCATGTGGACTGACAGCACCACTGTGCTCCGGTGGTTAAACTCGGGTAGTAAGCAACCCACGTTTGCGGCAAACCTGAATGGAGAAGTTCTGGAAATTACGACTGTAGACCAGAGGTTTCACGTCTTGAGTGGGGACAACCCTGCTGATACGGGAACCAGAGGAATCTCAGCAGAGTCCTTGAGAACAAGCAGCTGGGTGAACGGGCCAAGTCTGCTGAAAAATAGCGAGTGGCCTTTCAAGCTGAGCATAGAAGTTCTTTAAAAAAATCCGCCTGGCTGGTCCCGCTTGTGACCTTAATGACAAGAACGGTTGTACAGTTGAAAGGTTGTACAAGAACAAAAGCAACCCATTTTATTTGCTTGGGAAAAATTCAGCTCGTTTGGTGAACTCCAGTGACTGGTTGCTTCCATGCTCAGATTGAGTCCGAAACACCGGCACTACCGAACTAAAGTCAAGGAAATAACCGATCCGGTTGAATTAGAAACCGCCAAACTATGACTCTTGTTGTTTTCCCACAGCGGAATTTCTACTCCTGTCCTGCAACAAAACCGTCAAAAAGTTTAGTCGTTTTGCACAATATGCACTGTTTATTGGTCCTGCATTCCTCATTGGTTCAACAGGGCAAATTCGCCACATAGTTGAAACTGAATATGACACAAAACACCCAATAATCCAGATGGAAGGCATACTCGGATGAAATTGTTCGTAAGTGATATTCACTATTGCTATCAGCAACAGTTCTTAGACTATCTGTGAGCTGTAATTCACTTAGAGTTTGCTATCTTGAACATTCGCTCTTTATTAAAATCAATTGTAGTCCACTGCCTTTCATGTAGGTAGCGCAAAGCCAAAACTGTCACACCTATGATAGCAGAGCTTCCAATTGAAAGGCTTGGTTACCACCAGCCTTCATTCACAAACTGTGGTGTTGATTATTTTGGACCTTTTTACGTCTCAATCAGGAGAAGTTCTCAAAAACGATGGTGCTTCCTTTTTACATGTATGACCCCACGAGCTGTACATATTGAGATTGCCTCGTCCATGGACACAATTTCATGCGTAATAGTAATCGAAAAATTCATTGCCCGTCGCGGCACTCCATCAGTCATTCGGTCCGATAACGGCACCCACTTTGTGGGAGCCGAGAAAGAACTTTTGAATTGTATTCAGTCGTTTAACGCACAAGCATCCCCAGAATTGGCGAAAAGAGGTATTAAAAGAAAATTCAACCCCCCGGCAGCCCTGCATCACGGTGGTTTTTGGGAACGTCTCGTTCGGTTTTGTAAATGGTTTTTCTATGCAAAAATAGGAAGTAGAAAACTCACTCCCGAAGTCCTTGAAACAACTTTCTGTCTCGTAGAACAATCACTGAACGCTCGCCCTGTAACATCAGTAAAAGTGAGTCCGGATGGTTTTGAGGTGTTAACTCCATATCACTTTTTGTTGGGCCGAAATGGTACTAGCTTCCCTTCTCCCCCTTTCCAGGAGCACTTCGACCATCAAAAGCAATATATCAGAGCGCAAAGCTACGCCAACGCAATTTTGAAGTCGTTGACTTCGAGATTATGAGCCAGCGCTGAAAAAACGCAGTAAGTAGCACTCCGATAGTGACGTTTTTTTAAAAACAGGGGCTTTAGTGTGGATTGTTGAAAAACGCAGCCCAAGAGGACACTGCCTTTGGCTCGTATAAAAACCCTTAATTACGAATTAATTACGGAAAAAATATATAGCCCGATCCGCCGTATTCACCACCCGATCCGGGGAGCTAACTTGACCGGCCGTAAAACTCGCCCCCATTTTTGCTCCTTTGGGGGCGAAAGATGTTTGCGCTTGAACTAATGACGTTATTATAGCGCGAAAATGAAAAAGCTAAAATCTGATTTTTTTTTAGACAAAAGGTCTTGAAACTACTGGTTTGTCTGATTAAGGTTTGTTTGCCATCAAAAATGTTTACCGATTTCTGAGATGGTTGAGAACGTTTGATATCATGTTGACCGGAAGAAAATGCTTCTAAGATTTTTTCAGGTTTATTTATTTTCATGTCTATCGGTTTAAAATTGCCGATAATTTACATATAATTTACGATAAATGTTGAAGCAGGTTTTTTAGATCCCGAGTCTTACAGGATTCTAATTGTTTATCCGTCATTGGACTTGGGGTTTCGGGAAGTGTGGTTGTAAGGGGAGAGAGAATTGGGGTCGCGTCGGTATAAGAGGAGCCTGAAACTGCTGAGGGTAATTACGGGAACTGAGGGAGATATAGAATGAAAAAGTGGTTGCAAAAAATTACTAGTGAGACACGTTCAGTGTCAACAGGAACATCAGGAGTGTCGATGGCTGAGTTATTTCAAAATTCTTGTGTATTTAAAACTGTTTGGGTAGAGTAATCAGAGGGCATGTGGGGTCAGTTTGGTGAAAAATTAAAGAAATCAGATTTGAATACCGGCATGGGAGAGGAGAATATGTCAGAGATAGAAACGCAAGATTTTTAATGCTGGAAGTTAGAAGGATAGGAAAAAGAGCGATAGAGTTGGCGGCACCTTGTCGGCTAAAACCCTTATCCTTTTGAGAACGAAAGTTAACTATGTGCGTTTTTTCTAAACGTATTTTGTAGGCTTTATCTGAGTTTTGTGGTCGATAAGAAATGTGAGAGATTGGGCTTCGGTGTACTGCCTTATTTTGGTGAAGACGTAAGGCTAATGAAAACGTTGACCCATAACCTGTGTGTGGAAGTAATTGCCACTGATGTTGATTTGGTAAACTATGTGAACGTTATGGTGCTGTAGATGTAATCTGTGTACTGATTTGTGGAATTTCATAAGTGATTGGTTTTGTCGATAGTTTTTTGTATTTCATTCGTTAGTTTTTTTGTCTAGTAAAACTTAATTTTTTCGTGCGAATAAAATTTGAGGTACGCCTGCTTGTCTGTTTACTTGCGTGACTTGCGCATTTGTTATTTGTTCCGTTGAGGAGTTAAAACAGAAGTTTATGAAGTTGAACGGAGCATTTCTTAATGTGAGTCTTCTAGAAGGTAGTAGGGCAAGCTCAAAAAGCTAAAAACTATTTTTTTTTATGTAAAAAAAACAGAATACGTTGATTTGAGAAACATCTTGAAGGCAATTTTTTTTCTCCGCTGAGTTAAATTGAAAACTTGATGTATCTAAAGTATCCACTGTGGTCTTTTGCCTAATATCTGAGAACTTAGCTGTTTCAGCGAGCTTTCTGAGGTTTTGATCTAATGGTTGTCGTTGTATAGCATCTGATTTTGTGGGTAGTTCTTGAAATTGTTGTGTTCTGATGTGGTGTTGTATGTCAGATTTTGAATTTCTTCCTTGCGTTTATAAGTCAAAACTAGGATTTTTGGCAATTGCGCGTAAACTTTCTGGTAAAAATTTCTTCAAAGGTGGCATCAGTGTGGTGTATGTTGTGAAGATTTAATATTTATCTTCCTTTGGATTTAATTTTCCTACGTTGTGACTATATTTTGATCCGCAAGAGACAGCTGTATCCCAAAAGTATATAAGTCATGAGAGTAGGTCAACAAAATGTTTTTTTAAGGAAATAGTTTTTGTTGGTAGCAGCGTTTCTGTGCAAAGACATATAGAGGCGAAACATTTTTAGTGCATGTGTAGTACCAGAGGATGTTTCCGTCGTAGTCACTGAAATTTGAGCAATTTCATGAGAACAGATATCCTGCATCAGAAGCTTTCAAAGCTCCAAAAGTTAATGATTGTAACTTTCTGTTCGTTTTAATTCACATAGGTGATGTAATAATTTTTGTTCTGAGAGTGACGTTTCTTGGAAAGATCTATTTGTAGTTTAATCTAGTTTTTGTCTACATGTAAGTCATAATGGATGTCCAAAATATGTGTGATTCAGGAGTGATAGTTCTTGAATACCTGTACTATCACGATCTTCTGGTAGGGGTTTTCTACCAATTTGTCCTATAATGATCTGTAGTAAGACTGGTATGTAAGTTTTTATCTTCGCGGTTTTGCTTTGTGTCAGTTTATTGAATTATAATATTTCCTGTTGTCATATCATACAATTTTTCGTTTTTAAGTAAGGTTTTGAAATATAGAGTTTTGATTAATGGTTTTCATAATTTGCACGCGAGTTTTGTTTCTGGGTATATATGAAAGCGTGTTAATTGATTATTAAGACCTTGTAAGAATCTCTGGGGAATTTGCTCTTCCTGGATTTACTTGATCGAATAGTATTGATTTTAGGAAATAAATTTAAAGAAATTTTGTCATACGTGCTAGGTTTTTTAGCGACTTTGAAGGTGATGCAAGTGTCTTCAAGAAATCAAACAACGGTTACCTGGGTACAATTTGTTGAGTCACAATATCCTTGATCGTTGAAGGTAAGCGAATGATTTGATTTTTTATAGTGTCGTACTTTGAGTTTCGAGTTGTAAATTCCACTCAAAAAACAATTTTTTTTGGATATCCTGTGCTTTTTTTGCTGGCTTTTTTATTAGATGGGTTATTTAAACCAATGCGTGCTATCAAAACTTTACCGCAGAGATTACAAAATAATCAAGTTTTGTTTAACGTTGTTTTTGTTCAAGTTGGTGCTGATGCGTCGAGTCTGAAAAAGTACAAAAAAATTGTTTTTTATTCGTTTTGAACTAAGTTTAACAGTTTCAAATCATTTTCCAATTGTCAGGGTTGAAATGCATCAAATGTTCCTATTACATTAATAACATCTTTCGTCTACTTTCATTTCCACTGGTTACTTGTGAGCAGTGGACTTTCTTATCAGAAAATTTTCATGTTTTTTATTAGCCTGCAAGGAATGTAGTGCGAGCTGCTTTAGAGTAGAGTGCGGCAATTTTATGAATTGTTTCGATTTCTTGAGGTTCTGACTCGCATTATCTTACTTGATTTCTGAACCTTTGTGTTGTGCTTTTGTTAATTGTCTTTGCAATCAAAGGGTGTTTCAAGTATGCTCGGAGGTAGGGGATGTTTAATAATAACAGTTCTAAAAGATACATATGTTTGATAGTCCTGAAAAAGTACTGTAAAAAGGGATCTAATCAATTTTCTTTTGGTGTAACTGACCTATTTGTATATCAATTCAGTACAAATGAATGGAGGATGACAAATTGTTCTGTGATCTTTGGTTGAGATAGTGGTTAAGGGTGATTTCTGAGATTAGTTAGCTTCATTGTTGTTTCGAAACTTGAAGTTAATTTTTGTTGGGATAAGTCTCGAATTTTAGAGTCGCGAATGATTTTCTGAATGTCGTATCTATTTTTTAATCGAGGAATTGCTCAAATGTGAAGTCGAGTGCTGCCTAATTGTTGACCAAATAAAAGGGGAGATGCTACAAAAGTCTTCTAATCTAGTCGTAATGGTAAGGGGGAATTGAAGGGGGTTTCTCTTATTTCTTCAGGTTAGGGGTTGAGCCTCAGTAATCTGTTGGTAAATTTTGTGTAGATGGTTGTGAGTTTATTTTTGTAAGAATGGGGTAGCTTGTAGGGTTGACGAAGTTGGTTGTTCAGATGGTGAAGTTATGTTAAATTGAACTCTTGGTTTTGTCAAGTTCCTATTGGGCCATGGTTGAATTATGTGCTATTCAATTTTAATGTTTTGTACCTGCTTTTGTCTGGGATGTCTTGTTCTGTTTAAATCTTGTGGTAATGATGGGTAAATTTCGTTGAAAGTGCGTTATTTTGTAATTGAGCTGAAGGTTCTGACAATGGTGCTTGTCGGTCTTCAAAGATATAGCGGTTTTGGAGATAAAAAGTTCGAGTAGATGCCTGATAATGGGTAGATTGTATGTTTAAATTATCGATTGTACGGAGGATTTGGGTAGCGTTCTGGGATAGGTTGGTGACGGGGGATTTGTTGACGGACTTGAACCAGATTTTTTGATTTTGTTTTATCAATTGTCTGGCTTGTGAGCAGTGGTCTTTCTTATCACAAAATTTTCATGTTTTTTATTAGCCTACAAGGAATGTAGTGCGGGCTGCTTTAGAGTAGAGTGCATCAATTCTATGATTTGTTTCGATTTCTTGAGGTTCTGACTAACATTATCTTACTTGATTTCTGAACCTTTGTGTTGCGCTTTTGTTAATTGTCTTTGCAATCAAAGGGTGTTTCAAGTATGCTCGGAGGTACGGGATGTTTAGTAATAAAAGTTTTAAAAGATACATATGTTTGATAGTCCTGAAAAGGTACTGTAAAAAGGGATCTAGTCAATTTTCTTTTGGTGTAACTGACCTATTTGTATTTCAATTCAGTACAAATCAATGGAGGATGACAAATTGTACTGTGATCTTTGGTTGAGATAGTGGTTAAGGGTGATTTCTGAGATTAGTTAGCTTCATTGTTGTTTCGAAACTTGAAGTTAATTTTTGGTTGGGATAAGTCTCGGATTTTAGAGTCGCGAATGATTTTCTGAATGTCGTATCTATTTTTTAATCGAGGAATTGCTCAAATGTGAAGTCGAGTGCTGCCTAATTGTTGACCAAATAAAGGGTGAGATGCTACAAAAGTCTTCTAATCTAGTCGAACTGGTAAGGGGGAATTGAAGGGGGTTTCTCTTATTTGTTCAGGTTAGGGGTTGAGCCTCAGTACTCTGTTGGTAAATTTTGTGTAGATGGTTGTGAGTGTATTTTTGTAAGAATGGGGTAGCTTGTAGGAGTGATGAAGTTGGTTGTTCAGATGGTGAAGTTATGTTAAATTGAACTCTTGTTTTGTCAAGTTCCTATTGGGCCATGGATGAATTATGTGCCTTTCAATTTTAATGTTTTGTAACTGCTTTTGTCTGGGATGTCTTGTTCTGTTTAAATCTTGTGGTAATGATGGGTAAATGTCGTTTAAAGTGCGTTATTTTGTAATTGAGTTCAAGTTTCTGACAATGGTGCTTGTCGGTCTTCAAAGATATAGCGGTTTTGGAGATCAAAAATTCGAGTAGATGCCTGATAATGGGTAGAGTGTATGTTTAAATTATTGATTGTACTGAGGTTTTGGTTAGCGTTCTGGGATAGCTAGTGATTGGGGATTTGTTGACGGGTTTCAACCAGAATTTTTGATTTTGTTTTATCAATTGTCTGTGTTTTATGACATTGAAGATTAGGGCAAACATTTAAATTTTGCCAAACATTAGGGCATTGTAAAACGTGAATTGACATGAGATTGATTTTTTTTGTCGTGGTTTCTTTGCTCTTTTTTGATATAAAATAGATTAATTGTTTTATCTCTATTTAAAATCCTTTCGGGGTGAGGAACGAAGCTAGGTTTAAGTTTTGTGAATAAAGAAAATGATCTTCATCGTGAGTATGAGGTGGTAGGTTACATTATATTGAGACTTTTGAGGGCTTACAATGGTCTTGTGCGGTTTTTGATGCGTTTGCAGTAAAAATTATTAGTTTTGAATTGAAGAACCATTTCGTGGGGTTCTAAGTCACAAATTGTGGTTGTTGGAGAGTTATAAACCAAAGGAAATATTTTTAGGTCTGTTGACCCTTCAGTGTATTTTTTATCAATTCGTTTAATTATACATCGTAAGTATTCTTGTAACGATCGGTTCAAGCCATCGACTAGACCAATATAACATGAGGTATGTGAAATTCGTGTTTTTTGTGCTATGTATTATAATTGGATTAAAGTGATGACTTCATTATTTATAAAATTTGTGCCATTGTCCGTTTCAAGCATTCAAATTTTTGCTATTCAGTTTTCATCAAGTGTTGTGTTTGCCTAATAAGCGTTAGATTGTGCAACTGGGTTCAGGGCTGTATGATGTGTAAATGCGTTTACTTTCACAATGATGTATGAATTTCTTTCGGAAGAGGGTGATCTTGGTGTTTTTGCGGCGATTGATGTTCTGTCATTGAAATGTAAACTTTGTCCTATAAAACTTCTTTTCTGTAATTTATCTTTAGCGTGACATTTGAGACAACCATTGCAGAGAATTTTTATCCATATGGGTTCTTTTGGAAACTGAGAATCAATGTTCTTTCGGAAAATTTTCTGAATCAATGTGTCCTTTTATGATTGCAGAGTGTTTTGTTTAAAAAGCAAGTAAAGTTAAACTTAGAGGTAAGCAAGGTACTGAATATCTGAGTGCAACTATTTTAGCATGTCTGTTGTTTCTTTTATTGACAACTTGTTACTAAATTTGATATCATAAAAAGGTAGTATCAGCTTTTTTATGCTTAGTTTTGTGATTTGATTTGTGCCAAAAATTTTTTTGGTGGATAACGGGATCTACGCTTTGATTTGTTTTATAAAGGTCACTCATTTGTGAATTGGACTGTACAGGACAAAAAGGTTTTGCTTTTCTTGAGTTTTAATGGAATATTATCAATAGGGTCTTTTAAAAGAAATACTTTAATTATTGTGTGCTTTTGATTTGGATCCAATGGTCCTTCAAGGTTCTCCGTGTCTAATAATTCTTGTTTTTTTAATATGAATGTTTTAATTCTTGGTCTGTCTGCTTTTGTTGTGTTAATTTTGTTTTGTTTTTCAACCTCGAAAAGTATGGCATGAATTATATTTAATTTTTTCTGTTAGATCGGTTTCATGATGATTTCTCTGACATTCTAGATAAGAGAGGGAAGGATGCTAGATTATTGTTCGTTTGCTATTGGTGCCGTTCTTCTTACTGCGTAATTGCATTCTAGTCGTGGTTTTGAGAAAGGTTTCATGTACGTTTATGGCCTACAAGGGTTGTAGCGCGGGCTGCTTTAGAGTAGAGTGCGGCAATCACATTAGTTGTATCCATTTATTGAGGCTATGGTTCGCATTATGTTACTTGGTTTTTGCATATTTGTGTTGTCGTTAATGTTGATTGATTTCGCAACCATAGTGTGTTTCAAGCGTGCTCGGAGTCAAAAAGTGTTTAGTAATATCATTATTAAAAGATACATTTGTATGACAGTCCCGAAAACGGATTGTAACAGGATGTCTTGTCAATTGTAATTTGGTGTTTCTAACGTATGTGTATATCTATTCTGTACAAATGAATGAAGGATGTAAAGATTGTTCTTTTGATATCTGTAAGAGAAAGTAGTAAAGGGTGGTTTCTGAGACTAGTTAGCTTTTTTTTCAAAATTTGAAGTTAAATTTTGTTGGGATAAGATTTGGATGTTATGGTCTTGAATGGTTTTATGAAAGTCGTGTCTATATTGTTATCGATGTAGTGCCCAAATGTGAAGTCGAGTGCTGCCTAATTTTTTACTAAACAAAGGGGGAGGTGCTAAAAAAGTAACTAATATTTTGTAGTTTTTGGTAACTATTGCTTGAGTGTTGTTGCAATTTTATTGGGAGAGTGTTTAAAGTAGACAGACTGATACGGATGGCGTTGATGGCAGATAATGTGTTTCTGAAAGCGTTGATGATATTTTAGCGGGCTAAACGTCTAATGGGTCGTTAACTATGTTTGATTCAACATGTTTTTTTTTTCAGAATTAGAGGTTGCACCTTAATAATCTGATGGTAAATTTGGTGTTTGTAGTGATGAGTTTTTGTTTGTAGGTGGTGGTAGTTTGTAGGGTTGATGAAATAAAGTTTAGATGATGAAGTTGTGTTAAATTGAACTCTTAGTTTTGCGAGGTTCCTATTGCGTCGTGAATGAGTTATTTGTCTTTCAATTGTAATGTTTTGGAATTGATTTTGTCTGCGATGTTTTTTTCTGTTGAAGTTTTTTGGTAATGATGGTTAAATGTCGCGAAAAGTGCGTTATTTTGTAGTGGAGTCAATGGTTCTGACAATAATGCTTGTCCGTCTTCAAATGCGCAGGAGTTTTTGACATAAGATATTCGAGTAGATGCAGGAAAATGACTAAATTTATGTTTGAATTATCAATTTCAAGGGGTTTTTGAGTAGCATTCTTATATGAGTTGGTGGCGGGCGACTTCTCGTTGGGGTTTGATCGGTCAGCAATTTGACAAAAATGCTGATCATTACTATAGCTATTACAAAGGTGATTATTGTTCTTCTACAGCATTATTAAAAAACTTGAGTTGAAGATGCTGCCAAATTAGAAAAATTGTGAAAACTAATTTTTGTTGAAGAAATATTTAAACATTTAAAAGGAAAAGTGTCGCTAGTTATCGTACCTGAGTAGATTGTCGATGGATTGTGAAAAAAAAGTAGATTTGCTGGAGGCTATAAAAATAGTGAAGTGAATACAAAAACTTCAAAAAAAGAATGGTTATGAATTCTGAAATGTAAGTAAAAAAGAAAACGAAAAACTGGAAGAAACATGATTTGAAATTGAAAAAAAATTCTTAAACAGCATAGCAAAATTTTGGGCAGTGATCATTCGGAAAGTGAGCATTCGGAAAGTAATTTCCCTTATCCGAGAGGTTTTCATTTTTGGCGTCCTAGTCGAGTGGGATCGGAATTGTAAATTGACTTTTGACAATTTGGTTGAATTTGAAGAGGTATTGGTCAAAGCCAGTCTGCAGATTTTGAAATTAAGTTGCCAACTTTTGTTTTTGTTGATTGAAAAACAGGGAGTTTTTTGGAGTACGTTACTTTTAGACTAAATGGTTTTAAGAAAATTTTTTTAAAGCTCATTTTACAATTTCTTTTAGGCGTTTTGGGGTTTTTGATTTATTCATTTTTGTTGATGTTTGTCCTCGGTGATAGAGAGGTATTTAGTTTTGATATAAAATTTGTTGGAGTAGTCAATTATTGAGACCTGAAAGTCTCGAATTTTATCAAGAATTGTTGTTCAAGTTGAAATTATTTCGTTTAATTGACAGCGATGGCGAATAGAAAACGTGAAAAAAAAGTTTGTGATTAGCTGATCAGTTTTATCTTAATATCTGAGAATTTGAGATGAAAAATGACAAATGTAAGGAGATGTAAAATGGGTATGAGTAATTACTTATCTTGATACTAATGAGATTGTATCAGAGAATAAATATCAGGCATGTTTATATCTTGTTTTTATTTACTTTAGAGAGGTAAGAAATTTCTAATTCTTTCGAAAATTTTGATTCTGGGAAAAAAACTTTTTAATTTTTTCTTGGTTGTTTTTGCAGTCAAGATGATTGCCGTTGTTCTTATTTTTTACTGTTTTGGGAGTTAATTTTTGTTCTTGTAGTTAATTAATGATTTGTTTTTTTTTCTGTAATGGGTGTGACTTTTAATTGTGTTTCGTTTGTTTTTTGGGTAAGTATATTTGTTGTTTGTTCCAGTGTATTTGAATTGTCTAAATGTTTTTGTTGCTGATATCTTGCGGTGATTCATTAAGCTGGATTCGAATAAATTAGTATAGTTGTGTAAGTTCTCGGAGGGCGTTTTCTTTTGGGTGATACGGTAACAGGTTGTTTCTATGTTGTGTAAATTTTTTTATGAACGTCAATTAGTTTTTATGTGACACCTGTCGGATCATCAAAATTTTTCTCTTTTTTTGTAGTATTTTTCTTAGTGGTTGTAATTTTTTTTGAATTATCTTTGTGTTTTATGACATGGTGGATTAGGACAAACATTCAAAGTTTTAAATCTGTAGATTCTGTAAAACGTGAAGTGACTTGAGATTGAATTTTTCGTAGTATTAGTTTCTTTGCTATTTTTTGTTATTTTTCGCTATAGTTCTTATCTCTTTCTAAGATCCATTCAAGCTGAGTAACGATGCTAGTTTTCAGGTTTGTGAATGATGAAAATGATCTTCAACATGAGTCCAAGGTGGTAGATTACAGCATATCAAATCTTTTGAGGTTTTACAATGTTTTCGTGTGGTTGTCTGCTAGGGAAATTCATGACTTCCGTCATTTGAATTGAAAAACCCCTTTGTAGGGTTGCAAGCCAAAAAATGTAGTTGTTTGAAAACTATATTCCGGTGGAAATTTTTTCTACGACTGCTGGACATTCAGTGTGTTTTATTCAATTCTGTTAATTATGGGCTTTTTTCTGCACCAATGTGTTCTTTAAAATTTAAACTTCGTGGTTAACACGGTAGTCACTACTTGACTGTATATATTCTGTTGTTTCATTTGTTGACAAGTTGTTAAATTTTTGAAAATGTTGAAGAAAAGTTTTATTTCAAAAATGGTATTATCTGCTTTTTTATGTTTAGTTTTGTATTTGTGCCAAGATTGCCCGTAGCGGATAACCGGATCTACCCTTTGAATTTTTTGACTTAGTGTAATTGTGAATTGGAACGTACATGATAAAAAATTAGAACTTCTTGAGTTAATAGAGGAGTTTTATCAAAAACTAGGACTAGTTCTTGTTCCTAACTAGAAAATCGATGAATTGTGAAAGGAAAAAGTAGATTTTCAAGAAGCTATAACCATTGTGAGTTGAAAACAAAAATTAGAAAAAGGATTTTTAAGAATTCTGAAATTTCAGAAAAATGAAAATGAAAATATATGTAGAGAACTAGATATGAAATTTACTAAAAATCGTAGCAATTGTTTGGAAAGTAGCATTCACAAAAAAATTTCTTTCGTCCGAGAGATTTTTTTTCTATGATGTCCTTGTCGGTTGAGGTCGAACTTGTTTACTGATTTTTGACAAGTGGGTTGAATATGAAGAGCTTTTGGTGATGACCAGTCTGAATAATTTGAAATTAAATTGCTAACTTTTGTTTTTGTTTTTTGAATAAACAGGGAGTGTTAGGACCTTTTTTTTGTTTCAGGCTAATTTTTCTCTTTTTTCGGGGGAATTAGGAGGTTTTAATTTATTCATTATAATTGTTGATGTTCGTTTTCGGCGATTGAGAGTTTTCGTTGTTTTGATATGATATTTGTTTGAGTTGTCAAATATGAGATTGTTGATTTTTTATGGAAGTCTCTAGCTTTGAATAGCAGCTCCTGTTCAATTTGAAATTGTTTTGTTAAATAGATCAGCGTTGGCGAATGAAAATAGATCTGTTTTAGCCAAATATCTGAGAACTTTAGATAAAAATGGAAATTTGAATGAAATTTAATTGTTTATAGGAAACAATATATTGTGATACTGCTGAGATTGTATGAGAGAATTAATATCAGTCATCTTTATATCTTGTTCTCATTTTGTTTAGAGGGGTCCCAAAATTTTACTTTTTTTCCGAAATGTTTGATTGAAGAATAACAATCTTGTAGTCATTTCTCGGTTGGTTTCATAGTCAAGATGACTGCCGTTGTTCAGATTTTCTTTTGTTTTGGAGGGAATTTTTGCTATTGTAATACGATATGTTCTTTCTAAACTGGGCGTAATTTTGGGATGTTTTTTGTTTGTTTTTCGTGTAGTTATCTTTGTTGTTTGTTCCAATGTATTTGAATTGTCTAAAGGTCTTTTGTTGTTGATATCTGGTGGTGACTCATCAATCTGCAGACTAGTAAAGTAGTATAGTTATGTACATTCCCGAAGAGCGTTTGTTTTGGGTGATACGGTAAGAGGTTTTTTCTATGTTGTGTAATTTTTTATGTAATTCAATTAGTTTTTGTGACATCTGTTGGTTTATAAATATTTTTCTCTTTATTTTTTGTAGTAATTTTCTCATTGGTTGTAGTTTTTTTGATATATCTTTGTGTTTTATGACATTGAAGATTAGGGCAAACATTTAAATTTTGCCAAACATTTGAGCATTGTAAAACGTGAATTGACATGAGATTGAATTTTTTTTGTCGTGGTTTCTTTGCTCTTTTTTGATATAAAATAGATTAATTGTTTTATCTCTATTTAAAATCCTTTCGGGGTGAGGAACGAAGCTAGGTTTAAGTTTTGTGAATAAAGAAAATGATCTTCATCGTGAGTATGAGGTGGTAGGTTACATTATATTGAGACTTTTGAGGGCTTACAATGGTCTTGTGCGGTTTTTGATGCGTTTGCAGTAAAAATTATTAGTTTTGAATTGAAGAACCATTTCGTGGGGTTCTAAGTCACAAATTGTGGTTGTTGGAGAGTTATAAACTAAAGGAAATATTTTTAGGTCTGTTGACCCTTCAGTGTATTTTTTATCAATTCGTTTAATTATACATCGTAAGTATTCTTGTAACGATCGGTTCAAGCCATCGACTAGACCAATATAACATGAGGTATGTGAAATTCGTGTTCTTTGTGCTATGTATTATAATTGGATTAAAGTGATGACTTCATTATTTATAAAATTTGTGCCATTGTCCGTTTCAAGCATTCAAATTTTTGCTATTCAGTTTTCATCAAGTGTTGTGTTTGCCTAATAAGCGTTAGATTGTGCAACTGGGTTCAGGGCTGTATGATGTGTAAATGCGTTTACTTTCACAATGATGTATGAATTTCTTTCGGAAGAGGGTGATCTTGGTGTTTTTGCGGCGATTGATGTTCTGTCATTGAAATGTAAACTTTGTCCTATAAAACTTCTTTTTCTGTAATTTATCTTTAGCGTGACATTTGAGACAACCATTGCAGAGAATTTTTATCCATATGGGTTCTTTTGGAAACTGAGAATCAATGTTCTTTTGGAAAATTTTCTGAATCAATGTGTCCTTTTATGATTGCAGAGTGTTTTCTTTAAAAAGCAAGTAAAGTTAAACTTAGAGGTAAGCAAGGTACTGAATATCTGAGTGCAACTATTTTAGCATGTCTGTTGTTTCTTTTATTGACAACTTGTTACTAAATTTGATATCATAAAAAGGTAGTATCAGCTTTTTTATGCTTAGTTTTGTGATTTGATTTGTGCCAAAAATTTTTTTGGTGGATAACGGGATCTACGCTTTGATTTGTTTTATAAAGGTCACTCAATTGTGAATTGGACTGTACAGGACAAAAAGGTTTTGCTTTTCTTGAGTTTTAATGGAATATTATCAATAGGGTCTTTTAAAAGAAATACTTTAATTATTGTGTGCTTTTGATTTGGATCCAATGGTCCTTCAAGGTTCTCCGTGTCTAATAATTCTTGTTTTTTTAATATGAATGTTTTAATTCTTGGTCTGTCTGCTTTTGTTGTGTTAATTTTGTTTTGTTTTTCAACCGCGAAAAGTATGGCATGAATTATATTTAATTTTTTCTGTTAGATCGGTTTCATGATGATTTCTCTGACATTCTAGATAAGAGAGGGAAGGATGCTAGATTATTGTTCGTTTGCTATTGGTGCCGTTCTTCTTACTGCGTAATTGCATTCTAGTCGTGGTTTTGAGAAAGGTTTCATGTACGTTTATGGCCTACAAGGGTTGTAGCGCGGGCTGCTTTAGAGTAGAGTGCGGCAATCACATTAGTTGTTTCCATTTATTGAGGCTATGGTTCGCATTATGTTACTTGGTTTTTGCATATTTGTGTTGTCGTTAATGTTGATTGATTTCGCAACCATAGTGTGTTTCAAGCGTGCTCGGAGTCAAAAAGTGTTTAGTAATATCATTATTAAAAGATACATTTGTATGACAGTCCCGAAAACGGATTGTAACAGGATGTCTTGTCAATTGTAATTTGGTGTATCTAACGTATTTGTATATCTATTCTGTACAATTGAATGAAGGATGTAAAGATTGTTTTTTGATATCTGTATGAGAAAGTAGTAAAGGGTGGTTTCTGAGACTAGTTAGCTTTTTTTCAAAATTTGAAGTTAAATTTTGTTGGGATAAGATTTGGATGTTATGGTCTTGAATGGTTTTATGAAAGTCGTGTCTATATTGTTAACGATGTAGTGCCCAACTGTGAAGTCGAGTGCTGCCTAATTTTTTACTAAACAAATGGGGAGGTGCTAAAAAAGTAACTAATATTTTGTAGTTTTTGGTAACTATTGCTTGAATGTTGTTGCAATTTTATTGGGAGAGTGTTTAAAGTAGACAGACTGATACGGATGGCGTTGATGGCAGAGAATGTGTTTCTGAAAGCGTTGATGATATATTAGCGGGTTAAATGTCTAATGGGTCGTTAACTATGTTTGATTCAACATGTTTTTTTTTCAGAATTAGAGGTTGCACCTTAATAATCTGATGGTAAATTTGGTGTTTATAGTGATGAGTTTTTGTTTGTAGGTGGTGGTAGTTTGTAGGGTTGATGAAATAAAGTTCAGATGATGAAGTTGTGTTAAATTGAACTCTTAGTTTTGCGAGGTTCCTATTGCGTCGTGAATGAGTTATTTGTCTTTCAATTGTAATGTTTTGGAATTGATTTTGTCTGCGATGTTTTGTTCTGTTGAAATTTTTTGGTAATGATGGTTAAATGTCGCTAAAAGTGCGTTATTTTGTAGTGGAGTCAATGATTCTGACAATAATGCTTGTCCGTCTTCAAACGCGCAGGGGTTTTTGACCTAAGATATTCGAGTAGATGCAGAAGAATGACTAAATTTATGTTTGAATTATCAATTTCAAGGGGTTTTTGAGTAGCATTCTGAGATGAGTTGGTGGCGGGCGACTTCTCGTTGGGGTTTGATCGGTCAGCAATTTTGGTTTTTGTTTTATATATATTGTCTAGCTATCTTAGGAGGCTATTTGACAAAAATGCTGATCAATACTATAGCTATTACAAAGGTGATTTTTGTTCTTCTACAGCATTATTAAAAAACTTGAGTTGAAGATGCTGCCAAATTAGAAAAATTGTGAAAACTAATTTTTGTTGAAGAAATATTTAAACATTTAAAAGGAAAAGTGTCGCTAGTTATCGTACCTGAGTGTATTGTCGATGGATTGTGAAAAAAAGGTAGATTTGCTGGAGGCTATAAAAATAGTGAAGTGAATACAAAAACTTCAAAAAAAGAATGGTTATGAATTCTGAAATGTAAGTAAAAAAGAAAACGAAAAACTGGAAGAAACATGATTTGAAATTGAAAGAAAATTCTTAAACAGCATAGCAAAAATTTGGGTAGTGATCATTCGGAAAGTGAGCATTCGGAAAGTGATTTCCCTTATCCGAGAGGTTTTCATTTTTGGCGTCCTAGTCGAGTGGGATCGGAATTGTAAATTGACATTTGACAATTTGGTTGAATTTGAAGAGGTATTGGTCAAAGCCAGTCTGCAGATTTTGAAATTAAGTTGCCAACTTTTGTTTTTGTTGATTGAAAAACAGGGAGTTTTTTGGAGTACGTTACTTTTAGACTAAATGGTTTCAAGAAAATTTTTTTAAAGCTCATTTTACAATTTCTTTTAGGCGTTTTGGGGTTTTTGATTTATTCATCTTTGTTGATGTTTGTCCTCGGTGATAGAGAGGTATTTAATTTTGATATAAAATTTGTTTGAGTAGTCAATTATTGAGACCTGAAAGTCTCGAATTTTATCAAGAATTGTTGTTCAAGTTGAAATTATTTCGTTTAATTGACAGCGATGGCGAATAGAAAACGTGAAAAAAAAGTTTGTGATTAGCTGATCCGTTTTATCTTAATATCTGATAATTTGAGATGAAAAATGACAAATGTAAGGAGATGGAAATGGGTATGAGTAATTACTTATCTTGATACTAATGAGATTGTATCAGAGAATAAATATCAGGCATGTTTATATCTTGTTTTTATTTACTTTAGAGAGGTAAGAAAATTCTAATTCTTTCGAAAATTTTGATTCTGGGAAAAAAACTTTTTAATTTTTTCTTGGTTGTTTTTGCAGTCAAGATGATTGCCGTTGTTCTTATTTTTTACTGTTTTGGGAGTTAGTTTTTGTTCCTGTAGTTAATTAATGATTTGTTTTTTTTTCTGTAATGGGTGTGACTTTTAATTGTGTTTCGTTTGTTTTTTGGGTAATTATCTTTGTTGTTTGTTCCAGTGTATTTGAATTGTCTAAATGTTTTTGTTGCTGATATCTTGCGGTGATTCATTAAGCTGGATTCGAATAAATTAGTTTAGTTGTGTAAGTTCTCGGAGGGCGTTTTCTTTTAGGTGATACGGTAACAGGTTGTTTCTATGTTGTGTAAATTTTTTTATGAACGTCAATTAGTTTTTATGTGACACCTGTCGGATCATCAAAATTTTTCTCTTTTTTTTTGTAGTATTTTTCTTAGTGGTTGTAATTTTTTTGAATTATCTTTGTGTTTTATGACATGGTGGATTAGGACAAACATTCAAAGTTTTAAATCTGTAGATTCTGTAAAACGTGAAGTGACTTGAGATTGAATTTTTCGTAGTATTAGCTTCTTTGCTATTTTTTGTTATTTTTCGATAGTTTTTATCTCTTTCTAAGATCCATTCAAGCTGAGTAACGATGCTAGTTTTCAGGTTTGTGAATGATGAAAATAATCTTCAACATGAGTCCAAGGTGGTAGATTATAGCATATCAAATCTTTTGAGGTTTTACAATGTTTTCGTGTGATTGTCTGCTAGGGAAATTCATGGCTTCCGTCATTTGAATTGAAAAACCCCTTTGTAGGTTTGTAAGCCAAAAAATGTAGTTGTTTGAAAATTATATTCCGGTGGAAATTTTTTCTACGACTGCTGGACATTCAGTGTGTTTTATTCAATTCTGTTAATTATAAATCATAAGTCTTCTTGTTACAATCGGTTGAAGCCATCGAATAAACCATTATTACATGGGGCATCATGTGAAAATTGTGGTTTGTGTTTTATTTATTTTAATTGGCATAAAGTGATGACTTCATTGTTTATAAATTATGTGCCATTAGCGGTTTCAAGGATTTCTGGAATCCCATTTTTTCCTATTCAGTGTTTTCATCAAGTGTTGTGTTTGCTCAATTAGCGTTTTATTGTGCAACCGGGCTTAGGGCTACATAATATGTAAGTGCGTCTACTTTTACCATGATGTATTAATTTCTTTCGGAAGACGGTGATATTGGTCTTTTTGCGGCGAATGTGATTCTGTGATGGAAATATCAAATTTGTCCTCTAAAAATTGTTCTTCTGCAATTTGTCTCTGGCGTGGGAAAATTCGTTCAGTTGACATTTGAAACAATCATTGCAAAGAAATTTTATCCGTTTGGGTGCATTTGGAAAATAAAAATTTTGAATAAAATAATTATGGGCTTTTTTCTGAACCAATGTGTTCTTTAAAATTTAAACTTCGTGGTTAACACGGTAGTCACTACTTGACTGTATATATTCTGTTGTTTCATTTGTTGACAAGTTGTTAAATTTTTGAAAATGTTGAAGTAAAGTTTTATTTCAAAAATGGTATTATCTGCTTTTTTATGTTTAGTTTTGTATTTGTGCCAAGATTGCCCGTAGCGGATAACCGGATCTACCCTTTGAATTTTTTTGACTTAGTGTAATTGTGAATTGGAACGTACATGATAAAAAATTAGAACTTCTTGAGTTAATAGAGGAGTTTTATCAAAAAGGTCTTCTAAATCAAAAAATTTTTTGTGTACTTTTTGTTTGTATCCAATGATCCTGCAAAGTTTTTTGTTTTTATTAAATCTTTTTTTGTTTTAAAGGGAAAGTTATATTTCATGGTGTCTGCTTTTATTGTTTTAGATGTGTGTTGTTTCTTCATCTATGAAGAGTATGGTATGTGATTAAATGTATTATTTTCTATTAGACAGATTTACTTATGGTTGTTCTTACATTATAGATAAGGTGGAAAGTGTGCTGGACTATTTTTTTGTTTGCTATTTGTGCCAACTTTTATTGCATTTTTGCATTCTATTTTTGATGATGTTAGCTTTTTTTAAGGAAAAATTATGTTTTGTGGAGTACAATTTCCCTAATAGCAATTGAACCCATTATATATCACCATTTGGATTTGATTTTTGTGTATACACAAATCATGTAGTTTTTGATCAGTAAAGAAAACTGTTGAGTGCTTTGATCCAATGAGATTAAGTTCATTTTACATACTCCTTGATGATATCGTAATAGTGCCGCGCCTCTTCCAAAGTTTGAAACATCGTATATTGCTTAAAATAGTTCGTTGGCATCAAGATTAGTGTTTCAATTTTGTTCGTTGTTTAGCTTATCAATTCCATCCAACCTTTTTTGATGTTAGTTTGACGTAAAAGGTCAAAGACGGGTCTCAAGTTTAATTGCTTTTTATAAACTTCTTCCTTAAGAAATTTAACAATTTAACAAACTCTGGAATTTGCTTTCTAATTGATGGTGGTTGTAGTTTCAAAATTGCTTTTACTCTTGATTTTAGAGGTTTGATTGTTGTTCCTGCTATGATATGTCCTAAAAATTCAACTCGGGTGAGGGAAATGTGATTTATTGATAAGTAGTCCCTATTCAGGATGAATTGGCATTTTTCTAAGACTTGAAAACTTTTCTAGTTTTGTTTGCGATTGTATAAAATATTGTCTAAATATGTAATAGCGTTCTACTAAAAATTAACGGTCTTAAAATTTTGTTCATAAATGCAGAAAAAGCAGCTGGGCTTATGGAAACTCCAGAAAACAATCGTTGAACTCATTTTGTTGGTTTCAAACTATGAATTGTGTTAAACTGCGTGATTTCTTACCTAGAGGCATATAATTATATGAACTGTTCATACGAGCTCTTGTGCAAAGTTTTCCGTTGAGTTTTTTGTGAGTGTTACATGGGTTGGTTCGTTTGGCCGACAAAATTTTGATTCACCTATCAGTGAATTTAAGTATCTTGCGACGAGAACCATATTTAAAGATCCTTTATTAGCTAGTATGATAATTAGATTGATAAATGGTTTTCCCTTCGTTTGTTAATCTTTTTTTACTGGTGAGATAATTTCATAATTTTCAAGTATATAGTATATCTAGTAGTCTAATTACTTTGTCCTGTAGGTGTATAGGCATTTTACTTGCGGGTTATTTTTTGGTTATGGGTCTGGTTTTATTGGAAGATATAATAATGAACGAACGTTTGCGACATCAAATTGAGATGTAGCATATATATTGGAAAATTTTATTGATAAACTTGCTAAGTGTTCGAAGTCTCCTTGGTTTGCCTAAGAGCATTGAAAAATAAATATGGTTAAAAAATTTTGTTGTGCCGGTATACATTTTCATGTTTGGAATGTAGGTTTGAAATATGGTGTTTTGTGAGATAATCAGTATTTCGTTTAGAATCCTCAATAATATTTCTTCGTTGAGGTTTGTAGATTGAAAAATTATTAAGCGTTTAATAAAACTATATTGCTTTTTCTTCAATTGAGTTTTTTGTAACCTTTATTTTGCAAAATCCCAATAGTCCTAAGGGAAGTGATATCTGGTATGCTGAGTTGATGTATATATCTAATTCGACATTATCTTTGTTCGGTCTTTTTTGCGTATTTGATTTATGATGTTGTTCCACCAAATATAAACTATGAATTGGTCTAAGCTCAGAGTCAGACACGTACAAGTTTTTGCGTGTTTTGATTAACATTGCATCGTTAAAGTTGAGCAATGGGGTTGTTTTATGCGTAACAAGTGAATGGTTTTAAATTTTTTATGTTCTGGTTCTAAATAAAATAAAATTTTGAAAAAATGAGGTTTTTTGCTTAATCAGTGAAAAAATGATGAAGGTTATTACTTTTTTGGGTGTTTTTAGCTTAAATTTATCAATTTTTTTTTGTGGTATTTGTTAGTTTAAATTTAGTAAAAATGGTATGCTTACTATAATATGTTTACTATCTATGATGTGGAATTTTTTCTGAAACGGTTTAATTAGGAGCTTAGAATGTTCCATAGCTTCGTTTATTGGAGACATAATTGATTTTTTTTGCTTAATTTTTAAAGCTTGTACCTTGTTATATAGCTAACCTACTTACTAAACTTTGAAGTGTAAAAATGGGATGCAATGGATGAATTTAACTCCATAAAATGATGTTTCTAATGTTTGATTCTGCACATGAATTGATTAGAAAATCTATTTCTACATCTGGAGATCATTTTTTTTAAATTTTTGCGCTGTTTGGGTATGGTCCAAAATCTTCCTTTTAGTAGAAGCAAATTTGGAGTTAATTTTTGATATACATTGTCTGTATTCTCACAGTTTCCGATATGATGTGGAATATGATTGATGTCTGTCATGCGACTTGTGTGTTGTTCTATAGGTTTTTATTCGTAACATTCTTTTGATAGTGTTCTGGTTGAACAGCAGCTTCAAAATTACGTTCAGTTCTGAACATATTATTTATTAATGGGTTTTAAAATTAATTTTCTTCATCTGTGCTTTCGCAATGTTTAATTGGAGCTCTGAGGTTTCGCGATTTTTCAATTCCTGTTGGAAAAGGAGATGCTTCAGTTGTAGATTCTACTTGATTAATTTGTCGTTGATGTTTTAGTGTGCTAATCTTATGAGTTTGGTATTGTCTCGCTGAGTTTTGTGATTTCGATTTCTGTGACGACAAGGAAAGTTTTGTTCTTGGTCTGGCTTGATAGCTATTGTTTCCTTATCTAAAATTATTGGATTTTTTACGGTATCTGTAGTTATAATTTTACTGTTATAATTTTTCTTTGAATCAACCCTTGAACAATAATTTGAAAAATTTCTGTTGCGGTTGCTTGAAAACTGCCGAGAACAGTCATAAGATTTTTATCTATTTCGGTTGTTTGAATATGAAAGATTGCTGTTACTGTTGGAGTAGTTATTTTTGTTTGATTTTGATCTTGAGTAATCATCAATATACTGACTAATGCGTCTATTTGAACAGCAATATCGAATTTGAGCAAAGTAAGAATTTCTTTGATCTGGTGATCTTTCTCGAAAATTACTATAGAATGGAGATTGTGATCCGTTGTTACTCAAGTTAGATGGAGAAGCCTTTCTCGAACTATTTTTGATTTGAATACTTCGGTTTAGTAAGCTTTGGTTTTTTCTCATGTGTTAATAAAAATAGTTAATTGTTTCATTGTGTTTTGGCGGTTGTCTTGAATTTTCTTGATGTTTTTGTCTACGTTCGGCGATGTTGTGCCCATATCTTCTACAAATGTTACACCTTTTTATTGAGGTTTTCCGTTAAAACGTGTCTTCGTTTCGAATATAATGAGTATTTGTGTTATCTTTTCCGCCAATTCAGTGTCTTGTATGTTTTTTATAAGTGAGGTAACTCTTTTGTATGTTAGAAATATACTGCAGTTTTAGGTTTTCCGTTTCTTCTAGTTTCCTTGATTTTTCTGCTTGTTCTAATTTGTCTACGAATTTGCAAAAATCCATATCGGGTTTCCAAGTTGATGTGGAATGTGATGCTTTTTTCTTCATTGCTCATTTTGTTAACTTCGTTACTAAAGTCCTCCTTAAAACTTCTGTCATTTTTGTGTTTTTGTAATCATAAGTATTCAAAGATTATGCTTTTCAAATTAGTGTTTTGTATTGTTACAGGGAGTTGATTTATTGTTTCAATTGTTAGTCTACAAATTTTGTTGCAGCCAACTCTTTGATATTGTCTAATTTTTTCTGAGTTGAACAGTTTTGAAAGATCTGAGGTGAAATGTTTTTGAGTTGCTCCCCAAAATGTGATTTGTATCAAGGCTATACGACTGTGAATCCAATATTGATGAAGAGGTGTGTAATTGGTTCTGGGCCTATATTGAAAAATAAGTTTGCTGCAACAGTTTTTAAATAATCTTCAACTGAGCATTCAGGGTCTGTTCATTTGAGAACCAATAAAAGTGCATTTGATGTAATAAGTGATCCATCCATAAGGTATAGATTCATCGTTATTTGTAGTGATTTTGCTGTGTTGGTTATTTGAATAACTTTTGTAAGTTGGTTTTGGCACTCTTCATGATGTTGTAAATCATACAGGAATGGTATTTAAATTCTTGTTGCTAAATTTGAGTATAATTTGTCTACTATGTTTGACTATTTTGATTTGGTTGAGGAACATTTGAGTTCATACTTATTTCAGTATTTTGTGGTTGAATTTTTGATGGGTCTCAAATTGGTTCGAAAACATCTGATTGATTTATATCATCTGGTAATTAAATTTTGTTCCATCGGTATTTCCGTTGGTTAGAATTATGATGTTATTGTTGGTTTTGATGGAAATAAGCTTAGTCGTCTGAGAAGTGAGATGGATTTTTTTGTATAATTGTCCATTGTTTGCGTAATTTTCAATTTCTTGAAAAAATGGATAGTGTTCAAGGTGGTCTTTTTGAGTGTTTAATTTTCAATGGCAACTTACCGATTTTGGATTTGAATTCTTAGGCTGTTGCTAATCATAATTCTGGTCAGGAAACTTGGAATTTTTTGTTGAGTCGGATAGACTATTGGGTGACTTATTTTAATGATTGCAAAAAAAAAAATTTTGATGTGGGAAATGGTTTTTTGTCTGTTTTTTTGGTCCCTTGAAAGATAGTTTTTTCTTTATCGGTCTATAAGTTTGATAATCCATTCGTCAGTTTTTTGGGAAAACAGTTGGTTTAGCGGTGGATTGTAATTTTGTTTGATGCAACGTTATGTTTTTGTTATGGGGTTTTGTTATTGTTAGGTGAACTGATGATACACTTTGTTGTGATGTTGCCGGTATTTGTGTACCTATTTTTTTGGTTTTTACAGTGTGATGGTGTTTGAATTTCATGCTGATTTAGTGTTGTGATTCCATTCAGATTTTCTTGTATATGAATGAATGTTGAATTCAGACTATTGTCAATTGATCTATCCTAAAACTTTGTTTTATTGTTTAATGGTGTTGTATCTACAGTTGGTGAAACTTAATAGTTTTTATATACTGATATATTTTTAGTTCCCGAGCTTGAAACATCATTTGGTTTGTCAAAAAAACATTTCACGATACCATTTGGGCTACCATAAACAATCTGTTTCATCTGCTTTGATTATGTCTTTGTAACAGAAAGTGCGAAACTTTTTTTCTAGATTGCTCAATTAGATCTAGATTGTGCCGAAAAAATTCATTACAAACCATGCTAGTATTCTTTGTAGATGAAATTTCGTAATTTTGAATTCTGTATCAGTGAATTTTTTGCGAATTGCATTTAAATTTTTGAGAAGAGGTTTATTTTTTTCCTACTGCTGAATGTCTGAAAGTTTGCCGGGGTGATGCATAGAATGTTTCATCTAAATCTAATATGAAAAGATAACTCTAAATGATTGTAAAAACATCATTTGCGAATAATGAAACTACTCTTTGTGAACTTCGGTGTTTTATATTTTTCTTGTATTCTAACAAAACTTTAAGAAATTTAGTTTCAAATTGACTGCTTGTATACTGGGTGATGGTGTTGAATTGAAGTCTGACGTTAGAATTTCAATAGAGAATATACCGTTTTGTGAGGTTATAGTACATGTTCTCGGTAGGTAATGTTTTAGTCTTTGTCTTTTTAGTTTTACTTCTGGAAGATCTTGTTGGTACAACTTCTCTCAAAATTTTAGTCGTAATGAATTTTCATGAAGTGATATTACTGTTAATGTGTATGTTTCATTATATCGTGTAGGTTGATTCCAAGTGTATTTTTGTATTGGTTTTCTGTTTAAAATATTTTTTATTCAACGTTTATCTTTTAATGATGATATTGTTGTCGCTTCTGACTCAAAACGATATCGTTGTTCGTTTTTTGTTCATTTTGATCGTCCAAATGACTTTCGAGTCTTTGTATGGTTGTTGGTTGTATCAGATTCTGAAATTGCGTTTCTTTTTTTTTTAGAAAAATGAAATTTAGAGCTTGATTTTGTTTTGATATGATAGTTCATTTTGACCTTATTGTTATATTTTTTTCTTTTTTATTTAATATATCTTATCTTTTTTATATGGTGTTTTGACAAGGACGTATCTGGAGCCTCGAAAAAAAAACATTTATGTAGAATTTTTGTTTGTTTATTTGCCAGAACATTTTTTCGTTGCAAGACGGGTTGAGGAGAGTAAATCAATTTGATAGTATGATGTTTAACTGCTCTTAAACGTATGTGGCGTTTTCTACATTAAAGTAGTCCTAACTTTACTTAAATGGGGATCGATATGAAATCGAGGGTAGAGTTTGAAAAAGAATGACTAAATTTAAAAGATCCAAGAAAAAATTTGACTCAGGAGATTCAATATAAAAGATCCCAGGAGAAGTCATGATGATCTGATTTAAGATTTAAATTGAAAGATGATAAGGTTTTTGATAAGGTTTTTGAAAGATGATGATGTTTTTGATAAGGTTAGTCTTCAAACTATCGATTGATTCAGGGAAAAAGGTGTTGATCCTCAAAAAGAAAATATCATCGAACTAACAACAATTAATTTTTTATACTTTTCTTTGTTTTTTTTTTTTTTCGTATTTTAATGAACTTATAAAATTTTTACATTTTTTTAAAAAACAGTTACAGCAGATTTTAAGTTTGAAAATTGGCAAATTTTCTGTCGTTATCTTGTTGTTTTATAAACATATAAATTGTCAGTCATTTTTCATTCTTTAAAACACACTTAACAGTAAAAAGTCAATTTTACGGCTCTATGTAATGAAATTTTTCTAATAATTAATTAGTAATTTTGGTGCAGAACAGGTTTAAATTTTTGTCGTCGTTTTCTGCTTTTTCGCTTAGTGGTGCAGATATTTGCTTTGACGTCTTTGTTGTAATCTGGTTTCGCCTTTAATATTGGTTTGGTTTGATTAAACTTATTGAGAAGCGGAACGGACTTAAGTCTATTATTGATTTGTTCCGTTCTTTCTTTGATTTTAAATCTTGGTTTTTTTTTTTAATCTAACTTAGTATAGGTCTGCTCGAGAGTCTTTTGTCGCACCAGATGAGTTTAGGACCGGGGTGGCCTTGTCCCTTGTCTTAGAGTAATTTCGGATAGGGAACATCGTCTGTTCATCACGCTTCTATTTTTGGTTGGATAGATTCGCGCAACTTCTTAGTCTAATACCAATCCTAATCTTCCTCTTATGTTACCAAGTCGCAGTAGACCTAGTATATAGTTGTATTCTTGCTAGGTTAGAGAAGAGAAAGAGGTAACTGCTTTCTAAGTTACTTATATTTCTCTGGCTGAAACTAAAAATACAAAATTTGAGCTATACAAAATATTATAATTCTTAGTAATGAATCATGATTGATTAGTTCTAAATATTTTACAGTCATAAATATCAAGGGGTATTACTTGTTTGAACTGGTTCCAGGGTCGTTCAGAACATTTAATCAAATTTTATCACTTGATTAAGACAGAAAAAAGTTTTATTCTAACTTGAATATCATTTTTCTAAAAAAAATTCATCAAAACTTCAAGAACTACAAGTTTAACACAATTTTTTGGGAAGGAGATGTGATCATATGGTCTAAATGTTGAAAAATGGGGCCTAAGTGCTAATTAGGTAATGACAAACAAAATTGGTCTCTATACTTAAGCTTTATAGAACCACCCATTACCCATAAAAATGAGGTTCATGTGAGGACGGTTGGGGGTGGCGAGAAAAAACGCTTAAGCTAGGTCAGCATTGTATCAAACACTCTTTGAAACAAACGATGCAAAAACTAATGCGCTGTGACCAGGGACGCACTTAGGGGGTGGACGCCCTCTCTCTCTCAGGAATTCGACCCTCTCGCCAACCAAAGGGTCCCCCCTATGGGTTTTTTATGACATCATTTTTCTAAATTTTTTTCCAAAATCGACTTTGGCGTCAATATATATAATTTTGAAGGTGAGAGCAGGCCGGAACACCGCAATTTTTATTCAAGTTTTTCCAAGAAGTGTCCAAAACGGCATTTTGACTTGTTTGTTCAAAAAAATTTGGTCAACCTAAAAAATTGTCCACAAAAATTTCATTTTTTTTAAATCAGCCTGTCCTCCTCGAAACAATTCTAGATCCGCCCCTGGCTGTTACAAGGATGTTTGATTTTAAGGTTTTCCTATATGGACTAGCGAGCCATATTGTATAATTGGTTGTTTTGTTCTGGGTTGATAAATTTCAGGTAAACAGCAAATTACTAAAACATTATGGAAATTTTGAACTTACTCACATGGGCGCCCTAACTTTGGATTGCTTTTACGAGAGGGTTTTGTTGTCACGTAAAAGTATCACTCCTAGTTTCAAAAAAGCCTAGTCTCACCCCAGGAAAGGATAGCTTGTGATCAACTACAATAACAAGATGATTTCAGGACATTATGCTGATAAGAATATTAAAGACTGTCAAAAACAAATTAAGGATCTTTTCGCTTCTATTTAGTTGGATTTTAAATTAAACCTATTAGTCTTACTCCAGATCAGCAATTTTTTTTATTCAAAAGAAAATGGCAGATTTGCCGGTATCAAAAAACAGAATTGTCGCTTTTTCAAAGAAAAAATTAGTTGAAATGCAGATCCTTGAAGAAGACTTTCCTTAACCGTAATTAGATGAAAAGAAGTGCAATTACTCAAGTACTCGTTAACTACAATTAGTATGAGAACAATAAGTATGAAGACAATTTATCCACAAAGAAAACGACGGAAGCACCGCTGTTGTGCGCCCCTGCTTTAACAGAACATGCATTTCATTTGGTTACCTTTCTGAGACTAGTAAGGCTTCTTGATCCTCAAGCAACGAGCACTGATCATGTCGGGCCTCGAACATCCGACCGTATGATTGACAGGCGGATACGTTACCACTTCTAAACCGCTCCTTAAATTTTGCTAACTAAGAAGAACTTTGTCATCCTGCAAAAAATCTATTGTGGAGTAACAATGAGTTATCGATGAGTTAATAACTTAACCTTCAAGAAATTCAGTGTGTTTTGTCAATTCAACAAGTACAACCACAGTCTAAAATAAGGCGAACGTTTTTTACCGCAAAATTATTTTTTCCAGGAGAAGCAAAAAAACCTGGTTTTATCAATTGTCATACAATATAAACTCAGTAGTATACGGAGCGGTGATTGTCTCCGATTTGGTACTTATTGCTCTGGCAATTTGAGAAATGGAGAAGAACTTTGTATTCGGGTGTTTTACTTTTTTTCTTTTCTTTGTTTTCCACAAAAAATCAGCAACCACAAACAACTATTGGAGAGAATTAAGTGATAAATCAGATTAAAGATTCAACAGCTGTGATTCAAACGACGTTCAAAGATTTCAAAAAAGTTTTCCCAGAGTTGAGAAAAACCGATTTGAAGTTTTTGTCTCGATTTTTCGTCTTAGTTCGAGAGAATAACGCCAGCGAGCAGGCTTACAATAGCTTTTTAATGGCTTAATTAAAAACTTAGCAATTTAGTTTTACTCGAGCAACATGAATTTTTTTTGAGTCCTTCACGGTTTTTTGGAATCTCAAAAACTTCAAAAAATCAAAAAACTGCAAAAAAAAAAGAATTTTTTTTTGAATTTTTTTTTCGTTTTTCTAGCCAATTTTCTTTCTACAAAAAACGTTTTTCAAATTAATTATTTTACTATGAATCTTTAATATGCATAATCTTTAGTTATTTAGTTCAGATACTTTCATCTCATCAACTTGAAACAGCGACATTAATTTGAAAAAAAATCTTGTTGTATGATTTTAAAACTATGATCGGAACATTCCGTGCCACTTGCAGAAAAACCGGCTATCAATGTTCATTTATGTGCTTGTTTTAACTACTTCAATTGTAGTTTTCACAAATTTTACCCTTTTCGGAGCTTTTTTTGGGTTTAAGTGTTTATCAAGCAACAATCTAATAGTCTTATACTTTCTTGGAAAAAAAATTTTTTCGCGGCGAATAAAGAACAAAATTACTTTTAAAATGTGTTTATTTTTTTACGCTCATATTTCATTTTTTATTAATTTAACTTTCAAACATATTTTTTATTTTAATTTAAAATTTTAGAGTTTTTTTTCCATTTTCAATAACTTATCCTTTTTACTGTTCTCATGATGTGCTGAATGTTTTACATGGAATCAAGCCAAAACAATCAGCAGGTATTGATGAGTTAAGCAATCTCTTCTTGGTCTTATTTCCTCTGTTTTTGCGACATATCCGACATATTTGGCCAATTTTTTTTTCACATCTGTAGTTTTCTTTCTCAACTTCTTAACGCAAAAGTGTTAACACTTTACAAGACAGATAGTAAATTAGGTGTTAAAATTACAGCGCAAATTCTCTGCTGATTAACAGCAAAAAAAAATTTTTTTTTGAAAATAGTATGTATATGCGAACTTGAGAATCTTTGGAAAATTATGTTCTGCTTTTTGGCAAGCAGTTTGGGTTCCGAGAAAGTATGCAACTATTTACGCGTTAGCGGAACTAGCGGAAAAAATAAAATTCAGTACTGACAAGTTATTACGCTTGAGTTTTTAATAGACTTCAAAACGCCTATGACACGCCTGATCATCAAAATTTGCTGGTCAAACTAGAGTTCTACGGAATCCCTGGTGTAAGTCTTAAATAGTTTAGCCGCTTATCTTACCAGCAGGCATCAACGCATGAGAATTAACTTAACAAATCTGACTGGTTACCCGTTCATCTGATGTTCAACAAGGCTCTGCGTTAGGTCCTCTTCTTTCCTCATATGCCTTACTTCTTGCAGATGATACATAGATAGTGGCTTGCGGCTCGAGTCAGATTAATTTTCAGTCAGATCTGTGAAGATTCATTGTGGAAAAATTTCTATTACGTTAATTTCAAATTCAGATGAAACTTCTTGTTAGACAGTCAAGATTGCGCGCAAATCATTGAAAAGCGGAGATGCGCTGACATCGTGTTCCGTTCAGCCATAAAATTGAGCGTAGTAACGTGCTGTTTAGTGCAGCTTTTTTCCAGGGCAGATCTAATGATCTCGAAGAAGTAAGGGGGATTTTCTAAAAATCTGAAAATTTTGATGTCTTTTTTGAAGTCGACTAAATTGATGTTCCAAGCTCTCTCAAAACAAAAAAAAACAATATTTGCTCAAATTTGGTGAAAATCGGCGCCTAGTGTGAATATATATTTAGTGGATCTTGGGTTTCTTCGAGGAGGGGGGACGGACTTTCAAAATAAAAAGTTGTCGACCTTTTTAGAAGCTTTTCCAAAACTGATTTTTCGAGCTTTTCCAAGCACTATAAAAAGCCTTATTTGCAAAAAATGTTTTAAGCCGCAGCCTAATTTTTGAAAAAACGGGCCGAAAATTTTTTGAAGGCTTTGACAGAAAATTAGAAGCACCATTTTTAAAGCTTATTTAGTTGCCGTAACGCGTTTGAATATGACTATGGCTAGACTCGCAATTAACCAGTAGGCCAAAGATTATTTGAAGTATGCCAAAATTGTTTTTGTAGCCAAACGCTCAGATCAAATATATTGAACCAAATATGTCATGTTGAATCAAAACATTACTCTATAATCAAGGCAGCTTTTGTTGTTCAAACTGGTTCAATACTTATGGTCAATCTTAAAGATGCCATCATTAAGTGACCGCATGAGTTTGATAGAAAATATTAGAAGATCGTCAAATGTTATATAAATAACCTTTCTAGTAAATGGAGGAATTTCTTTATAACTTTTGAGTTTCTTTTGCGGATATAATTGGTATGGCCAATTTTTCTTATAACGTGTCTACCAATTCAATCAATGAAGATGAATACTTCGTCCCTCCTGGACATCACGAACAGGACCCGATCCCGACTCGTTCTAATTCGGAGCGGCGGGCGACAGTGGCGGAGGATGAGCTAGAACAGTCGCTGAATATCCGCAGCACCAGGAAAAGGTTCCTCGCTCTCGCTTTGTACATGATTTGTGCCTCGTTCCAGACCTACACGAGCAACTGCCTCAACCCCATGTCTTTGGCACACAGTCCAGATGTAAGTCAAACAAACATATAAATAATTAAAAGCAGGAACACAAATGTGAACCAAGTTTTTATGCACAATTGAACTTCAGACCACCTTGAGATACTATTTCTGAATTTTACATATTTTATCAAAATTAGAAGTGACGATCCTTCGCAGACTTATTCTGCGAACTAATTCTGATCGAACTAATTTAGCATGAAACTGATTGAAAATACTTTGTTGACGAGTTTTGCTAATAACAAAAAAGCTCTCAGGAAGGCCATTAAAAACGCCATGCTTCGAATAGAACGAAGTTATGAAGTTTTTGTAAAAACCCTACCTCTCAAACGAAAAAAAAATATCTAAAAATTTCTATGAGAAATGAGGTGACTTCTCATATTCGAATTTCGCAAGAAAAAATGTCTGAAAAACTGAAAAATGTTCCGATTCTAAGTAGTTGTTCAGCGTGTAAAAAGAATTTTGCGGCAAATCAACAGATTTTTGGAATCCGGAAAATTTTGCAGGGTCACGATGGCACCACTGGCAGAATCAACAAAAGTATCTGCACCAGTGATATCAATAGTTTTTATCAAACTGCTTAAATAAATGTTAAATTGGTCGGTATGTTCTTTTTGTCAAAACTGGGAAAACAAACTGGGAAACAGATTAACAAAAAAGCTGTTTTTAGTTAAATAATTAAAAAACCGATTTCCAAAATATTTGATTAATATTTTTGCCAAAATCGAAGAATCAGGCGAATAGTTTGAATTTAGAAAAGCCACTCTTAAGAAACTAAACTGATTAACTTAACTGAAAACTACACTGAGTTAAAGATGGATTCATCAGAAACTGAAACATTAGACTACCTTTCGTTGTTGACATGGAAAGAATCTTTGAAGCGCATATTATCGGAAAAATGAGAGAGATATGGCATTAGAGTAATGGCTTTAAAAACCCGGAAATCATTTATGATGAATCAATATCAATTAGTTTTTTTCCCGTAAAGCAATGCTCTAATTTGCAACTTCCAGCAAGTTGCTTGGCGCAACGTTTTGTTTAAAGCTTTTTACTTCTATTTTACATAGATTTCAGCAGCGAAACGACAGCCTTTAGTATGCTACTTTTTACTGCCGTTTGCTGATGTACAAATATTTTGAGCACTGATACAAATTAGCCAAAATTAGGATTTTGCTAGTAATCCTTTGGTTATTGAACAACATAAACATTGTTGAACCAAAATGTCTCATTGCAAAATATGGTAGGAAAAATTAAATTTCCGATAGCACTGTATCTGCTTATAATTTTTAAAAAACTTTTCTTCGTTTTTCTAGTCATTTTTCTTCAAAAACGGTTTTCCAATTGAACTATTTTACTATGAATGTCAAGTAAGCCTAAGTTTTATTTTTTCGTTCAGATCTTTTCATCACTACATGCAGGAAAAAACGACACCAATTTGAAAAACTTTCTTTTTGTATTTTTTTAAGAATGTCGTCGGAACTTTCTGTGCTACTTGCACAGTAACCGGCTATCATTGATCTAAATTGCAACGACCTTTATGCTTAACCCTCATAAGTTACCAAGTTTTGGCTTACTGTTGCTGGGCAAACTGAAACCTTCAGCGAATTCTATTGATGCGAAAGAGAATAAACATTTTTCCAATTGCTTTTTTATCATTTGCTGAAAGAGTCTATTGATGAAATTGGATGAAAGTCAATCAACGCTCAAACTTATCTCATTTTCGAATTTTCAAATGAGACCAATTACTCGAGATCGTTGCAAAATATGTTTTTTAATATTTGTAACATGCAAACAGGAATAGAAAACGATCGTTTCGAATGACAATAACCATCTGCTCAATTTCCCAAATTTCGAAAAAACTTACCTGATAAGTAGATCGAAAAAAAAATACATTAGATTTTGCGTATAAAATGGATTAACTTTGGTAAAACCGCCAGCATGCAAAATTTCTCACTTTTCAACTCAACAAAATCTTAGTTTTCCAGAGCTTCTCTCAAATATATCTAAAACTCAAACTAAGTCCTTGATGTAACTTTCTTTTTAACAATTTTTGATCGGCTTAATATAATGTGATTTTGAACTAACACAACCACAATTAATTTAAGTTAAAATCGCATAAGCTAAGCGTAACTTCGCAACACGTGTGATACAACTTAAACATATAATTCCAAACTGGCGAGTAAAAAATGAGACGAAAATAAAAAAACATCGGAAAATTTTTTTAACGTTTATCTCGATTTTGTTACATAGAAAACTTACAGGTAGTAATTTTCAAAACTCGGAGTCTTTAAGACCCATCCTTCCTTAAATTAGACTGAGCTGACATTAATCAAGTTTTCTGAAAATTTGTGAACACAAATCGAGAATCGCCATCTTCTATATTGGCTTTCCAAAATTTCCCAATAAAAAATCGAATTAATACGTATCGAAAAATACAAGGTCCAACAGGGATTCGAACCCCAGACTTAAGGATCCCACGGCATAAGCGTTACCAGTAAACAAAAGGGCCTCAATTTCCAGTCCATACTAGCATTGGGTCATCTGACATACACATATTGAATTGGCTAAGATATAAAACGCGTTAAGAAGAACGCAGTGAAAATCACTAACTTTTGTTCATTCAATCTAAAAACTGCGATGAAGTTTAGCGTGCTTTTTTTTCGTTCATTTGTTGCCTTTATTTCAGGAGATCATTCAAAAGAACATTGCCAACGTTAAAACACGCGTATTGAGTTTGACCTTCTTCTTGACATGCCTCGTGACCGCGTATCCCTTCAGTCTCCTAATAGGCAAGGCAGACCTGAAAAGATACTTGGTCATGTCTTCATTCCTCACTGCCATTTCACTCACTGCAAGGCAGGTTTTCAACATCCACACTAATATTGCTTGTAGTGGCTTAGCGCGTGTATAGAAAAACTAGAGAAAATCAGAATTATTTTGTTTTGGTGTGAAAACCGAAAAATTGCTGAAGTCGAATTTAGCTTTCCTTAGGTTTTTTTGGTCTCAAAAACAAACAATTTAGATCTAGCTATTACTTTTTTCAAAGTTTAATTTTTCCTAGTGTCAAATTTTTGGCGGTGTTGGTGAAGCTTTAGTTAAATTTTCTCTCAACGAAAAAAGCAATTTTGACCCTTTTCTGTATGTTATAGCCATATGGGAACAAACCATTGTTTGTAATGTTTACGCCTAGCGTTCAAATCAGGTTTGCGCCTACTCATACGCTCAAAACTTCAATTTATCAACCGCACGCTTTTTATATGCAAGTACTTGGTGAGCAAAAAAAAGTATTGTATTTTTTTGAAGAGCGAAAAAAAATGAAGAGAAGAGTGTAAATACTAATTCATTACAAGTGTTTCAAAACGTTGTTAGTGATTTACATCTAGTGATTAGCGATTTTCACATTGTTTCAATTGATGGGATGTCGAAAACCTTCTGCGAGGTGTATTGTGGTGGCTTGTGAATTCGACTACCACAACAGAATCACGTTGTATGTCACCCAGGTTCCCCTTTCAATAGCAGCATGTATGTCCTTAGTGGCCCCGCCTCAAATTTCCCTCCAGTGGTTCCCCAAAACAGAGCGACGCTCGGCAACTGGCTTCGCATTTCTCTCTCTCTACCTTGGGATCACGTACAGCTTCGTGATAGACTGTATTCTCATTTACTGCTTCCAAGGTACCGAGAACTTAATGCGCAAGTTTCGCTACTTTCAGATGACTCAAGCTCTCGTCGCCGCTTTTGTTTTCTACTTGATTCTGGCCCTTTATCCGAATAAACAAAGCGCCTACATTCCGAGCTTCATAACTCTTTCTCAGAGGTTCTCGCTGAAAGCAAGTGTGAATAATCTGAGAAGCAAGCGCAGAATTTGGGTATGTCTCGTCTGTTCTGGAATTATAATTGGAAGCTACATCTTTTTCTTTTACCAGATTTCATGGGTCGTTGACCAGCTAGATTTGTTTGAAGAGCCCGACCAAAATGAAAAAATAAACACAACCGATTTACTTCTATTTGCTCTCGCTGTTTCAGCAGCGATGATTGTTTCTGTGGGTGTCGCATACCTTCTATTTCGATTGAGCGATCGATGTGAGCGACTATTCTTTTTCATTTTATCCATCCTAGTGATTTACACATTTCTGTTCACTCTTCTTCTTCTCTATAGTTATCTACTCTTAGAAGTACTCGATAGATTAGCACTTTTGATATTCTTTCTCTGTTTGGGCTTGGGCGCATCTACGTGTGTAATTGTGTTCACGCCCCTCTTTGCCGAATTTATTTGCGACTTCATGTATCCAGTGCCTGAAGATTTCACGTACGCCATCTTTTTCAGCAGCGTCTTCGTTATTCCCACTATCTTCAGTATTGGCTTTTTTCGAGCCGATGGAAGAGACGACACAGAATTCGCCAAATGGGCCATTTCTATTGTGACTGGATGCGCTATTTTGGGCACATCTGTTTTCGCTTTCTTGAAGAACACTAAAAACACCAGGTATGGCTGGGAGATAGGAGCTCAGAAGCGGGCAGAGCTGACGAATGACGCCAGTAACTTAGTAAGCATCAGCTACCAGCAAATTCGATCAACTTGAACTAATTATTTGAACTAAGTTATGCGTGTATCAACATCTGTTTCAAAATTGGTTCATAATTTTTCCACAACTTTAGAAAATTTATATTTATTACAGCGTTCCTAAGTCATATGCAAAGTAGTAAAACAGGCCTGAGAGGGGAGAGTTAGCGTAGACTCGTACCACTAGCGATACAAACCTTTCTGGCAGTCTTTTTTTTAAATACTAGAGGAATCACAGCAGCTGAAGCCGATTGAAAAACTTTGGGACAAACGGCAATTTCTCTTGAAGCATCTCAAATCTCTGTCATCTCAATTTCGAAGCCTCCAAAAAATTTTAAAGAAAAGAGATCTAAAGTCTCAGAAGAGAATACTAAATTCCCAGTCTGTCGAAGTTAATACATCTGATTTTATTTTATTTATGATATAAACATACGATCTGTACAGAAGCACCGGTACACAGAGCTTCGCACCACTTGCGATGCAAGACAAGCATAAAAATATAAGTAGCAAAAAATGAAACAAGTTGAAATTAATAAATGTCTAAATTCAAATTTTTGTATGTCTCGATAGAAGTTCACTCTAGTCGAATATGCTAGGCATTTGAATTTTATTTAGCAACGGAACAAATTTTACGAAGAGAAAACAAAGCCTGACAAATCTTTGAGCAGACACAAGTTGAGCCGGAAAAAAATGGTAAATGAAATTTTTTTAAAAAGTTTTAAGTCCCAACTGAAATCATATTCAACAAAACAAAACTTGCAACTACAATGAAATTTGCTTACTGTACAAAAAAAATCAATGATGTGACAACTAAGCCAACAAAATTTGAGCATACAACAATTGAACCGAAAAAAATGATTTGTTGGATATGTTTTAAAATCCTGCAAGTCCCCCCGTGAAACTAGAATGAACAATCACTTGCAAATGCAAGAAAAGTTGCTTAGAGCACAAGCAAAATCCGTGATGAGGCAACTTAGACGACAAAAATTGAGCAGACAAACAAGATCAGGCAAATAACTTTTACCAAAAAAAAATCAATCGCACACATGCTGAAAAAAAAACAAGATCCTGCCGAGACTCGAACTCCAAACCTTAAGGTGCAAAGGCTACGGCCTTAGCCATAGGCCAAGTAAGAAGGAGGCATGAAGATTTTACGGGAAGAAAAGAAAAACATAGCCAACAGATAGTTGAAAATTATTCAATGAACGCAACTAAAGAAAAAATACTGACTTGCCTTTTGAAAAAACATCAACATCGAAAACATAAGATGGCCTTAAAGCTCTTTGAATTTCTCGAACGATTTATGATTGATACCTTTTTTTGATTAAAAAAAACAAATTGAGAAAAGTGGATCAAAAAATAAAACTTTAGTTTCACTGGGAAATCTGAGAATTAAATTCAACTTTCGAAATCATACTCTTCGTTAACTTTACATTTTTGTTTTTCGATTTGTTGTTTGTCTCCATTTTACCAAAAGACCCGAGCTTACAAAAATACAAAAGTCCAACCGCAAACAAAGTAAACTTGAGCCTGAACAAACTCCAAGAGTTTTCCTGAAAAACAAATCACCGCGACCTATATAAGAGTCTGAACCATCTTTATCGACTCTTAAAAAGAGAAGAGAAGAACTGAGTGAAGAAGAAAAGAATTTGAGAAAAGTTGTTTACGGGAAAAAAAATTTTGTTCCGCATTACAAAATACTTGCTCTCGCAAGTGCAATAATCCATAGAAAAACATTTTTTTTCTAAGAATGGGTAACAAAAAATTAAATACTCGAAGTATTACCAAAAGAGTATTTAACAGGATTATGAAACAGCAAAAAAAAATTAAGGCACGGGCGCAACCAAGTTTCTTGCCAATTACGATGCAAAAAGAAAACGATGAGGTACAAAATTAGGAAAAGAACGAAGTTTTCAACATTTTGTGCACATGAAAACTGGAAAAAAAAAAGCGAAGTAAAGCGTTTTTTGCAAGGCCATTTTTGCAAATTCAACGAAAAATAAAAAATAAAAGCGGAATTTCGAAATTTTACACAGTGGTAAAGCGGAGCTTTGCCTCACTTGCGATACAAGGTAAGCGTTGCATTGGAATCATGGCGAATAGAAAATATGTCTGAAATCAAAACATCGAAATAAAAATTTGGGAAAATGGAAAATAAATTCAGAAAAGCAGTCAAAACAACAACCACCAGTAGTAAACAAACATTAAGTATTTACCGGGCGGTCCCAGTAAGGCCAGAAAAAGTTGGAAGACGCCCATTGAGTTGAAAACAAGAAATGGATTATGAAATTGTCATAAAGAAACATAAAGTTAGCAATTAAAATTTACAACTTCGAAATCTTGCAATTAAAACAACTTGACTTTTTTGGAGACAAAAACATTGGATTTTTGCAATTGAAGCGACACACAAAAAAATAAATACGCCACTAAAATATACGCCGAAACTATTTTGGCCGAAAAAATTTTTAAGCGAAAAAAAAACAAAAAAGAAAGCCAAAGAAAATATATATAAAATATTCTACGAGAAAAGAGAAAACTACAAAAAAAATTTTTTTTTAAATTTGTTTAAAACAACCTGCATTAATTATGTTTAATTTTGTGGTTTTTATTAAATGAAAAAATTTAAAAAAAAGAGCAAAAGATGTTCCTATAAGACATTGAAAACATCGAATGCTTTGGCCTAAATAGCAGCCAAAAAAAATCTGTAGAACCTAAATTATGCCTGCAATCGAACGTAAAATAAAAAAGGAGTGCGGTCGAAAATTAAACAAACCTTACATCAAACTCAGACAATTGCAAACTTTAACCAGAAACAGATAATTACAAATTTTAACACGGAGGCGAAGCTGAGCTCGAGATACAAAACAAAATGCCAAAAATCAAAAAATTATGTGTCTAAAACGATATGTGAAAAACTTGAATGAATTGTTGTAGGCTAAAAAATCAATTATCGCTGCAATGTTATAAAACCTTACGGCAATGTTATAAAAAACAATTACCTAACACATGAAAAAGGATTCGGGCTACACAAACTCCATTTCTTTCTTTTTCACAGCCAGGCAGGTGGAAACGATAACAAAAAATTTTGGTGGAAAAATCGAGTTCCAGAAATTCTTAATTGCACTCAAACACATAGCTTAAAATTTTGCAACCAACCAACCTGCAAATGCCAGAGGAAAAATTTGGAATAAAAATGGCCCCTTCCGGTATCTGCTATAAACTAAGATCATATTGAGAAAAAAACTTGACATAAAATTACAAAACAAACTAATGCAAAATTTTCAAACAATTGCCCAAAAAGAGCTTGAATTGCCAAAATGAACTTGCAGAAAACTTGACAAATTAATTCTGAAAGCCTAAAAAACTAATTACATCAAACATGAAAATGGTACGTCACGTTAAGATAGCTGGATGACAGGAAAAAATAGACGCCCGTGAAAGAAAGAGAAAAAAACACAAAAAATCATTTTTTCGAGAAGTTTCAGCCAAAAAAACACACTCCTGAATGACATGCAGCACGCGCCTCAATTTTTGCTGACGAAACACCAAAAAAAATGCAAAAAAAAACATTTTCCTGAAAAGTATGAAATTTTTCTTTAATTTTTTTTACATTATAAAACAAACGTTATCCCATTAATTTGTATCGATTTAAAATAACATTGCTGAGCCCTAGAACAAAATAAAAAAAAACCTGATTAGATTTTTTAAAAATAACCAGAAACCATGATAAAAATTTTTGAAATAAAAAATCAAGGTATTGTGTTTTATTTAAATTTTTTATCGTCTAACAGAAAATTTAGTCGTGTATAAAAACCAGAAAATTAACAACTTAAATTACCCTCTTCAAAATGAAGAAAGAGAGTGCTAAAGGAATCTACCAAAAAAATAAATAAAACAACCGGCAAGTAAGCCGACAAACATTGGAACGAAGTAATTAATTATTTCGAACATTCTTTTTCTTATCTTAATTCTGATTGGTTAATATAGTATTTCTCTACTTTATGACCGGTCTACTTTTTGCTACGTAACCATTTAAGATTTCCATATGAATGTCAAAAAATGTTAAATTTTTGAAAGTCTGTTCTATCACACTGTAGCCGATAAAAATGATCAGACATAATAATCCGAAAAATATCTACTTCCTTTCTGCAAAACTATAATTACTCGCCAAACTCCCAAGTGCGTGCGTTACTAAACCAGAAGAAAAGAATTTGCTAATTAAATTTGATCTGTTGATAAAATAAGCTATAGAAGATTATCATTTTTTTCTAGAGAAATCGACCAAATATTAAAATTTTCTCATCCCCATCAATATTTTGAACACAACTGAGATTTCACTCATGACACTTCATGGTTTCGCCCATTACATCTAAAATGGTTTGGGTTATGGCTGCTTAATATTAATCATTAAGAAGCGTCTTTTCTTGTCAAACCTTCATCCAAGAAAATTTTTTAAGAGAAACTTTGCAATCAGAGGTGTAGAAAACTTTGCAATAGTCACTATTTAAATCAGCATGAAAAAGAATACAAAGCACATATTTGAAAAAATAATAATTTCAGCTTGCAAAAGTTGAACTGAAACTAGCAGAGAACACCATCAAAACAATAGAAGATAAAATAAATTTGTAAAAATAGTTTCAGAGATTATTTCGAGTAGTGATGATTCCTAGCGTGATATCATGACCACCAATGTTTTAACTGTGCACGTTCATGGTCAAACATTAAGAAATCAATAATTCTTATGCGGAGGATGATGAAAAAGCAAAAAGACCTTGACAAAAATGGAGAAATTATGCTGACCAAAATTATTGACCAATTGAAAAAAGAATTGTACGTCATGCTCAGAGGACTTCGACTATAGTATGAATGTATTGTAAGACGTTATTCTGAAAATCGTGACAAGTTTATGAAGAAAAAGAAAACTCGAACCAACCTGAAACCATGAAATGAGGTAGAATTGCTGTAAATGTACATAAAGCGCAAAATGTTAAACTTTTAAGCTAGCCGAAACGCTATAACCTTAAAAATGTCATAAGAGCATAATGTCAAAACCTAGCCGAACCAACAAATTACTTGAAGAATTACAAAACTGACTTTAACAGGTACTAAAAATTAATTAATGGTAGCCAATTTGTACAACTAATGGTTAACTGAAATAAAGAAACTGTCAAATATCTGACTTCTTTAAAAACAAAGCCGCGCCTGCAACTCATTTGGACACCGGCGAAGAGGAGTTTCACCTCAACTGCGATGAAAAAGAATGACATGGTACTGACAAGGTCTGATTTTGAGGTCAATGATTATTCATTCCATACCTTTTCTCGTGTTTTGATTTCATCAAAAATTTAGACAGTGTAGACAGGCAAAGCAGCGTTTCACGCTAATTGCGATAAAAACGAACAGCATGTCGTTCAAATTTTGTCGTTTTATACTCCGTGATTGGACGAGATACAATCGAACGAAATATTTTGGCAGATTTCAATTTTTATTGTTTTCCCAAAAAAGCGCTTGAAAAATGTTTAAGCTAATTTCATCGAAATAAAATGAAGTTTTCACGGCTTAAATAAAATGCTTAAAACATCATCCTTTTAAATGTCTAATAGCTCACTTTCATTGCGTGAGATTAGCAAAAATCAAATTTTCTAACTAATTTTTTCTCGACACTGGAAAACTTTTTAATGTCGACTGAATTATAAAAGAAAGCGCAATTATGTGTTTTATATCACTCGGCTCATTCTGATGATTGTCTTTGGTACCTGATTTTGCAAGGAAAAAAGATAAGCAGACCAGAAGACAACGGGTTCCCCACTTTCAACTTTTTTCTTAAATTGTTCATTAACAACTTCCCTAATATTTATGAGCTCTTTTTAATAACTTCATCTTTCGAATTTCTAAGTTGCAAATATATGTCCTTAAAACTCTTTGAATTTCAGAAACGATTAATGATTGACACTTTGTTGTTAAAAATAACCCAATTCGAAACCTAGATTAATATTCAAACTTTCGTTCCGCAGGGAAATCTGATGATTAAAATCCACTTTCGAAATTAGAAGACGATAACGTTTGGCCTGATATTTACACTTTAGCTGTTCAAAAGTGGGTTTTGGTTTCCTTTTAACAAAGGAAACGAACAAAACTTCAAACACAGAGGCGAAGCTCTTTGCGATACAAGAAAAAATCGGGAAAAAAATCGAAAATGTCAAAAAACTAGATCTATCAAATTGAAAAAGTCTAGTTTTAAAACAAAAACATTCCGAGACAAAAGAATGCGAAATTAGCATCGGAAAATAATTTACATAGCGGTAAAAAAAGCCCAAAAAACCTCAGCAGAAACCCTTGAAGCTGAAAAAAAAATCAACAAAACTTAAGACTAATGAAAAATTATTAAGTCCCCCTCGCCCTCAAAACAACTATAAATGATACCGATATAATATCGGTAGAACCCTATCAAGCAAAAAAAAGACGAAAAAAATTGTTGTCTTGAAAAACTTGAGCTTTAACTTTTATAACGATTATAGCATTATGTGCAATCCAAAGGTGAGCATGAAAATATGTTTCCAATGATTTGATTTTCCTAATAATTACATAATTTGTAGGTATTCATTGTATTACCCTAACATTATTTTATGCTTTTATGCATGGTAACGATTTACGACTTCGGCGGTTTTACATACAACCGTTAATACATCTTCGATTAAAACGATAGTAATCGATGATGCAATTATCGATTTTTTCAATCAACGCAATTAGAAGTAAAAGCACAAGTTCAGATTTGCTACGTTCATCGGAGGTTTATCAAATATGATTTTTTTTCTGTTTTGACTGCTTTCCTGGACAACTACAATTACACGAAATTAAGAAGCGTTTTTACTTCGTTCATTGAGACTAAAAATACTTACTAGGTTTACTAACTATCTAAGAATTACACGTATATGAGTTACTGAAATTTGTCTTAAGCTCAATAAATCAGCTGCACTCAGAATTGGCTTTCAACGATGTTTTAGTTTGAAATTCTTTTTAAACTCAATCTTGAAAAACACTCTTTGAGATTTAGAGCTGCCCACCTTCATAGCCTTTTCAGAAACAACGGAGTTCTATCTGAAGACTCACATTCCTCAACTGAAGAACAAGTTAGGAATTGCTATCCCGATCTCAAAAACAGCTACAACTCAACAATGAACTAACTCAGATTTTGTTTGAAATCGAATATTAAATAACGATGAACCTACGCAAAAATTTAAGTATGCCTTCTTCGATCGCACAAATGTCCCAGAATGGGGTCAAAACAACTAAACTTTGATTGTGAAACCAAATGACTAAATTCCATAAGAATAAATTGATGTTTTTCCCGGTTTTTTTCTCGCTTAATTTTGGAATAATGCTACCATCATTCCTCTGACAGCTACAAATCGTGATTCTGCAGTAAACATCTCTTTGCCTAAATGTCTTTAAGTTTCCTAGTGATTAAAAATTTGGAAAAAAAACACTTAATTTTGGTGCTTTTCAAGTGTCATTTAATCAACCAGGCAAACCGTCTTGAGTTTCACTTCAACTCGGGTTCAAACGTTTATGTTGAGAGTTCAACACAGATTAACCTGGCTGTGCTTATATCAAGTAAGAGTTTTCTCTAGTCCATTCTTCTAGCAAAAAAAAAACGGAATAACCAATTCTTCCCCCGTACAAAATCTTGACAATAAATAATGCAGAATCGTAGCTAACTGTAAAAGTGGACATTAGTCCCGTTGTATGCCCTCTCCTCGTCTTTCTCCATTAAGTAAGGTTCTAGTATACTCTTTGCTTCGTACTTTTAAATGAGTTTTGTTTCTTTATTACCTGCATTTTTAAGCAAATTAACTAATTATACGGCTTCTTTGCTTTGGAAATTATTGGCATATTTCGATCAAAATAATTCTAGTTCAATAGTTTTCAGCTACTCTTACCTAAAATTGTCCACATCCGATTTATCTAATCACGGCATTGTTGGTTCAATTTGTAGATGCATCTATCGAATGTTCATTCAGGGCGTTCAATATTTGATTTTCAGTTCCTAAAAGTTATGCGACACTTTGCCTCTGACTTTGAAGTCATTGATTATCCAATTAAGCTACCTTTTCATGCTTTGATTTTTGAGCTGTTATCGCGGTCATTCTACGAGTTTTTAAACTGGCTCCGATTGCACTTAAACCTCCTTCGCCAGTCTTATGCCAATTCAATTCGATACCACATGTCATTAGCTATTTTGGACCAGGTCATATTTGATGCCTTTCGGCTTACCTTTGACAGAGTTGAAAAGATTTAGGAAAAAACAGTAAATTGAATTTGATTAATGCATGCACCAAATAACAATTGAATTCATATAACGTTGCTTTGAAGTTGAATCCGATTATACATAATTTTAAACTACTTGAAAAATTCGGGCGATACGTGTGTTGTTCATTAGTTGAGTGAAGTAAGCAAATCCTAATGAGTGAGTCAGTTAAGGTAGGCGGTTATCCAAGGAAGAACTGGACGAAAGAGACAACAAGGAACAGTTCGGGTTTGCCGTGTCGCATGATAACAATCAGCAGTTGTCATTGCCCGCCCACTCATTCTGCACAGCTTACTCCCTCTACGTGGCCACCATTCAAATCTTGGCAATCTTCTCTCCGTCTACTTTGGGGTTGGCTAGGCGGAGTGCATTCTGACCTTCAGTTCGGTAGTCGAAAGAGCACGCGTGGTCGTCTGGGTACCGGTGCATGCTGCAATAGAGCCCGCCACATCTGCAGCTCATGTCTATACACAATAAGTCAACTTCACAATCCCAAACAAAAGTATCAACAGTCCAGAAAATCAGAGACTTTTTTCTTCGTTTTAATGCATCTAGAACACCAATCAATGCAAAAAAAATATGTTGACAGTGTAATTAGACACACACTTATAGTGGAATTGTATGCAAACCTGTTAAGCCGAGCTTCTTTTTGCAGACTTTACAACGTGGTTTGGAGCTTTTATTCTGTGATGTAGATGGGGAAGCATCTGCAGTGACGCTGGCTGCTTCGTCTGAGGTGCTTTCTGTTGCTGATGAGGATGAGGCAGCGGCGATGCTGGAAATATTTGTCGGTAGGCCCCCGCTCGTCGCAACAGACTCGCCTAGTCGGTTGTCGCTGTCAGCTGACGGATTGATCGCTTCACTGCCTCTCGGGATAAATGAGCAACTGTTGTTGTTTGAGCTTAAGGTTCCCGTGGTTCTTTCTCTTGCGTTCCCACCTATCAATTTTACTAATGACAATTTGAAGTTATTATAATCTTGTATATTTGTTCTGATCATTGGAAAAGGGGATGAACTGTATTTGGGCTTGTTTTAGTTTTTTTTTTTCGTTTTCCGCGCGAAATCAGGTACCTTAAATAATCAACGGACTGGGTTGAGTGATATATCATATTAAAACCCTTTCAGTCGTGATCCGAACAACATAAAAATCCCAGTATCAAGAAAAACCGTTTTGAAGTTTTTGATTTTTCGCCTTGATTCGTGTGTTAAGCGAGCGAGCATGCTTTCTTCTGCTTACAACAACTTATTTATGCTTAATGATAATTTAACTCGAATAAAGTTTGTTTTTGGAGTTTTTTAACGCCATTTAGGGAATCAAAACTTCAATAAATTTCTGCAAAACAATGTTACATTTTTTCGACCTTTTGATGATTTGTTTTTGCGTTCATAGACATTTTCTTCAAAAAATTTAAAGCGATTTGTCAATTTAACAATTACTGTCGAACGTGCCTAATTTCTAGTTTTTTGTTCGAATCCTTTTATCACACCACCCACAAATAACACCACTAATTTGGAAAATATTTTTTATTGGATTTTTGAAACACTTTGTCGGAATACCCTCTGCTATTTGCACAGTAACCAGCTAGCCTTGTTTCTATATTTGTGTGTTTTTCAAAGACTATGGTGGCACCAATATTTGCGGTTAGAAAAAAAGAAGGTTCTTAATAATACACTAAGCTGACGCGAGTGTAGTTATTCCGATTGAAAGTAGTAAAAAATACCGTTCAGATTGAAACTACTAAGCCGATAAAATATAAGCCGAAATAATTTCTGCAGAATACAGTGCTGATTTAAATTATCCGGATAAAATGAACAAAACTTGAATTTTCAAACTCGTTTTTCTCAAATTAGGTTAAAATTAGACAAAAAATGAAGGAAACAAAAGGTGCTTAGAATTTCATCAGAATTAATATGGTGCTATTTTTTCTCCTAAATTCTCAACCAAAATTTTACCCCATAAATGGGTCATTTTGGCTTTTTCAATTATTCTCTGTCACCTTGTACCTCACTTTCTGCGAATTTCTTATCATGTCATTGCCAACATCCGGCCTTTTTATCTGATAGATTTCCCATATGGTGCACGTGCACTCTTTCCTTCCCGGTGCTATCTTGGTTTCATGCTTCAGTTGTTGTTTTGCTATTTGAAATAAAAATTTTTTTAAACCAAAAATTACGCTGAAACTACTTTGTTGAATGATGAGAAATTTATATCGCAAGAAGCCTCTTACACAGCCCAACAAAGCTCTTGAAGGGTTGAATCTCCAAAATATTGCGCAAATTGTTTAAAATTTGCTTTTAAGCACAAATTTTGGGTTTTATATGGTAAAAGTCGCATTTCTTGACTATCAAGCGAAAAATTCTTTTCTTATACAGGTTTTTGAAGATTCAACCCTTCAATAACTTTGTTGAGCTGTGTAAGAAGCTTCTTTCGATATAAATTTCTCATCATTCAACAAAGTAGTTTCAGCGTAATTTTTGATTTATTGAAAAAAGCCAAAATTACCCATTTTAGGGGTAACATTTTGGCTGAGAATTTCGGAGAAAAAATTGCACCATAATAATTCTGATGAAATTCTAAGCAACTTCTGTTCTCTTCATTTTTTGTCTAATTTTAACCCAATTTGAGAAAAACGAGTTTGAAAATTCAAATTTTGTTCATTTTGTCCGGATAACTTAAATCAGCACTGTACATTTTTTAAACAACAAAAAAGAAAGTATACGAAGTCAAGGTTAAGAAAATTGCAAACAGCAGAAAAAAAAATCAAAACACCTAAAGCAACTAATTTAACTACAAAAAAAAACAATTCTACGATGTGGCAACTAGGCCGGCAAAACATTAGCAGACAAATCATAAGCCGAGTTTTGGCTGAAACAGAATATTTGAAGCCTAGGCGCTTTCGTTTCCGGGGACGCAAAGAAATTTGAATTTATTATGAACTGAATTTATATTTACTATTTCTAATTTGACCAATCTGTGAACGAAGTTATTAACGGGGAAAAAGTCTAATACCCGATAGCAAGAGTAAAAAACATTGTGGATCTTAAATTTTCTTTGCAGTCACCCAAATTTTAAAACCTTTTCAACTGCATTTGATCTTTTCAAGTATTCATGCTCAAATTCGAAAAAACGTTTAACAAAATCCAAAGCTATGTAGATCGAATAAAGAACATTATTACTCACTCGGTGCTACAGAAACGGATGTTTCCTCTTTCCTCAAGTCTCGAAAACATTTCGAGCACATTCCTTCAGTATTTGGTGATCCATAAAAGCCGCATCCATTTTTGCAAAAGGACGGACTTGTCATAGCTTTGTCATCAGTTCCGGCCATTTTTTCCTGAAAGTAAACAGGTCAATATGTACATATCCTTAAAAAATTAAGACAACCTAAACAAAACAGACTATTCTTACCCTTTTGATGAAAAATACAACAGATATTCTTCAGTTTAAAGTTTTTTTGATCCTTTAATTATTTTTGTCAATATTTTTGTCCGAGGCGAGAACAAGATCGTCTGACCGAGGTCATGTGAGGAGTCAACATCTGGTCATCGAAAACATGCAAAAACGAAGAGTTTCGACAAAATCAACAAATCGTCAGGCCAAGTTGAAAATTTTTTGAAGATCATACTTTGCTGTACACCAAACAATCAGTTTTTTGCCAAACAACTGTGAAATTGATGCGAAAACAACCACAAATAAGAAATAATTAAAAAAAATAAATTTTTGATCGCGACAGAAATTCGAAATTTTCAAAACAAAATGTTTTTTTTTTCACTGCTAGTTTTTTTAATTAAATAGTTGATGTTTTTGCCTACTGATTTCTACATTTTGAAAGAGAAAAATCTAATTTTTTTTCAAGTATATCTCCGGGTGAAGGCTTTTTTGCCCCCCATTGAGTAAAAACAAGCCATGAGTCAACAACAACTGACGGAATCTCAGCTACCAATTACTCACGAAGTGCTGATTGAAACGGAGACAAATTTCAGAAACGCGCTAACAGCAAGCAAATCGACGACAGAAACAAAACAAATCCAAATATTCAAAATCATCCCCCATTCTCGAGAGAAATTGTAAAGTCAGCTGAAAATCTGGCGCAGGCATATCGAAGTTGTGCTTCCGATATACTTAAACAATTCCCCACAACAATGCAACAGAAGATGACAATCTCAAAAACAATAACTGTGACGAAAGATGACCGCAAACTTCATACACTGTCAGTTATTGTTCCCCCCGAAGCAGAGCAATTCATAACTAGCATCAAAAGCGAAGGAATCATTCTACTTAACAGGACGGTATTTCCCATGGGATGCTTTCCAAGGTCTCATAGACCCAAGAACATTTACCCTAAACTAGCAAAAATCAAATTGTCGAACTTGTCTTATGTATGCAACGATATCGAAGCGAAATTAATTCTCCAATTGCCAGAAGACATAATTCATAGCCCCATAATCCAACGTGAGACCTGTATCGTAACTGAACCGGGTCAGTATGTTTACACAGGAAGAGCAATTTTAGAGGTTAAAATACAAAACGAAGAACAAGAGAAAAAGCTGAAGGACTGGTCTTACAAATCGAGAATGGATGGCTTCAAAATGTGGGAAGGTGTAGAAATCTCGTTTCACATTTCTTCACTACATGAATGTCAAAAATGCTAGATGTCTGGACGCCAAGAAAAAGGTCATCACGATGATTGGTGCAACATAGGGAACCAAATAACCAAAAATCCAAATAATCACTACCCACAAAAACCAAGCTCCAATAATGCCAGCGACGAGAAAAACGATGACGAAACAACAAGCGATAAGTTTTGTAATGGTACCGAAAATGAAGAAGATAAGAATGTTGAAGCACCACCATCTAGAGTTTTGATTGATGAATCTAAAACAAACAGTGCAGCAACTCCAAGCGAAGAAAAACAAAAGGACGAGGTTCTCAACAATCAGGTCGTAGATTTTCATTCTTACTCTGCAAAAGAAAAAAAAGACAATTTAAATGTCGAAAATAAAAAACGGAAATGTTCCTCTGACGGAAGAATGCTTACAAAACGAGAGCGTGAAACTTCACCAACCTCTTGGTCAGTTTTAACACGGAAGAAAGGGCCAAAAATGAAATCTAAAAATAACGGAGAAGATGTGGTTGGAGGGAAGTTTTAGCAAAATTTCTATGTGCGAAAAACCAGATTTTTTCCCGTTAATATTTTTAGCATAGGAAATCCAGCTAAATTACACTCACTTATCAAAAAATGCCAAGTTTTAAAAAAATCGCCCAGTTTCATTTTGTGCATTCAGGAAGCAAAAATAACGAAACTTACAAATATACATTTGAGTTTACTGGATAAATATAATGTTTTATTCGATTTCATACCGGGCTCAAATAATTCTGGTGGTTTCTTAACGTTATGGTGATCAAACTTGAGTCCTGCAAAAAGAATTGCTTCAAGTACAGGTTTTCAACTGTTAAAGTTTGTCAAACTTGGTTGGTTTGTTATCAACGTTTATGCGAACCCAATTTCATTCCAAGCAACTTTGAATTCCCTGAAATTAAGCATCAAATTTATACCTAATAAATCAAAAATTATCATGATGGGTGACTTTAATGCGCTGAGTTATGATAATGTTAACAGTTCTTCAATACTGAATTTAAATGATGCACGTATCAAACGATTTACCCAACTCAAAGAACAAATTCTTGATTGTTTTGGTTTTGTTGATTTTGCACTCAAGAAAGATTTTTGTGATTATACACATTATGACAAACAACATAAAACTTTTGCACGCTTAGATTATGTTTTTATAAAATTCGAAACAGAGTATGACTCTATGCAAAGCATTCAAATATCAATTTCTGATCATTTGCTCTTACACGTTTTTGTTAAGCCATCTAACTTGTATCAGCGCGGCCCTAGTTACTGGAAATTAAATGAAGAAATTTTAAACAACAACGCCAGCTTAATTCGTGAAGATCTAAAAAACTTTTACGAAAATGAATCACCAAGTAGTTACGAAAACTTTAAGCACAATTTTTCGTGACCTTTTGAGGTTTATTCAAGAGAACAAAAAGCGTGTAGATCAGAACGAACTTAATTTATTGAAGTATCACGAAAATGTTCTCAGAGATTGCATTCACCGCGGAAAAGGTCCGAACCCTAATTTGATTGAAAAATATCATTTGGTGCTGGAACATCTTCAAAACGTTTCCAAGGAAAACGATTTTTCAGATTATCGAAAAATTCAGAAAACTCTCAGCTATACATTCGAGGGTGTTCCCAAATTTTGTAGTTAATGAACATCAAAGAACACAATTAACTCAATCAAACGAATTCAAGTGGATCAGAACGTTTATCATACGGATGAGGATATTCTTAATCAATCTCGAAAGTATTTTTCAAATATTTTTCCAAATAGTTCTACAACAGACTCCGATCAACTACTAATGACATTTTAATCAAAAAATAAACTCGAAAAAAATGAGAATGATGGCTATAATTACTTTACAGAAGAAAAAATTCACTTGGCTATAGACAAATTGAAATTGAAAAGCTCGCCTGGACCAGACGGCCTTACTTCTAAGCTATATGAGACTTTCACGGATGAGTTTTGTTTAATTTTAGCTAAAGTTTTTAATCATTTTGTTCATGGTGGAAAACTTCCAAACAGTTTTTATTTAGCAATAATCAAACTGCTCCCAAAATCTGAAAATGCCATAGCAGTACAAGATTTTCGCCTCATCAGCCTTATGAATACTGACGCAAAAATCTTTGCCCATGTAGTCTGTAATCGAATTAAAAAAGACTTTTGCAAAGTTGTGAAAAAAACCATCAGCACGCGTATTTGCCTGGAAGACAAATGCACACAGCAATACGAAAGTTGAAAAAAGCGATTACTCCAGAACGATTGGCTACCCGAGGTTCATGTGCTGTAAAATTAGACTTTTCTAAAGCATTTGACAGAGTTGACAGATCACTTCTCATCAAAATTTTGAAAGGGTTAAACCTTGATGAGTTTTCAGTTAGAGCTATTGAAACTTTGTATTTAGACTCAAAAGCAGTAATTGAGATAAATGGTTTTTTATCAGCCAGCTTCAAAATTCATCGCGGTGTGAGACAAGGTTGCCCTCTTTCCGCATTTTTATTCATAGTTTTTATCGAACCCCTTCTTCAAGCAATTGAATCTACAGAAGCAATTGAAGGTTTCGGGATATTGTGCCCCAAACTAGTTTCATATGCAGATGACATAACTTGCCTTATCAAAATCCCATGTAATGACAGGTTGTTTCGCTTAATCGATTCATTTTGCAAACAAAGTCAGATGATGATTAACATAGGCAAAAGTGAAGTGCTTTCCATACCTGATTTATCACCCTATAAAACAGTCAAGGAAACAAAAATACTTGGTGTCTTGTTTTACACTTCCCAAAAAGTTGAAAATATTGAACTATTGTTGAGTTCTCAAGTTCAAAAACATCGCGGGTTAATTTCACTTAGTAAATCTTTGAGGGCCAAATCATTAACACTATCAGTTTATGTTCTCCCTAAGTTTTTTCATTTGGCTCGTCATACAACAGTTAACTTGGATACTGTTAGTAAATTCCAAGAATTATTAAATACAGAATTGAAAAAATCAAGCAGACTCGACATAAGAAAATAAGTTTTAAATCACCCCATCTTAGATGGTGGGCTAGGCTTACCATGCCTACAACTTAAACTTTTTAGTATGAAAATTATCAATTTCATTGCTTCTGATATGTCAAATCAAAATAGTTTATTACCAACAGATTCAATTTTACCGAAAGAAATCAAAAATTTGTTGAGAAATACAAACATCTCTATTAAAATGAGTTCAAGTGATTTTGCAGTATTTTCAAACAGTACCAATAGCCGTTTGATTATAACAAACCAGACAAAATTGCGAGATGTTTATTATTTCTGCTTACAAAACTGTAGTTTTCATCGAGCTGCGATTTCCCGCTTGGGTTTTGCAGCAAACCGTTACCTCTGTTCAGAAGAAGAATTGATTAAATTTACAGGCAAAGTTTGGAAAAATTCAATGCTTGATGTGTGGGAAAAAAACTTTCTTTATAAATTTGCATACGCTGTTTTTAAAGATCGAGAAAAGCGGTGGTTTTTATTTCTCGAGAATGCCCCCGAATGTTTCTATTGTAATTTAGAATGCGAAACATTCGAACACCTAATTTTCAGTTGTCCCTCGCTACAACCTTCAAGAAACATATCACAGATTAACAATTGGCGTGACGTTTTTGTATCAACCAACATTGCAAGACTTAAGTATGTTGTTTCGGTTATTCGTGGTGCATATTCAAAATCATCGACGTCATGGAAAATCAACTTGCAAACATTTGTGTCATGGGAAGTATGGAAGATAAGAAATACAATTTTCTTCATCTGATATAAACTACAAGGATATGGTAGACTTCAGCAACAAACCATCCGGTAAAAGTAATGTCAATTGAACAAAAACTGCTAAGAAGTAGAAGGTAGATATATCAAGCGTACCAGGACACTCTGTATCCGGTACTAAAAAATGTATTTTGAGCACAAGTCACAGAAAGAATAAAAACAATTGCGTTTGAACAAAAAATTGTTCAAACGAATATCCGTTTGAACAAAAAATAAACAGAAACAGTTGAGAAACTAAGGTTACTAACTCGATAAGTTGTTTTCGACAAATATGATGTTATTTGATGTACATATTGATTATGAAACTCTCAAGTAAAAAACAATTAATTTACAATTTGAAAAAAAAAATTATACAAGCAACCAGTTTCTATTGCAGCAATTACATTATTACTCGATGAGTTGATTTTTCGATAAATGATGAACTCGATATACATGTTAATTATAAAAATCTAAAGTTTACAATTCAGAAAGAAAAAAAATTCATTAATAAGGACATCTCAATTTTCTTTTAAAATTAAACATTGAAACTTCCGCGACAAAAAACAGAACTTTGGCAACGGAAACCAAGAAAAAAACTTGAATATAAATCTGCTCCTTAAAACACTGTAACAATCGCCCGGAAGTACATATCGACGAAAAATAAAGCTAGGTTTTAATACGACTGGCCACCATCTAAACACAGCTCTACATGCTCTACACCGTCTCCGCCCAAGCCAGTTCTTTTGGTGGTCTTTCTAACATCGGGTCGGCAAAAACGTTACTGTTTACGGCGTCGATCAGAACGCTCTATTTAACTTAATTACATGAAGAAATAGTGATTTCATGGCTGGGTCTCAGTATCCCCAGACCATGAGGTCACTCCTAAAAACAGGGCTACTACTTATTTATTATAATTACTATTGTTTTTGTTCAGTAGATAAAAATCATCATCTCTATCGTAGATGGATCAACCTTTTCCTTTAACTCCTAGCTTCTCATAATCTGAAAACGAATATAGATGTTAATAGTTCAATTCAGGACATCACCAGAAGCTGAAAGTTCATAAAACAGAGAGTTGCAGTTTTCTCCCGAGATCCCTTTGGATTCTGGAATCCGGGCAAATAACGCTCTTATTTCTTCTCGGAAGGCTGGAAACGTCGTCCCAATAGCCTTCCTGGTTCTCGGGATTTGTGTTGTTACGATTGTAGCGGCACAATAGTTTCACTTCGGAATGGTCTGATCGTCGTTTTCTTTTCCAATTTCAATCTGTCTCTCACAAATGTTGTTCACCGTTTTTCTCAACGAATTCTGTTGTTTTGTTTCTTTTCGCAGTTTTCAGTTGGCGCAAATTTTCGACTTTATCACGTGTCTTTCTTTTGGAACAAATTTTTTTAAAATTAACATGTCAGTCCAAATCAACCCTTCTGCGTTCGTCAAAAAGAACGATTAAAACCACTAATTCGTTGAAACCGTTAATCTTCCCACTCCGATGTCACAATAAAAATTCGATTTCGAACTTGCATACCACATACTCCCCGGACAGCCCGGTCAATGTCCTCATTGAGTCTCGTAGTCTTCATCAACATGGTACAGTGCCATCGAGCAGAATTTACAAAATGCATGTAATCACTTTAATCCACGTCACATCGACTCACCACAAAACACAAATGGCATCATACTACACTATTATAGCCTTACAAATCTGCACTTTCGAGGATATGACTTAAAATGAAACATTTTTTCCAACTTCTAATAGCTATGTCCAGATTTAAAATTTTGTCTCCTAGGTTTAAAAAGTGGTGGGACGCAGGACGGTCCTGCCAACCAACAAACTAAAATTATCCTTCTATGCTTCTTCCCTTCGGAAATTTAGCTGTTATTTGTCCTGAATATTAAAATTAAGGAACTCGGTGGTTAGAAGGAACAATGAAATAGTCTCCCTCTTCAAGAGATTACCCAAGCCTTTCATATCACCACGAAGTGATCAGTCGTCTTTGTTGATTAAAAACAATCATACAGACTGGAAAATTTAATATACTCTATACTCAAGACTTTCTAAGTAAATAGTAAGTGCCTCTCAAGCCACTAACTGAAATCCCAACGCAAATTTATAGATGCAACAAATTCTTTAATCTTCAAAATTCAGCTAAATGTTTTCTCTTCAGTTTTTATTGCAAACTGAGATGCTTCGTTTCTCTTTTGAGTTTTTCTCACATAAACATTTCTGAGTTTCAACATCTTCTCCTTCGTTGCTTCTTTGCGTACCTCCTTGTCCACTCTTTGTTTTCGTCGTTTAGAAGTTCTAGAACTTCTAAATTTTTCTAATTTTTCTTCTTTTTACATCTTGTTTTTCGGCTATTTGTCATTGTTCCATCTCCTCCTCCTGCGATATTGACTCCGCACTTTCAGTCTCAGTGTCTTGTAACACGTCGATAGCTAATCTGACGCTGTTGGAGGCAGTCCTCCAACACTTTTGCTCTTCTACTCTTTGTTTACAACAAGGTAGAGGATCAACGCTAATTTCCCGGTTTCAGCAGAAGCTATTGTGGAGGCGCAACTTCACGTTTCTCTCCAAGTCTTCCTTCAACATTTCTTCTCTTTCTCTCCCGTCACATTCACTTGTTCTAGACGTCTTCCTTACTGCTGTGGTCACTGCATTCCGATGAGTTACAAAAGCTTGCTTGAAAGCTCCTGCTCCAATGTCCAGCTGATACGCACTAAACACTCTGCTATGCTTCGAGATATGCTTCTTGGCATAATCGTACAACCATGCAGTCATTATGGCTCTAAACAATGGCATCAGTCATCTTCTATCCCATATCTTTTTCACTTCCATCGGAATGTTCAGGATTTTGCACGTTGTCTCAAAAAGATCTAAATCTTTTAGACAATCCAGTTCCTGCAATTGCTCTTTCGTAGGCGTTTCTTGTCAAGTGTTCTCTTTCACATGAGCTTCCAGCCAACGTATCGTCATCATAACTCCCACTATCACTATCGTTATGGGCTCTTATGAACCTGGTGAACCCATGGAGAGCAGCTCTCCACAGTCCCAGATCAACACCAGATTACTACGCCCGGGATACCACCATGTTTATAGCAAGCAATGGCAGGGGAACCCATCATGTGTCAACATGATGCTCCTCCAATTACGTTTTCCCGACGCTTCCAGCAGTGGTTCTACTTCCATCATCACTCGGTGGATTTCATCATTCTCGTCTACTTCATTGTAATCTGTGACTGTTGATCCTTTCTGCTTCTGTCATTCAAAATTATTGAAGTTCCCACTGGCGTATCACATGAACTTTTTTCCCAGTATCGGTTCTAACTCTTCTTTGGTTCTCTCTGGAACTGCTGAGAACATCTTGCATAATAACTCGTAAGACTTTTTGGACATCCTCGCTAATCGTACGCACTTCGGCACTGAGAAGGCTTGATCCACGATCGTCCTCGTACTTTTCACAACCACCGCTACGAAATGCACTGGGTATCTTCTCTGGCACATTGGAGCTAATGTTGATCCCACTAAATATAGCGCTCCCGACGGTCTACGATAGGTTTCACTGTGCCGGATTTTCTTTTCCGCCTCGATCGCTTCCCTCCACTTTCCAATATACTTTTGCTCGGTTTGCAAAACTCCCGGAAACACTTCTACACTGATGGTCGTAACCATCTCATGCTTTTATTCTAAATTCAACAGTGACTCTAAAGAACCAAGTATGCTGTAAATTCCCAGTGCAGTAACTAGATTCACCTCAGTTCCTCCATGGCAATCTGCAATCAATTTCGTTTCCGTTTTTGCTTTCATTACGATATTCCCAAGCCATATCGTTAACTGCTTGTGTCGCTTCGCAAGGGTCTTCACGCAATCCAGACCTTCACAGATGTGAATCTTCAGTCGACAGACTTTCGTTAGACAACTACCAGCTTTAACCGAGTCCTCTGGTCCCCAGCCAGGCAACTCCACTTTGTCTTCTCCGTCGTTGCTCTTGGAGGCTGTCGTCATCAAATTGTAAATGATATTCAGGTCACGCAAGATACCGTCTGAATTCAATTTCCTCTGCCCATCCTGTGTCGCTCGCAATATCGAGTCAGCGTTGAGACTCAGACACCATGATGATTTCATCAGTTCCCACATCACCATTAGACTCGTTCTTAGCAGTTCGTCCGAGAATCCCAATCCAAATTCTACTCGGCTGTCAGATTTTGGCACTGAAGGTGCAATCACCTTTTCTTCCAACACAATTCCCAGCTTAGTCTGTTGATTAGCAGCGCTTCTTATCGTTGCGAGTCTTGACGTCCAGAATCTTAGCAACACCGCTTGCTCGTAATCGAAGAAGCAATCGCGTATGTCTTCATTTTTGAAAGGGTTGTACGACTTCAGATACGTAACTGTACGATTTCTTACTGATCGGTCCACAGTATTCACTGGACTTCCGCAGTGCTCCCATAGATTCTTTTGTGAGCCTCATCTCCTTATTAGAGAATCTCTTTGTTTAGTCAATCTTCTTCATTGTTTCGAGTTCCACACAGGTTCCTTCATGTTCACTCGCATCGGTTTACTCTGATGGATGTCCAAAAAAGCTAATACGAGCAGGGCTTTCGCTCGTTCATCGCCTTCCTATAGCATCTTGACACAAGTGTTCAACGCCGGCACTGATATTTGTTCCAGCATGATTCGAATGAAACAGAGAGCGTCTCTCCGCTTCGCCACTGCCGCTCCTTCTTGGGTCATTAGATCTCTCATGCTCGTCATTAAGAATGTCTTCTCTTCTCTTTTTGATTCTTCTGAGTATTCCCCCCGTGTCAGTCCAGTCATGCACCAAGCGAACCTGAATTGCAATTCTATTCTCGCATAGGGTATCGCTATCAGAGCCTGTATCTTCGGAGTGGTTCTCATTTCTTCTTCGAAGTGCCGTAACACTACTGCTCTCCATGGTAGGCTCACCAACTGGTCTATTGTTTCCGCGTGCATCCAGAAGAGACCAGAGTTCCGTATGCCTTCTGCTTTATGGTTGTGCCTTGTGTCATCGTCTCTAAGTAACTTTCCATGGCACTTTTGTTTTCTATAGCAATTGAGCGTCCTCTAGCCGAGTTTCTGCACTCCACCATCTCCATGTATCCACCAGCGGGTTCATCAATCGATACCGTTTCTGACACTGTTAGTCGGTTCTACTCCACTGGGACTAGCTGTCCTACGACGCTTCGCTTTCCATGGTTCATGGTTTGAAATCTTGTAGGGTACTCTCTCCACATTGGTTGAGTATTTCCATTTCTTATGTTGCTCCAGTCAGAGTGCGGTCACTCATCTTGGTTTTATAACTGACTGATTTTAATCCTGCCATGAGAATGGGTAGCACCATAGCTACGTCAGTCAACATTCTGTCTGTGCCAGGCAATCGTTCATCACCTTGTCCCATGTCAATGTTTTCTTCCACACGCTTTTTTTGGCTGAGTTGTCAGCTTTTATCAACATTTCAGAGTCCACCTTCGTTTTTCTAGTTTTAATCAATGTCACTTTGCTGCCAAGTTTTATTTTCATATCGGTAATCTTGTCAATTACCATCTTTTATCGCATCGTTCCTTTTCGGGTTCTTGATAGATACACTACTTAATTGTTGCCTTCTTGTGGTGTTGCCTTTATAGGAGAATTTGCCTCACTTTCATCAATGGCCGAGTCGATCAATAACTCGCTCAAACTCTCGGGACAATTTTTTCTCGGCATTTCTCTTATTGTTCTTTCTGGGGCTCCAGAGGTCTTTGCTGGTAAAGTGACACCGTCATTTCCCGTTTTCTTCATCGTCTCTTGCGAGAGCTCCACTCTGCCCGTGTCGTCGATTCTTCCTTAGGGTGCAGTCACCCCGGAACCTGGCGCACTCCTATTTTTGACAAGTCGTCCAGCTGTTTCTATCAACTTCCGCACCGTCTGCTCCACGACTGGGTCACCTAGGGTGTCACTTGTGTCCGGGATCGTCACTCTTCCTGCCGTAGTCGGGGTCGCACCTCCGTCGTTTGGCTTAGTTCGCGAGGCGTTAGGAGCACCATCGGAGACTGCTCACGAAGAACATTCCTTGCAGGTATCGCTTGCTCTACTGCTGTCATCAACGCCAGCCGTTCCCATCGCTCTTTGTATTCTCGCCTCAGGCGCTCTATTCCTTCGCTCTGCTTCTTGTTACAATCTTCAAACAGTTTCTTCCACATATCTCTGTCTTCTTCTACACTGATCACAGTCTTAGTCACTTGATCTAGCTCTCTTCTTGTCTTTTCCAGTTCTTGCATCGTCCCGTTCAGATACTCTTCGTTTCATTCGTCTGAACTTCTTATTCTACTCTCGCCCTCTTTGGTGGCACAGCTGCTCTCAGTTGTGAAGTAGACGAGGCAGCCTCGCTGTTCATCTCATGATGCCTTCTTCTCAGTCCAGGCCTAGGCTTGATCGGCAGAGGTATCTCACCTGGTTGGTAGGTCCTGGAACTTCCCAAACCAGGCTCGTTCGCCAAGTCACTTCCTGAGAGAGCCCCGTTTCTCCACCTCATTACCCCCATGTTTGGGCGATCTAGTACTCCTCCTTCTCCCTATGCGGCCATCAATAAGACTTCCTTGGGGCGGTCCCCACGGTTATCATGCCCTAAGATGTTTATTAAGGCGACCAGCAACATGACTACCTCTGAGTCCTCCAGAGCGAAGTCTCCTCCTTCTCCATATGCGGCCATCAATAAGACTTCCTTGGGGCGGTCCCCACGGTTATCATGCCCTAAGATGTTTATTAAGGCGACCAGCAACATGACTACCTCTGAGTCCTCCAGAGCAAAGTCTCGATCCATCAGCCGACGATAGATCGCGTCTATCGTCTGTCCTATATACGCCTCCGCTAGGTCCATCAGTTCATTCAAATCGAAGTTGTCCATTTCGTTAGATTCGGCCTTGATTATCAGTTTGCTCAATTGAAATCTGATGAATATTTAAATGATCAATCAGGATCTAGAAAAGAGATCTTGGAATTTGACTTAAGAATGGACATTCCAAACTTTGGATCTATTCCTAAAATCATTATTTGTTCATTCATGGCCACTAATCTTTTCGTACCCATGGTCTTAATAACATGAAACATATCACACAACACATCACACACAACACACATAATATGACGCCTCCTACATGCAACCTAAACTCAGCCTATACTCAAATAATATTTCTTATGTAAGTATAATTGTATGTTATTATCTGAAAAGATTACGTGTATCACTGCATATAGCTCCCGTGGATGCAGTCTTCCTCGGTTTGGGTCATATACTGGAAGCAAGAGTTCCTTTACCTCCCTTTCCACAAGGAAGTCTTTCAGTCTCGTCAAGGACAAGACCAAGTTTTCCGGGTCCACATGCCGCTTCTCTGTCGCTCTCGTCACCAAGAAGCATAAATACTTTCCTGGTATCTGCGATGCCGCCGGAATCAAGGCTGCTACGCCTCCTTTTCCTGGTCTTTGCTTCCAAAGGAATTCTATGTTTTATATTCTCGCTTAAAATCTGCTGCTAACGCTGTCCTAAAACTCATGTCCGCTGTGACAGCTATCACACATGTTCTATTTGTAAGTATAAAATCGCTATCTGTCAAAATTATGCTATTTGAGTACTCATTTGGCAAGTTAAAATATGACTCAACTACTCTCCCTATTTCCGGTTTATTAGGATCCTCGTCTTTTTCTGCTTCTTGGTCACCTGTCTCTCTTGCTATTCTTAATTTTTTTATCAATAATTTTTCAGTGTGGATAAGTCCTACACCCACTCCCCGGACAAAAATATCCATCGACTTCCCCGTCGATAGCATACCGGAGATTAAATTGAGATTGGATGCAGGAATGAGTAATTGCCCTTCCTCGGCAGCCCAGGAAGGATCATTTCCTTCGGTTTTTATGTATTTCATGCTCTCACGGTCTACATCTTGTATCGTGACACTGATCTCTTTTGGGTCCGACGTCATTTTGTTCGGCCTTTCCAAGACACGCAGATTCGTCAAGTCTTGTTCATACGATTGCTGTTGCTCGACGTCGAATTCTACCTCGGGCTTAGACTGGTCATCGATCCGCTCCTCGTCGCAGTCGTCGACTATGTTTAAGTCTTGTGACACGGTTATTTCTTCTAGACCCACCAATTCATCCACTATCTTCTTCAATTCTATTCTATCCACTACGAAGTCATCTCCGTAAGGGTTGTACTTCTTCGTGAGTCTTGTTCTATCACTCTGTCGTATCTGTATCGTTAAAGGAAGGTCTGGTTCCAATTTCTTGGGGACCTCCATCTGTTCGGGGTATTGCCAGTCCTCTTCCGCCTTGGGTAAGGTTTCTTCATTTGCTTCAATCACCTCATTGGGATCCAGGTCCAGTGTCGGACTTGATCCTTCCTCTATGACCTCATTCCCATCATTCTTTCCCCTGGTGCCCTTCTTATTGACCTAGCAGGTAGGGTCCATCATCAGATAGACCCGTTCTTCCATGTCTGCAGGTATACACCAGTCTTCCGTAGATGGATTGTGTGGCTTGATATTTTCGAAGTGAGCGGCTCGACCAGTTCTTAGTCTGTAAAAACGTCCCTTCTGTTGCACTTCCGTGATCATGAAGGGTCCACTCCTTTTCTTTAGGAGCTTTTTTGTTCCCTCTGGTAGTATAACGTTTTGAAATACCCATAAGTAGTCTCCTACCGAGTAAGCTTTTGCACCAACTGCTTTTTTATCGAACCTTTTCCTCTGCCTTGCCTGTGCTTGCTGAGTGTTCCGTCTACACAAGTCGTTTAGTTCTTGTTGATGTCTAATCACATCCCTTCCGTAGACCTGTGGTGATGTTTTTCCCTCATACTCTGGGTAAAAGAAAGTCAAGGGCAAAGACTTCTCGTGTCCGGTTAACATCATGTGTGGATTAACTCCGGTCGTGGAGTGTTGCGTGATGTTGTAAGCTCCCATCACCTATGCAAGGTATCTGTCCCAATCGGTCATGTACCTGGAACAATATACCCTCAGCATCGACACCAACGTCCGATTTTGCCTCTCCACTAAGCCATTCGTCTGGGGATGGTATGTCCCGGAATGAGTTTGGGCCACCTGTGAGTGTCTCATGAGCTTTTTCGTAAGTTCTCCGACGAAAGCTGTTCCGTTATCCGATTGAAACGTCATCGGACAACCATGTCTTGCTATCAACGTATTGATTAGATGATCGCACGTCTCTTCTGCGGAGGCAGTTATGCATGGCACGGACTCTGAATACTTCGTGAAGTGGTCTATCATGACCAAGACCTGATTGTAGCCACTCTTTGTCATACATATTTTCTGGTGGTCAATCTGCACCACCTCGTTGAATTCAGATAACTCGATCGACTCTAAAGGAAATCACAATTTCCTTGGATCTTCGACCTGTTGACATGACAGACATGCTTTTAACCACTTCTCGCATGCCTTTTTCATTCCAGGCCACTCAATGCGCTTCAGAATCCTCTGGTATACTTTGTCAATTCCCTGATGGCCCATCTGATCTGCGACCTGAATAAATGTTCTGTCTGATAGTGTTGCGGCAACACTATTGCGTTATATTTTTACAGGATTTTGTCTTCTTCTCTTCTCTTACAAGCCACGATCCCGTCCTTGTTCAGATATAACCTTCCCTCTTTTTGCATAAAGTACTGTCTCAGAATGCGGTAACTGTCTTCCTCCAGGTCACCTTTGTCTGGTGCTCCATTTTCGATCCACCTTTTAAAGTTGCTCGTCATGCGGTCATTGCGCTCTTAGTAGCCCGAGAGTCTGTATCTCGCCTTCAAGTATGTCTTCATGATCCTAATTTGACTATTCATTTCATCGGGCTGATGCATGTCATTTTCCATCTTCACGCACCAAATTTTCGCCAATGGCTCTGTCTCTTGTCTGAACGTTGAAGATCAGTCCTGACTACTTGTTTCTGCGGCAACAAACTCGCTATTGTTTCTAGATCAAACGCTTCGCTGGGTAGCAGGTAGCGATCGCTGTCAGGGTCTTGATATACCTCTATGTCCAGGTCGCTTGCTCGAGTCTCCACTAGTAACGTGTGGATCGCTAGCTCTGACAATTCCGATCCCGTGCTCGAACTCCTGTCTGAGTAGGTGTCAGTTCCTGAACTCCTCGAGTTGTCATCAATGGAAGAGTCTGCCACGGAGCACGTTTCTTCTTCGGGATCAATTTTATGCGCTCTGCTCATCCATCTGAACTCCTCGGACAAAAATTCATCCTCCAGGTCTTGTTCCCCACCTTGAAAATTTTCCTCTACACCTGTCTCGCCGGACAAACTTTCTTGTCCCGGGTCTTGTTGATCAACTCGCCTGTTCTCTTCAATGTCCTTCTCCCCGGACAAACTTTCTTACTCCAGGTTTTGTTCAACTTTTTCGCCTTTCTGATCCTGATCCTCAAAGGTAACGTTTTACCTTTGTGTCCCTTTCACTTGTTCTTGCGGAGTGACCTGCGCCGTTTTATCCAGCAATGAGAGGCTGTTTATGTTCACACGAGAGAGTTCCTGTTAGACCAGGTTTGAACGTAGCAACAAATCCAAAAGCACCGGGTCCTTCTTTGATGTGATCTTTATTTCTGCTGCCTTTTCCACCGGTAACTCGGGGTGTTCCGGAATTGAATGTCGAGATTTGTCCAACCATCTCGTCAAGGGAAGCGCTTCATAAGTTTCTTTGTCCAGAAACGAGAATCGTTCCTTGATTTCCACCTGATTGGCTGGTTTCTGTTCTAGTCTTTCATAAAACTCAGTCTTCTTGCTGAGACTGTCAGCATTCTGGTGTTTGTCACGAATCTGTGCTCGATTATCATGTTGTAGCCGTCTAACCTGACTATCCACCGACCAATATAGCTCTTGTCCATCGAGTACGTCTTCAACCAGGATAACGCTCTATTGTCCACGCGTAGCTTAAAGAGAGCGCTCCCTAAGTATGCGCGGTATTTCTGCTTTTGGTGCACCATATTTCATTTCAGTCTCACTCAACACTTTACTGCCATATGCAATGGGACGGAGAACTGTTCTCCCACTCCACTCCTGCGCCTGATGCAGTATTCCTGAGATGGCTACTACTGATGCATCAGTGTCAAGGACGTAACGTAAATGCCCTTCTCTGTAGGCATGCCTAGCACTGGCGCCTCGCACAGTTCCCGCTTTATGTTCTCGAAGACAGCTTGAGCTTCTTCGTTCCATTCGATCTTTTTTTTCCTTTGTTGCGCATCAGTTTCTCTATGGGGTACCCTTTATCCGCGTATCCTTTTATGAACTCGTGGTAATAATTGGCAAACCCCGGGAAGCTCATGAGTTTTGAGTCCGTTCTGGGGACCTTCCATGTCAACACGGCCTCCACTGTTTCCGGTTCCGGCCTTACGCCATGCCTGTCCACCATTCTTCCCAGGTACTTGATTGAATCTCTAAGGTATTCACATTCCGATGGTTTGCATTTCAAACCTGCTCTTTTCATGCAACCAAAGACTTCATCGAGTCGATCAATGTGGTCTGCCAAGGTGGGTGTTGATATGACCACGTCATCCACGTAACACATCACAAGATTCCAGTACAAGATTCATTAATTTGGTCAAAGCCTGAGCCATCAGTCTTTGAAAGGTCGCAGTGGCGTTGCACAAGCCAAAGGGCATCCTCTTCTACTGGTATAACCCCAATTCACATGAGAATCCGGTCTTTTCTCTGTCCTTCTTCGCAGAGGGAACTGCCAGAAGGCAGAACCCAAATCCAGTGTGGTGAGGAACTTGGCGTCGCCAAGTTTCGAGAGGCTCTCGTCTATTGGCTGTATCGGGTACGCATCTTTTATTGTCACTGCGTTCAAGTAACGAAAGTCGCAACAAAACCTAAGCTGCCCCCTTTCGTTTTGGCCATGACAACCCCACAAGCCCAAGGCAAATTCGAGGGTTCTATCATGTCATATTCGAGTAAAATTTCTATTTCCGCTCGGCAAGCTTCCGATGTATGAGGCTTCATTCGTCTTGCGCCTTCCCTATGAGGAATGGCGCCTTCCTCTAATTATATTTCGTGTTCGACGAAGTTGCAACAGCTGATATCCGCCTTATGTTTTGAAAGTACGTCCGCTTTCCGATTTAAAACCGCCCTTACTGATTCATAATCTCACTCACCTTTTTCCCTCTCAAGTGTTCTATCTGCGGCAAAACCGGTTTGTCGGATTTTAGTTTGTATTACGGGGGGCGTTCCGGAAAAGTCGAGCAGCTCGACAAGCCGTTATCCGTTTCGGATTTCATTGAAAACAGTTTATTAATACATTTAATTTCATCAATTCTCTTAATTTTATATTTTTCCGCATGATTCGGCAGTCTTTCACGTTATATCTTTTCCAGTTTTGTGTCTCTTCATAGTCGGTCTTCATCGGCAAAGCGTAACCAAGTTTCTTTCCACGCAAAGCGTAATCAAGTGTCCAGTCAATAACACACTGGCACACAGCCCGTTTCGTGTTACTGAAAAGCTCCGGCCTAAAATCACCGAGCTTTGACTATTTGGGTTGGGTATCAGACAAACTCTCTTACTATCACTTAACGAATTTAAAATTCTCATCCTAAAAATTGCTTTTACAGCTGGTCCCGGCTGCTGTAGTTTTTATTTTTCCATCTAAAAAAATTGGCACCTTGTGTTTTCATCTGTTATTATTCTATTAATTGGTCTCTTAACATACTTGTGGTCTGGCTTTCTAATCCTTTTTAGGCCGTTGTTCAAGTCAATCATCACATCAAAATTCCTGACAAAATCACGGTCCAAGATGAATTCGTCTGAGTCGTCTAAGTTTTCAACCACCAGGAAACTCATCCAAAGATCGCGTCCTCCCATATGAAGGGCCGTCATTGGTGTCCTTCCTGCCATGTAGAGTGCTCTGCGATTGGCGGCCGCCAATCTGAGGTTCGTTTAAATTAGATCTTCCCACGTGAAGCCCATTCTTTCTCAAGTCTTTATTGCCATTCACGCTTACCACTGCTCCTGTATCCAGTAGTCCTGTTACTCCAATTTTCCTCCCATTGATGTCTAGCAGATGTGCAGTCACATCTGCCTCGTACCCTATGTGTACTGCATCTTGCTCCATCGTGGCATCATGACCGATTCTACGGACCTTTAGTTCTTCCTGACCCAAATAGATCTGCCCCATTTGGTCACTATCTGTTGTGACGTAGGTCTCAATTTAGATACTGATCCGTCAACGTTCACAATCACCTGATCCGATCCATAGACTTCCACGTAGCGCCCATGGAGTTTCTTTGTTCGAGGGGCACCTGTTGTAAGCAACGCTCGCACAGCCCTTGACTCAGTGCGTGATTTTACCTGTCTCAGATAATCCGCATATGTATCTAAATGCATCATAGTGAATTCTGAGGGTTCACTTAGTTTCCTGATCACCTGATGTCCCGCAACTAAAATTATTGACTGTATTCTGCTTCCTTGTGGCACAATGTCGAACGTCTGCCCAGAGATCACGTTTAGTTTCATGCTCAAACTGCCTGGTACTTTCGTTTCTTCAACCTCCGATGTCTCGAAGGCGTTTCTTTCCTGAGTTTTCTCATTCTCTAGTTCGAGCTTCACTCTCTGTTTGATCTCTTTTGTCATCAATTCTCTTGCTGCTGCCTTATAGTCGATTTTGAACGCGTCTGCCGCAGTCACTGGTTCCGGTTCGCGTATCTCTTCCGTTACTGTCTGCATCTTCTTCGTTGCCAGCTCTTGCGGTTTCTCTTTCCTGCATGCCTCCGCTTCACTCTTCTGCGGAGGCAGTTATGCATGGCACGGACTCTGAATACTTCGTGAAGTGGTCTATCATGACCAAGACCTGATTGTAGCCACTCTTTGTCATACATATTTTCTGGTGGTCAATCTGCACCACCTCGTTGAATTCAGATAACTCGATCGACTCTAAAGGAAATCACAATTTCCTTGGATCTTTGACCTGTTGACATGACAGACATGCTTTTAACCACTTCTCGCATGCCTTTTTCATTCCAGGCCACTCAATGCGCTTCAGAATCCTCTAGTATACTTTGTCAATTCCCTGATGGCCCATCTGATCTGCGACCTGAATAAATGTTCTGTCTGATAGTGTTGCGGCAACACTATCGCGTTATATTTTTACAGGATTTTGTCTTCTTCTCTTCTCTTACAAGCCACGATCCCGTCCTTGTTCAGATATAACCTTCCCTCTTTTTGCATAAAGTAATGTCTCAGAATGCGGTAACTGTCTTCCTCCAGGTCACCTTTGTCTGGTGCTCCATTTTCGATCCACCTTTTAAAGTTGCTCGTCATGCGGTCATTGCGCTCTTAGTAGCCCGAGAGTCTGTATCTCGCCTTCAAGTATGTCTTCATGATCCTAATTTGACTATTCATTTCATCGGGCTGATGCATGTCATTTTCCATCTTCACGCACCAAATTTTCGCCAATGGCTCTGTCTCTTGTCTGAACGTTGAAGATCAGTCCTGACTACTTGTTTCTGCGGCAACAAACTCGCTATTGTTTCTAGATCAAACGCTTCGCTGGGTAGCAGGTAGCGATCGCTGTCAGGGTCTTGATATACCTCTATGTCCAGGTCGCTTGCTCGAGTCTCCACTAGTAACGTGTGGATCGCTGGCTCTGACAATTCCGATCCCGTGCTCGAACTCCTGTCTGAGTAGGTGTCAGTTCCTGAACTCCTCGAGTTGTCATCAATGGAAGAGTCTGCCACGGAGCACGTTTCTTCTTCGGGATCAATTTTATGCGCTCTGCTCATCCATCTGAACTCCTCGGACAAAAATTCATCCTCCAGGTCTTGTTCCCCACCTTGAAAATTTTCCTCTACACCTGTCTCGCCGGACAAACTTTCTTGTCCCGGGTCTTGTTGATCAACTCGCCTGTTCTCTTCAATGTCCTTCTCCCCGGACAAACTTTCTTACTCCAGGTTTTGTTCAACTTTTTCGCCTTTCTGATCCTGATCCTCAAAGGTAACGTTTTACCTTTGTGTCCCTTTCACTTGTTCTTGCGGAGTGACCTGCGCCGTTTTATCCAGCAATGAGAGGCTGTTTATGTTCACACGAGAGAGTTCCTGTTAGACCAGGTTTGAACGTAGCAACAAATCCAAAAGCACCGGGTCCTTCTTTGATGTGATCTTTATTTCTGCTGCCTTTTCCACCGGTAACTCGGGGTGTTCCGGAATTGAATGTCGAGATTTGTCCAACCATCTCGTCAAGGGAAGCGCTTCATAAGTTTCTTTGTCCAGAAACGAGAATCGTTCCTTGATTTCCACCTGATTGGCTGGTTTCTGTTCTAGTCTTTCATAAAACTCAGTCTTCTTGCTGAGACTGTCAGCATTCTGGTGTTTGTCACGAATCTGTGCTCGATTATCATGTTGTAGCCGTCTAACCTGACTATCCACCGACCAATATAGCTCTTGTCCATCGAGTACGTCTTCAACCAGGATAACGCTCTATTGTCCACGCGTAGCTTAAAGAGAGCGCTCCCTAAGTATGCGCGGTATTTCACCACGAATGTGACCACTGCGAACATTTCTGCTTTTGGTGCACCATATTTCATTTCAGTCTCACTCAACACTTTACTGCCATATGCAATGGGACGGAGAACTGTTCTCCCACTCCACTCCTGCGCCTGATGCAGTATTCCTGAGATGGCTACTACTGATGCATCAGTGTCAAGGACGTAACGTAAATGCCCTTCTCTGTAGGCATGCCTAGCACTGGCGCCTCGCACAGTTCCCGCTTTATGTTCTCGAAGACAGCTTGAGCTTCTTCGTTCCATTCGATCTTTTTTTTCCTTTGTTGCGCATCAGTTTCTCTATGGGGTACCCTTTATCCGCGTATCCTTTTATGAACTCGTGGTAATAATTGGCAAACCCCGGGAAGCTCATGAGTTTTGAGTCCGTTCTGGGGACCTTCCATGTCAACACGGCCTCCACTGTTTCCGGTTCCGGCCTTACGCCATGCCTGTCCACCATTCTTCCCAGGTACTTGATTGAATCTCTAAGGTATTCACATTCCGATGGTTTGCATTTCAAACCTGCTCTTTTCATGCAACCAAAGACTTCATCGAGTCGATCAATGTGGTCTGCCAAGGTGGGTGTTGATATGACCACGTCATCCACGTAACACATCACAAGATTCCAGTACAAGATTCATTAATTTGGTCAAAGCCTGAGCCATCAGTCTTTGAAAGGTCGCAGTGGCGTTGCACAAGCCAAAGGGCATCCTCTTCTACTGGTATAACCCCAATTCACATGAGAATCCGGTCTTTTCTCTGTCCTTCTTCGCAGAGGGAACTGCCAGAAGGCAGAACCCAAATCCAGTGTGGTGAGGAACTTGGCGTCGCCAAGTTTCGAGAGGCTCTCGTCTATTGGCTGTATCGGGTACGCATCTTTTATTGTCACTGCGTTCAAGTAACGAAAGTCGCAACAAAACCTAAGCTGCCCCCTTTTGTTTTGGCCATGACAACCCCACAAGCCCAAGGCGAATTCGAGGGTTCTATCATGTCATATTCGAGTAAAATTTCTATTTCCGCTCGGCAAGCTTCCGATGTATGAGGCTTCATTCGTCTTGCGCCTTCCCTATGAGGAATGGCGCCTTCCTCTAATTATATTTCGTGTTCGACGAAGTTGCAACAGCTGATATCCGCCTTATGTTTTGAAAGTACGTCCGCTTTCCGATTTAAAACCGCCCTTACTGATTCATAATCTCACTCACCTTTTTCCCTCTCAAGTGTTCTATCTGCGGCAAAACCGGTTTGTCGGATTTTAGTTTGTATTACGGGGGGCGTTCCGGAAAAGTCGAGCAGCTCGACAAGCCGTTATCCGTTTCGGATTTCATTGAAAACAGTTTATTAATACATTTAATTTCATCAATTCTCTTAATTTTATATTTTTCAGCATGATTCGGCAGTCTTTCACGTTATATCTTTTCCAGTTTTGTGTCTCTTCATAGTCGGTCTTCATCGGCAAAGCGTAACCAAGTTTCTTTCCACGCAAAGCGTAATCAAGTGTCCCGTCAATAACACACTGGCACACAGCCCGTTTCGTGTTACTGAAAAGCTCCGGCCTAAAATCACCGAGCTTTGACTATTTGGGTTGGGTATCAGACAAACTCTCTTACTATCACTTAACGAATTTAAAATTCTCATCCTAAAAATTGCTTTTACAGCTGGTCCCGGCTGCTGTAGTTTTTATTTTTCCATCTAAAAAAATTGGCACCTTGTGTTTTCATCTGTTATTATTCTATTAATTGGTCTCTTAACATACTTGTGGTCTGGCTTTCTAATCCTTTTTAGGCCGTTGTTCAAGTCAATCATCACATCAAAATTCCTGACAAAATCACGGTCCAAGATGAATTCGTCTGAGTCGTCTAAGTTTTCAACCACCAGGAAACTCATCCAAAGATCGCGTCCTCCCATATGAAGGGCCGTCATTGGTGTCCTTCCTGCCATGTAGAGTGCTCTGCGATTGGCGGCCGCCAATCTGAGGTTCGTTTAAATTAGATCTTCCCACGTGAAGCCCATTCTTTCTCAAGTCTTTATTGCCATTCACGCTTACCACTGCTCCTGTATCCAGTAGTCCTGTTACTCCAATTTTCCTCCCATTGATGTCTAGCAGATGTGCAGTCACATCTGCCTCGTACCCTATGTGTACTGCATCTTGCTCCATCGTGGCATCATGACCGATTCTACGGACCTTTAGTTCTTCCTGACCCAAATAGATCTGCCCCATTTGGTCACTATCTGTTGTGACGTAGGTCCCAATGTAGATACTGATCCGTCAACGTTCACAATCACCTGATCCGATCCATAGACTTCCACGTAGCGCCCATGGAGTTTCTTTGTTCGAGGGGCACCTGTTGTAAGCAACGCTCGCACAGCCCTTGACTCAGTGCGTGATTTTACCTGTCTCAGATAATCCGCATATGTATCTAAATGCATCATAGTGAATTCTGAGGGTTCACTTAGTTTCCTGATCACCTGATGTCCCGCAACTAAAATTATTGACTGTATTCTGCTTCCTTGTGGCACAATGTCGAACGTCTGCCCAGAGATCACGTTTAGTTTCATGCTCAAACTGCCCGGTACTTTCGTTTCTTCAACCTCCGATGTCTCGAAGGCGTTTCTTTCCTGAGTTTTCTCATTCTCTAGTTCGAGCTTCACTCTCTGTTTGATCTCTTTTGTCATCAATTCTCTTGCTGCTGCCTTATAGTCGATTTTGAACGCGTCTGCCGCAGTCACTGGTTCCGGTTCGCGTATCTCTTCCGTTACTGTCTGCATCTTCTTCGTTGCCAGCTCTTGCGGTTTCTCTTTCCTGCATGCCTCCGCTTCACTCAACAGGCGCGCGTTGCTGGCTTTCATACCCGATAAAGCTTCCTCATGTCTTGGATGCTTCATGTCTGCCGGAGCATCCCAAAATTGTGGACAATCCGATTTAAAATGACCTTCCAAGTTATAAAAGAAACAACTCAACTATGGCCGAACTTCGCAATTACTCCCTTCATGAAATCTTCGTGGTTGACCTCTGACGCATCTTCATCCTCGAGGCTGAAGCCTGTCTCTTTCATGCCCTGTTTGTAGCTTGGGCATGATTACACATGATGTCCGCCGAAGTGCAATTTGCACAAGAGCGTCTCTTGTCCATGTCATCCCTTGGCTTGTACCAATTGTTACCCTGGTTAGCTGGTCTATTGTTAAAATTGCCATAATTGTTTTTGTAATAGCCAGATCTCGATGGAGGCTTCAGTAAAAGATGTTCCTCTTCGTGATTGACCTCTGACGCATCTTCATCCTCGAGGCTGAAGCCTGTCTCTTTCATGCCCTGTTTGTAGCTTGGGCATGATTACACATGATGGTCCGCCGAAGTGCAATTTGCACAAGAGCGTCTCTTGTCCATGTCATCCCTTGGCTTGTACCAATTGTTACCCTGGTTAGCTGGTCTATTGTTAAAATTGCCATAATTGTTTTTGTAATAGCCAGATCTCGATGGAGGCTTCAGTAAAAGATGTTCCTTCGACATGAGTCTCAGCTCATCCGGTGTTGGCGCATTGGTTGAAAGTGGTGTGTAATGTTTTGCTATTATCGTTCGAAGCTCTTCATTCTTCACACCGTCGATAAGTTTTGAGGCTACTGCTAGGTTCATCCTTCTGTTTGACTCATCTGTTTGGCTACGCCTTCTAAGCATCTCCAAATCATCTAAAAAATTGTCTATCGTCTCTTCTTCACGTTGCCTCCGTTTCTCGAAGCGCATCATCGCTTGGTGTCCTTGTACCCCTGAGCCAAAACTATTTATTATGATTTCAAAGGTTTTCTCAGCAGTGTCCCGCTGGTATTGCTTTTTGGCCATCGCGCAGTTTAGGGATGTCCCTTCCAGGTTACTGGTGAGCGCACTGCATTCTTGTCTTTCTGTCAAGTCTCCTTCAAAATGCAGTTTCATTACCTCTATCCTATCCAGGTATCAATACAGCCATCAGATTTGTCTTTAAAGCATCTTGGTTTCTTAAATACCCTTCTGCACTTTGCACTGCGTTCACTGGTTCTAGATAGCCTCGTAAGGAATGTTTCCAAGGACCTGTTCAGAGGTTCAAAGGCTGTGGCCATTGATGTTGCGTCCCTTGAAGGCCCCGCTTGAGAGTCATTGCCCCCTGATAGAGGCTCTGGGTTTTCCCTCCTGTTCGAATCGCTGGGATGACTTCTTCCTTGATTCGCAAGATTCCAGTTCATGGAATCCCATCTCCCAGTCGCATGTGTGTCTTGCGTCGGTCGTTCGTTTGAGGTCGGTCTGTTGCCAGTTGAACTTCCTCTGATGTTTGGTCCCCGTTGCCTATTGTCCCCTGTGGCATAGCTGGTTAAACTGCCCCTTCCTATAGTGGAACCATACGTCCTTCTTCTATTGGGTTGTTCATTGAAGTTCACTCTCGGCTCCCTGTTGGGTTCTCCTGAGTTTGTTTCACCATTCTTTGGTCCACTCCTGTTTGCCAGTAGCCCATCCAACCTATCCATGATAGCCTGAGTTCGCCTCTCCATCATCGCGTCTACCTTCGTGTCAAGAGTCTCAAGAGTCTGATGTTTCTAAGTTTTCGATTTCTCTATGTCATCTCTCAATCGTAACTCTCTTTCCAAGCTTCCCTTGTCATTCGCGACAATTTTTTGGCTAAGTGTTCATCCGTTCTCTCCTTCAAGCGTTTTTCGCTTCTGCTTACTTCTTGTCTGTTGCGGTTGATCTCTTCCCGCAAGCGCTCTCTCTCTCTCCCTCTCTCTCTCTCCCTCTCTCTCTCTCTCTCTCTCTCGACGTGGACTGTCCTCTCTAGCTCACTCAATCTTAAGGACATCTGTTCATTCTGTTCTCGTATGCTGCCCACTATGATTGTCAAGGCTACTTCGATTGATTCTCCGTTGTCCACTAATGGCGTCACAAGTGGTGGTGTCACCCTTTCGGTTCCAGGCAGCTTGGTGCTGCTCGAGACTCGAGTCTTACTTCTCTTCCTCGATGTCTCTTCATGATCCGCTTCTAGATCCACTGGTGGGTTACATGGCCCTGTATTTCTGTTCTCCCCAGGTCGCACTTCCGAATTCGTCATGGTCACAAAATCTCCTGACAGGTTTGATCCATTTGTGGTCTTTTTTATTGTCCTGACCACACCAAATCGATCCGTAGAGCCAATCTCTCCATTGGTGTATGCATCATTACCCTGAGTCGAACTACCGACGCTTATTTGAGATCCGAAGTCATCTTTTTCGTCATCGTCCTCCTCCTCTTCCTGGGTTTCTGCTTCATCGCCTCTACCCGTTCCCATGGTAAATGGAAAGAAGTTTCCCCAAAGTGTTCCTCACTCTTTCTGAAAACGAGGAGGACGTTGCCGGTTTCTCCGTCACTCCATGCATCATTTTGTTGTCTGAGGGTCATGTTGCAGTCGCCACGTTTTCATTAGAGATGTCGGACAGTTCCACTATCTATTCTCGGTCTGAAGTCTCGGTGGAAGTGGAAAATTCTTGGTCTTGTTCTACCGGAGTAGATTGGCTCGTCAATCTTCTGTTTCGACTCCCATCCGATCTATGCCCTGCTTGATTCTCATCTATGGCAGGGTCCGGATGGACCTCTACTTCTAACATTGCCTTTTGTCCTTCTGAAGACTTTTGACTCCGGGTTTAAACCATTCCGCCTGAAACTTTCTTCCCTTTGTCGGTCCAGTACAGCGTGTACAATCATTATTCACAATAATCGATTATTGTTTGTAAGATATAAAGCTAGCACAGTCTGATGATATCAATATATTTAAAAGATAATGTACTAAATACCCAATCAAGAGCAGATATTATTGATTTAAAACCAAAAACGAAGGAAGAAACAAAAAATATTTTCAAAGAAAAATTTCAGTGTTTTGTACTTTAGTCAGTCGCAATACAATTGTCGAACTTGTTTCTAAAGAAAGAGCTTTCCCCGTTCAGTGCCGCACTAAACAGACAAAATTTGAAGGCACTAAATTTCTCAAGTGGGCGTCTATTGCACCCACGTAGTCCTATGTTACCTATCTGCCTTCGGATTGCCCGAGCTAGACCTACTAAAATCCTCAAGGCTATCACTTTTCCAAAAAATGATCTGGATTTTAATCCACACAATTTAGTGACAAACTCTTATTCAATTTAGGCTTAGTCTCGCGAATATCCGGGTTTAGACCTGTTTTGTTTTGTTCTGGTGTTTTTAAAATGCAAGTTACCAGTGCAGTCACTGGTTTCTACCCTGACACCTAATAACCTAATAATCTTTACTATTTACTTTTCTTTTGTCTACTTAAGTTTTGACAAAAATAAGACCTTTCCGGATTGGCAAAATTAGGACCCTTCCGAGTTGGCAATATTAGGACCCTTCCAGATTGGCAAAATTAGCACCCTTCCGATTTGGCAAAATTAGGACCCTTCCGAATTGGTGAAAATAGGACGCCTCCTGATTGGCAAAATTGGGACCCTTCCGGATTGGCAAAAATAGGACCCTTCCGGATTGGCAAAAACGGGAAGCTTCTGGATTGGCAAAATTGGGAGCCCCTCCGGATTGGAAAAATTTGGGACCCTTCCAGATTGGCAAAATTAGGACCCTTCCGGATTGGCAAAAACGGGAACCTTCCGGATTGGTGAAAATCGGACCCTTCCGGATTTTCAAAAATAGGACCCTTCCGGATCGGGAACCCTCCGGGTTTGTAAAAAACTTTGCCGGGACTTTTAAAAATTTCACCCGAGACCCTTCCCGATACGGTCTCCGAGTCTGTTATGCTATATTAATTAACTAGGAATGGTGTATTCCGGCCTTAGACCCTTATGGATTGAAGCTAAGCTGCCTATTTGACACTTAACTGTGAAGGGTCTTATAACTAGCTTAGTCTTGATTCGACTATCATCTTATAGGCCTCTCTTTTTGTCTACAACAGCGTAAAATTGCCTTATTCAACAGTTTCTACCCTTTGGTACGGGTAAAAGGGTTTTCCAGAAAAATTTTTTTCACAAAATGTGAAGGGTCTACCTTCACAAATTGGTAATTTTGCTAAACACAACCTTAAAAAAATTTACGTTTATTTTTTCGGATAATTGAAGGCTCTATGAGTAAGCTCACCTAAGTTCTAATCTAATGGTACCAAGATCAACTGGATCTGTCCAGTAGTTCCAAAGTTATTAACCAAAATGTCTTTTTTCTAGAGCAAAAAAAAAATATCTCTTATAGGTTCCGCCTAACGTTTTCGCAATTCTTATTTTTATTGATCCGAGCTCAGACGGCCTATACTTTTCTAGTTCAATGCAAAAAAACTCGATCAAAAATGTTCCAACTGAAAAAAAAATTCGCCAAAAACAATGCTATTTGGACTCTTCCGGATTGATAAATCCACTAAATCAATCACGTTAAGTTCGATTTCACTGTAACCCGGAAAGTTATTGGCAAACGGATCTTAAAATCTGTCGATTCACTAGTGAAAGTTGTCCGAACAACAATTTTTTTTGTCCTAACGCAAAAATTTTTAAAAAATTTCTTATTTTGTAGTGTTTCGTTTTTTCAAAAATCAAGAAAATTCGGTTTTTGGTACCCAATCAGTTCCAACCACTTACGAACTAAAATTAATCGGTTCCACCTATTATACTAGTATAGTTACGATGTAACTCACTAACTTAGCTCTTTTTTTCCGTTTCAAAAGATATCGATATTATGACCCTAAAAACCGGTCTGCTTACTGTGTTTTTCACTGAAAAACGGTATAGGAGTATTAATATAGGCTGTATAAATTAGTAAGAGTATACTTCTTCGGGTTTGTCCAATATCCGAATTAAGGTGCTTAACTCGGAAATTCGCAACTCGGTGGAGGGTCACTTCAGTGCAATCACTGTCGAGCACCAACAGATTTATATCTTAACTTTTGTACCAAAAGGGATACAAAACTTGTTAACGATACCCAACACTCATTTGTTGTTGTCCTTGAGCCCCTTTTTGTTGCTCTTTGCACTGAATTGCTCAAATACTCAAATAACCCTACACTACAAACACCAGAAACGGGTCACTAAATTGATCGTAACGTCCTGACTGATATAAATGCCTGTAACAACAATATATCTAATAACAACAACCGGGAGGCTCAGATCACATCTCGTCTGGGGGGATGATTTCTACTGATTTTAAATTTTTATACTCTTTTTGGTTTTTCGGTTAATTTTTTTTAGGTACTATGCTACTTTCTGTTTGATTTCTTGTATCTCTTAAAGTGTTTTTGGTCACAAACCTCTCAGAGAACGACGGGACGGCCAATCCCCCTTCCCCCTTCCCCCTTCATAGTACCCTTCCTGGTACGTGAATTTTTGGTCTTAACTAGGTTAAAAAAAAGCTATTTTCGGGAATCTGGAAGGCTTCCGCGTTCCGAACTACCCTTCCGCCCCGGTGCTTTAGGGCCTTTTTTTGAGCATCCGCTCGGCGCTGAGTGCTGGTTAACGGTTCTGCCAGTCATGATGGTAAAAAATATTACCCAGGAGCGCCATAAAAACACCTATGTAACATTCGCCCGGAAGTACATATCGACGCAAAGTAAAGCCAGGTTCTAAAACGACTGGCCAGCGTCTAAACACAGCTCTACATGCTTTTCACCGTCTCCGCCAAAGCCAGTTCTTTTGGTTGTCTATTTAATATCGGGTCGACAAAAATGTTACTGTTTCCAGCTTTGATCAGAACGCTCTAATTAACTTAATTACATGCAGAAATAGTGAGCTCATGGCTGGGTCTCAGTATTGCCAGACCACGAGGTCACTCCTAAAAATAGAGCTACTACTTATTTATTATATTACTATTGTTTTTGTTCAGTAGATAAAAATCATCATCTCCATCGTAGATGGATCAACCCTTTCCATTAATTTGTAGCTTGTTATAATCTGAAAACAAAAATAGATGTTAATAATTCAATTCAGGACATCACCAGAAGCTAAAAGTTCATAAAACAGAGAGTTACAGTTTTCTCCCGAGATCCCTCCGGATTCTGGAATCCGGGCAAATAACGCTCTTATTTCTTCTCGGAAGGCTAAACACGTCGTCCCAATACCCTTCCTGGTTCTCGGGAATCGTGTTGTTACGATTGTAGCGGCACACATGTGTCTCTCACAAATGTTTTTCACCGTGTTTCTCAACGAATTCTGTTGTTTTGTTTCTCTTCGCAGTTTTCAGATGGCGCAAAATTTGGACGTTGTCACGTGTCTTTCTTTTGGAACAAATTTTTCAAAAGTTAACATCTCAGTCCAAATCAACCCTTCCGCGTTCGTCAAAAAGAACGATTAAGACCACTAATTCGTTTAAACCATTAATCTTCCCACACCAATGTCACAATAAAAATTCGAATTCAAACTTGCATTTTGATAGTTTCTGGTCGAATGTCACACACCAAAACCAAAATTGTTGCTTATCATGTGTATGAGAGGCTGAAAATATGCCATATTATAAACATTTCTAATTCAATAAGGAAAGATTGCCTTCCCTTACAGTCCATAGAAAGAAGTCCATGAAAAAATTTAAATGGTCTGACATAGAGTCAACCTTTTTGTTTTGTTTTGAACAGAGAGAATCTTGAAAAATTATTTAATACTGAAACTGAATCTAAAAACTAATTAAAACCAAACTAAATCCGAAGAGAGTTAAAGCAAAAAAGCTAACGACTAAAAGCCTTGTATGAAAAATGAACAATTTCAGGACTAGCATATACCATCACAACACGGCCGCATGAGGTAGAAAAACACAAGAGATAGTGTCCCTGACTCTTGAGCCAATAGTTATAGAGCCTATTTTTCTTAGACTCCTATGTGACTTAAGTAGGCGACTGTTACATATTGTTTTTATGGCGCTCCTGGGTGTCTTTACGACATCAAGACTACGGGATCAAACCTACTTGAAGCAGCTCCAGGCTACATGCCCATTCTAGAGTACCGGTGGAAAGGTTCAACGGGAACGTGTCCACCTTCTGGTTGTACCGTGATATCTTTTTTAAAAACTCGAGAAAATTTCCCGGTGCACTTTCCGAAACGAGGCCTAGCTAACCGAGTAGGGGGGCCACTAGGGGGACAAGAAACGAGTGAAAGACAAAAAGTGAAACAAAAAACGAAAAAGAATAGAAATAGGAACAAAAAACCGTAAAAATTCAAAAAGCACAATGGCTTTGGTTTTCAGATTAGATGGATCAAACCTTTATATAAATTAAAATGTTATACTGATACTGTTTTCAATAAGACTGATCGTCTCGATCATATCAGCAACGTGAATTAGGTGCCCGAGTTGAGGGCGATGAAAGGGTTACAGATAGCCTTGCAACCTTGGTGGACCACTGGGAGACTTGATTGGAGCAGGTGACCAGGCAAGTGGCCAACTGGTTCTCAGGACGGGAAGCAGGGGACACGCGACTGGGTAGAGACTACCAGCAGCGTGACCAGAGCAGTACATAAGTGAGAAGGGATCACAAAGTGTTCGGTTTCGTCTAACGGGTATCGTTAAAATCCATTTTATACTTTAGGAGATAAGTGTAAATGTGATTAAGCGAAATCCCACTGTTTTGAGGAAACGTTTTTGATTGAGCAGAGGTTGGAAACAGGTTCTACGGTTTTTCTCTTGTGAGGTTTAGCACCCATCGCGCTTAAGGTATTTTTTGGCTTAACAGGGGGACTAGATAGGGGGAAGATTAGAAGCGGGGCTGGTTAAGATAGAGGTTGGTGGTTGAAAATTGTAAAAAGGGGGGCTTCGTCGATTTTGTTACATTAGATCATCTAGTCACAGGCTCAAGACAAGAGTGGCAACGTGATGGTAAACGATAGTAAACTGTAATTATGGTAGGTAACCTGGCCGGATCGGGCGGGGAATTGGAAATAGACAGTTTTTGGAACCCAAGAGGTGAAAGCCCCATAAGAACGTTAACAGGGGGGGGGGGGGAGGAATAAGGTGTGACAATCAGGTACCAGACAATTTTTTCGAAAGATAGCCATTGTCGCCAATAATTTTTGGGTACATAGATTTTTTCTTGTTTTTCTTGTTTTTATAAACTGGTTTTTATTGTTTTCGGTTTTCATCTTTTTAATAAAGTATTGGTGCATCTGCAACCACAGAAAAAACCTAAAAGTAAACTGTATCTCCATTTGCATTTGGTTTAAGAAAGAAAGGGAGTTTCAGGGAAACTCAATAAAATTTGTTTAACAAAACCGGGTTTTGGGGAAATTTTTACACGAGCTCTAGAGGTGGTACTAGGCTAGTGGAAAAATCATTCCAACACTCGAGTTAAGGTACGGGAAAATTCTTCAACGGAGTTACAGAAGAGGTACTGGGATAGTGGATAAATTTTCCAAAGACTTGAGCTACGGTATTGGATGACGATAAAAGAGTTCTTGTGGCAATCCTGGGACAGTGTTTTAAGGGTCCCAACACTTGAGTCTTGAGATAGCATTTTAAGGGTCCTAACACTTGACTCCTGGGATAGCATTTTGAGGGTTCCAACCTTTGAGCCTTGGGATAGCAATTTTAGCGATGGGTCCCAACACTTTAGCGAAGGGTCGGAAGACTTTAGCGATGGGTCCCAACATTTCGGCGAAGGGACCCAACACTTCAGCGAAGGGTCCGAACACTTTGGCGAAAGGTCCCAACACTTCGGCGAAGGTTCCCAACACTTCGACGAAGGGTCCCACGCTTCAGCGAAGGGTCCCAACACTTCAGCGAAGGGTTCCAACCATTTAGCGAAGGGTCCCAAGACTTTAGAGAAGGGTCCCAACACTTTGGCGAAGGGTCCTAAGACTTTAGCGAAGGGTCTCAATACTTTGTCGAAGGGTCCCCACACTTCAGCGAAGGGTTCCAACACTTTAGCGAAGGGTCCCAACACTTTAGCGAAGGGTCCCAACACTTTGGCGAAGGACCCAAGACTTTGGCGAAGGGTCCCAACACTTTGGCGAAGGGTCCCAACACTAGAGCTATGGGTCCAATTACTTGAGCTAAGGTTATCAACACTTCGGAGAAGGGACACGACACCGAGTTAAGGTACGGGAAAATTCTTCAACGGAGTTACAGAAGAGGTACTGGGATAGTGGATAAAGTTTCCAAACACTCGAGCTACGGTCTTGGATGAGGATAGAGGAGTTCTTGTGGCAATCCTGGGATAGCATTTTTAGGGTCCCAACACTTGAGCCTTGGGATAGCAATTTAAGGGTCCCAGCACATGGTCGAACGGTCCCAACCCTTATGCGAAGGGTCCCAACACTTTAGTGAAGGGTCCCAACACTTCGGCGAAGGGTCCGAACACTTTGGCGAAGGGTCCAAAGACTTTAGCGTAGGGTCCCAATACTTTGGCAAAGGGTCCCAACACTTTGGCGAAGGGTCCCAACACTAGAGCTATGGGTCCGATTACTTGAGCTAAGGTTATCAACACTTCGGAGAAGGGACACGACACCGAGTTAAAGTACGGGAAAATTCTTCAACGGAGTTACAGAAGAGGTACTGGGATAGTGGATAAAGTTTCCAAACACTCGAGCTACGGTCTTGGATGAGGATAGATGAGTTCTTGTGACAATCCTGGGATAGCTTTTTAAGGGTCCCAACACTTGAGTCATGGGATAGCATTTCAAGGGTTCTAACACTTGACTCCTGGGATAGCTTTTTAAGGGTCCCAACACTTGAGCCGTGGGATAGCAATTTAACGGCCCCAACACTTGGTCGAACGGTCCCAATCCTTAAGCGAAGGGTCCCAAAACTTTAGTGAAGGTTCCCCACACTTCGGCGAAGGGTCTCAACACTTTGACGAAGGGTCGCAAGACTTTAGCGAAGGGTCCCAACGCTTCAGCGAAGGGTCCCAACACTTCAGCGAAGGATTCCAACACTTTAGCGAATTGTCCCAATACTTTGTCGAAGGGTCCCAACACTTTAGCGAAGGGTCCCAACACTTTAGCGAAGGACCCAAGACTTTGGCGAAGGGTCCCAACACTTTGGCGAAGGGTCCCAACACTAGAGCTATGGGTCCAATTACTTGAGCTAAGGTTATCAACACTTTGGAGAAGGGACACGACACCGAGTTAAGGTACGGGAAAACTCTTCAACGGAGTTACAGAAGAGGTACTGGGATAGTGGATAAAGTTTCCACACACTCGAGCTACGGTATTGGATGAGGATAGAGGAGTTCTTGTGGCAATCCTTGGATAGTATTTTAAGGGTCCCAACACTTGAGTCTTGGGATAGCATTTTAAGGGTCCTAACACTTGACATCTGGGATAGCATTTTAAGGGTCCTAACACTTGACTCCTGGGATATCATTTTAAGGGTCCCAACACTTGAGCTTTGGGATAGCAACTTTAGCGAAGGGTCCCAACACTTAAGCGAAGGGTCGGAAGACTTTAGCGATGGGTCCCAACACTTCGGCGAAGGAAACCAACAATTCAGCGAACTTTGGTGAAAGGTCCCATCACTTCGGCGAAGGTTCCCAACACTTCGGTGAAGGGTCCCAACACTTCAGCGAAGGGTTCCAACACTTTAGCGAAGGGTCCCAAGACTTTAGAGAAGGGTCCCAACACTTTGGCGAAGGGTCCCAAGACTTTAGCGATGGGTCCCAATACTTTGTCGAAGGGGCCCAACACTTTAGCGAATGACCCAAGACGTTGGCGAAGGGTCCCAACACTTTGGCGAAGGGTCCCAACACTAGAGCTATGGGTCCATTTACTTGAGCTAAGGTTATCAACACTTTGGAGAAGGGACACGACACCGAGTTAAGGTACGGGAAAATTCTTCAACGGAGTTACAGAAGAGGTACTGGGATAGTGGATAAAATTTCCAAACACTCGAGCTACGGTATTGCATGAGGATAGAGGAGTTCTTTTGGCAATCCTGGGATAACATTTTAAGGGTCCCAACACTTGAGTCTTGGGATAGCATTTTGAGGGTCCTAACACTTGACTCCTGGGATAGCATTTTAAGGGTCCTAACACTTGACTTCTGGGATATCATTTTAAGCTCCCAACACTTGAGTCTTGTGATAGCAACTTTAGCGAAGGGTCCCAACACTTTAGCGAAGGGTCCCAATACTTCGGCGAAGGGACCCAACACTTCAGCGAAGGGTCCGAACACTTTGGCGAAAGGTCCCAACACTTCGGCGAAGGTTCCCAACACTTCGGTGAAGGGTCCCAACACTTTAGCGAAGGGTCACAAGACTTTAGTGAAGGGTCCCAACGCTTCAGCGAAGGGTCCCAACACTTCAGCGAAGGGTTCCAACACTTTAGCGAAGGGTCCCAAGACTTTAGACAAGGTCCCAACACTTTGGCGAAGGGTCCCAACACTTTAGCGAAGGGACCCAACACTTTAGCAAATGACCCAAGACGTTGGCGAAGGGTCCCAACACTTTGGCGAGGGGTCCCAACGCTAGAGCTATGGGTCCATTTACTTGAGCTAAGGTTATCAACACTTTGGAGAAGGGACACGACACCGAGTTAAGGTACGGGAAAACTCTTCAACGGAGTTACAGAAGAGGTACTGGGATAGTGGATAAAATTTCCAAACACTCGAGCTACGGTATTGCATGAGGATAGAGGAGTTATTTTGGCAATCCTGGGATAAAATTTTAAGGGTCCCAACACTTGAGTCTTGGGATAGCATTTTGAGGGTCCTAACACTTGACTCCTGGGATAGCATTTTAAGGGTCCTAACACTTGACTTCTGGGATATCATTTTAAGCTCCCAACACTTGAGTCTTGTGATAGCAACTTTAGCGAAGGGTCCCAACACTTTAGCGAAGGGTCCCAATACTTCGGCGAAGGGACCCAACACTTCAGCGAAGGGTCCGAACCATTTGGCGAAAGGTCCCAACACTTCGGCGAAGGTTCCCAACACTTCGGTGAAGGGTCCCAACACTTCAGCGAAGGGTCACAAGACTTTAGTGAAGGGTCCCAACGCTTCAGCGAAGGGTCCCAACACTTCAGCGAAGGGTTCCAACACTTTAGCGAAGGGTCCCAAGACTTTAGACAAGGTCCCAACACTTTGGCGAAGGGTCCCAACACTTTAGCGAAGGGTCCCAACACTTTAGCGAAGGATTCAAGATTTTGGCGAAGGGTCCCAACACTTTGGCGAAGGGTCTTAACACTAGAATTATGGGTCCAATTACTTGAGCTAAGGTTATCAACACTTCGGAGAAGGGACACGACACCGAGTTAAGGTACGGGATAATTCTTCAACGGAGTTACAGAAGAGGTACTGGGATATTGGATAAAGTTTCCAAACACTCGAGCTACGGTATTGGATGAAGATAGAGGAGTTCTTGTGACAATCCTGTGATAGCATTTTAAGGGTCCCAACACTTGAGTCATGTGATAGCATTTCAAGGGTCCTAACACTTGACTCCTGGGATAGCTTTTTAAGGGTCCCAACACTTGAGCCTTGGGATAGCATTTTAAGGGTCCTAACACTTGACTCCTGGGATAGCTTTTTAAGGGTCCCAACACTTGAGTCTTGGGATAGCATTTTGAGGGTCCTAACACTTGACTCCTGGGATAGCATTTTAAGGGTCCTAACACTTGACTTCTGGGATATCATTTTAAGCTCCCAACACTTGAGTCTTGTGATAGCAACTTTAGCGAAGGGTCCCAACACTTTAGCGAAGGGTCCCAACACTTCGGCGAAGGGTCGGAAGACTTTAGCGATGGGTCCCAACACTTCGGCGAAGGGACCCAACAATTCAGCGAAAGGTCCCAACACTTCGGCGAAGGTTCCCAACACTTCGGTGAAGGGTCCCAACACTTTAGCGAAGGGTCACAAGACTTTAGTGAAGGGTCCCAACGCTTCAGCGAAGGGTCCCAACACTTCGGCGAAGGGTTCCAACACTTTAGCGAAGGGTCCCAAGACTTTAGACAAGGTCCCAACACTTTGGCGAAGGGTCCCAACACTTTAGCGAAGGTTTCCAACACTTTAGCGAAGGACCCAAGACTTTGCCGAAGGGTCCCAACACTTTGGCGAAGGGTCTTAACACTAGAATTATGGGTCCAATTACTTGAGCTAAGGTTATCAACACTTCGGAGAAGGGACACGACACCGAGTTAAGGTACGGGATAATTCTTCAACGGAGTTACAGAAGAGGTACTGGGATATTGGATAAAGTTTCCAAACACTCGAGCTACGGTATTGGATGAAGATAGAGGAGTTCTTGTGACAATCCTGTGATAGCATTTTAAGGGTCCCAACACTTGAGTCATGGGATATCATTTCAAGGGTCCTAACACTTGACTCCTGGGATAGCTTTTTAAGGGTCCCAACACTTGAGCCTTGGGATAGCATTTTAAGGGTCCTAACACTTGACTCCTGGGATAGCTTTTTAAGGGTCCCAACACTTGAGTCTTGGGATAGCATTTTGAGGGTCCTAACACTTGACTCCTGGGATAGCATTTTAAGGGTCCTAACACTTGACTTCTGGGATATCATTTTAAGCTCCCAACACTTGAGTCTTGGGATAGCATTTTGAGGGTCCTAACACTTGACTCCTGGGATAGCATTTTAAGGGTCCTAACACTTGACTTCTGGGATATCATTTTAAGCTCCCAACACTTGAGTCTTGTGATAGCAACTTTAGCGAAGGGTCCCAACACTTTAGCGAAGGGTCCCAATACTTCGGCGAAGGGACCCAACACTTCAGCGAAGGGTCCGAACCATTTGGCGAAAGGTCCCAACACTTCGGCGAAGGTTCCCAACACTTCGGTGAAGGGTCCCAACACTTCAGCGAAGGGTCACAAGACTTTAGTGAAGGGTCCCAACGCTTCAGCGAAGGGTCCCAACACTTCAGCGAAGGGTTCCAACACTTTAGCGAAGGGTCCCAAGACTTTAGACAAGGTCCCAACACTTTGGCGAAGGGTCCCAACACTTTAGCGAAGGGTCCCAACACTTTAGCGAAGGATTCAAGATTTTGGCGAAAGGTCCCAACACTTTGGCGAAGGGTCTTAACACTAGAATTATGGGTCCAATTACTTGAGCTAAGGTTATCAACACTTCGGAGAAGGGACACGACACCGAGTTAAGGTACGGGATAATTCTTCAACGGAGTTACAGAAGAGGTACTGGGATATTGGATAAAGTTTCCAAACACTCGAGCTACGGTATTGGATGAAGATAGAGGAGTTCTTGTGACAATCCTGTGATAGCATTTTAAGGGTCCCAACACTTGAGTCATGTGATAGCATTTCAAGGGTCCTAACACTTGACTCCTGGGATAGCTTTTTAAGGGTCCCAACACTTGAGCCTTGGGATATCATTTTAAGGGTCCTAACACTTGACTCCTGGGATAGCTTTTTAAGGGTCCCAACACTTGAGTCTTGGGATAGCATTTTGAGGGTCCTAACACTTGACTCCTGGGATAGCATTTTAAGGGTCCTAACACTTGACTTCTGGGATATCATTTTAAGCTCCCAACACTTGAGTCTTGTGATAGCAACTTTAGCGAAGGGTCCCAACACTTTAGCGAAGGGTCCCAACACTTCGGCGAAGGGTCGGAAGACTTTAGCGATGGGTCCCAACACTTCGGCGAAGGGACCCAACAATTCAGCGAAAGGTCCCAACACTTCGGCGAAGGTTCCCAACACTTTGGTGAAGGGTCCCAACACTTTAGCGAAGGGTCACAAGACTTTAGTCAAGGGTCCCAACGCTTCAGCGAAGGGTCCCAACACTTCGGCGAAGGGTTCCAACACTTTAGCGAAGGGTCCCAAGACTTTAGACAAGGTCCCAACACTTTGGCGAAGGGTCCCAACACTTTAGCGAAGGGTTCCAACACTTTAGCGAAGGACCCAAGACTTTGCCGAAGGGTCCCAACAATTTGGCGAAGGGTCTTAACACTAGAATTATGGGTCCAATTACTTGAGCTAAGGTTATCAACACTTCGGAGAAGGGACACGACACCGAGTTAAGGTACGGGATAATTCTTCAACGGAGTTACAGAAGAGGTACTGGGATATTGGATAAAGTTTCCAAACACTCGAGCTACGGTATTGGACGAAGATAGAGGAGTTCTTGTGACAATCCTGTGATAGCATTTTAAGGGTCCCAACACTTGAGTCATGGGATATCATTTCAAGGGTCCTAACACTTGACTCCTGGGATAGCTTTTTAAGGGTCCCAACACTTGAGCCTTGGGATAGCATTTTAAGGGTCCTAACACTTGACTCCTGGGATAGCTTTTTAAGGGTCCCAACACTTGAGTCTTGGGATAGCATTTTGAGGGTCCTAACACTTGACTCCTGGGATAGCATTTTAAGGGTCCTAACACTTGACTTCTGGGATATAATTTTAAGCTCCCAACACTTGAGTCTTGGGATAGCAACTTTAGCGAAGGGTCCCAACACTTTAGCGAAGGGTCCCAATACTTCGGCGAAGGGACCCAACACTTCAGCGAAGGGTCCGAACACTTTGGCGAAAGGTCCCAACACTTCGGCGAAGGTTCCCAACACTTCGGTGAAGGGTCCCAACACTTTAGCGAAGGGTCACAAGACTTTAGCGAAGGGTCCCAACGCTTCAGCGAAAAGTCCCAACACTTCAGCGAAGGGTTCCAACACTTTAGCGAAGGTCCCAAGACTTTAGACAAGGTCCCAACACTTTGGCGAAGGGTCCCAACACTTTAGCGAAGGGTCCCAACACTTTAGCGAAGGACCCAAGACTTTGCCGAAGGGTCCCAACACTTTGGCGAAGGGTCTTAACACTAGAATTATGGGTCCAATTACTTGAGCTAAGGTTATCAACACTTCGGAGAAGGGACACGACACCGAGTTAAGGTACGGGATAATTCTTCAACGGAGTTACAGAAGAGGTACTGGGATATTGGATAAAGTTTCCAAACACTCGAGCTACGGTATTGGATGAAAATAGAGGAGTTCTTGTGACAATCCTGTGATAGCATTTTAAGGGTCCCAACACTTGAGTCATGGGATAGCATTTCAAGGGTCCTAACACTTGACTCCTGGGATAGCTTTTTAAGGGTCCCAACACTTGAGCCTTGGGATAGCATTTTAAGGGTCCTAACACTTGACTCCTGGGATAGCTTTTTAAGGGTCCCAACACTTGAGTCTTGGGATAGCATTTTGAGGGTCCTAACACTTGACTCCTGGGATAGCATTTTAAGGGTCCTAACACTTGACTTCTGGGATATCATTTTAAGCTCCCAACACTTGAGTCTTGGGATAGCAACTTTAGCGAAGGGTCCCAACACTTTAGCGAAGGGTCCCAATACTTCGGCGAAGGGACCCAACACTTCAGCGAAGGGTCCGAACACTTTGGCGAAAGGTCCCAACACTTCGGCGAAGGTTCCCAACACTTCGGTGAAGGGTCCCAACACTTTAGCGAAGGGTCACAAGACTTTAGCGAAGGGTCCCAACGCTTCAGCGAAGGGTCCCAACACTTCAGCGAAGGGTTCCAACACTATAGCGAAGAGTCCCAAGACTTTAGAGAAGGGTCCCAACACTTTGGCGAAGGGTCCCAAGACTTTAGCGATGGGTCCCAATACTTTGTCGAAGGGTCCCAACACTTTAGCGAAGGGTCCCAACACTTTAGCGAAGGGTCCCAACACTAGAGCTATGGGTCAAATTTCTTGAGCTAAGGTTATCAACACTTTGGAGAAGGGACACGATACCGAGTTAAGGTACGCGAAAATTCTACAACGGAGTTACAGAAGAGGTACTGGGATAGTGGATAAAATTTCCAAACACTCGAGCTACGGTATTGCATGAAGATAGAGGAGTTCTTGTGACAATCCTGGGATAGCATTTTAAGGGTCCCAACACTTGAGTCTTGGATTAGCATTTTAAGGGTCCTAACACTTGACACCTGGGATAGCATTTTAAGGGTCCTAACACTTGACTCCTGGGATAGCATTTTAAGGGTCCCAACACTTGAGCTTTGGGATAGCAACTTTAGCGAAGGGTCCCAACACCTAAGCGAAGGGTCGGAAGACTTTAGCGATGGGTCCCAACACTTCGGCGAAGGGAACCAACAATTCAGCGAAGGGTCCAAACACTTTGGTGAAAGGTCCCATCACTTCGGCGAAGGTTCCCAACACTTCGGCGAAGGGTCCCAACACTTCAGCGAAGGGTTCCAACACTTTAGCGAAGGGTTCCAAGACTTTAGAGAAGGGTCCCAACACTTTGGCGAAGGGTCCCAATACTTTAGCGATGGGTCCCTATACTTTGTCGAAGGGTCCCAACACTTTAGCGAAGGGTCCCAACACTTTAGCGAAGGGTCCCAACACTAGAGCTATGGGTCAAATTTCTTGAGCTAAGGTTATCAACACTTTGGAGAAGGGACACGATACCGAGTTAAGGTACGGGAAAATTCTACAACGGAGTTACAGAAGAGGTACTGGGAAGTGGATAAAATTTCCAAACACTCGAGCTACGGTATTGCATGAGGATAGAGGAGTTTTTTTGGCAATCCTGGGATAACATTTTAAGGGTCCCAACACTTGAGTCTTGGGATAGCATTTTGAGGGTTCTAACACTTGAATCCTGGGATAGCATTTTAAGGGTCCTAACACTTGACTTCTGGGATAGCATTTTAAGGGTCCCAACACTTAAGCCTTGGGATAGCAACTTTAGCGAAGGGTCCCAACACTTTAGCGAAGGGTCCCAACTCTTCGGCGAAGGTTCGGAAGACTTTAGCGATGGGTCCCAACACTTCGGCGAAGGGACCCAACAATTCAGCGAAGGGTCCGAACACTTTGGCGAAAGGTCCCAACACTTCGGCGAAGGTTCCCAACACTTCGGTGAAGGGTCCTAACAATTTAGCGAAGGGTCACAAGACTTTAGCGAAGGGTCCCAACGCTTCAGCGAAGGGTCCCAACACCTCAGCGAAGGGTTCCAACACTTTAGCGAAGGGTCCCAAGACTTTAGACAAGGGTCCAAAAACTTTGGCGAAGGATCCCAACACTTTAGCGAAGGGTCCCAACACTTTAGCGAAGGACCCAAGACTTTGCCGAAGGCTCCCAACACTTTGGCGAAGGGTCCCAACACTAGAATTATGGGTCCAATTACTTGAGCTAAGGTTATCAACACTTCGGAGAAGGGACACGACACCGAGTTAAGGTACGGGAAAATTCTTCAACGGAGTTACAGAAGAGGTACTGGGATAGTGGATAAAGTTTCCAAACACTCGAGCTACGGTATTGGATGAGGGTAGAGGAGTTCTTGTGGCTATCCTGGGATAGTATTTTAAGGGTCCCAACACTTGAGTCTTGGGATAGCAACTTTAGCGAAGGGTCCCAACACTTTAGCGAAGGGTCCCAATACTTTGGCGAAGGGACCCAACACTTCAGCGAAGGGTCCGAACACTTTGGCGAAAGGTCCCAACACTTCAGCGAAGGTTCCCAACACTTCGGTGAAGGGTCCCAACACTTTAGCGAAGGGTCACAAGACTTTAGCGAAGGGTCCCAACGCTTCAGCGAAGGGTCCCAACACTTCAGCGAAGGGTTCCAACACTTTAGCGAAGGGTCCCAAGACTTTAGACAAGGGTCCCAACACTTTGGCGAAGGGTCCCAACACTTTAGCGAAGGGTCCCAACACTTTAGCGAAGGACCCAAGACTTTGCCGAAGGGTCCCAACACTTTGGCGAAGGGTCCCAACACTAGAATTATGGGTCCAATTACTTGAGCTAAGGTTATCAACACTTCGGAGAAGGGACACGACACCGAGTTAAGGTACGGGAAAATTCTTCAACGGAGTTACAGAAGAGGTACTGGGATAGTGGATAAAGTTTCCAAACACTCGAGCTACGTTATTGGATGAGGATAGAGGAGTTCTTGTGGCAATCCTGGGATATTATTTTAAGGGTCCCAACACTTGAGTCTTGGTATAGCATTTTAAGGGTCCTAACACTTGACACCTGGGATAGCATTTTAAGGGTCCTAACATTTGACTCCTGGGATAGCATTTTAAGGTTCCTAACACTTGAGCTTTGGGATAGCAACTTTAGCGAAGGGTCCCAACACTTAAGCGAAGGGTCGGAAGACTTTAGCGATGGGTCCCAACACTTCGGCGAAGGGAACCAACAATTCAGCGAAGGGTCCGAACACTTTGGTGAAAGGTCCCATCACTTCGGCGAAGGTTCCCAACACTTCAGTGAAGGGTCCCAACACTTCAGCGAAGGGTTCCAACACTTTAGCGAAGGGTCCCAAGACTTCAGCGAAGGGTTCCAACACTTTAGCGAAGGGTCCCAAGACTTTAGACAAGGGTCCAAAAACTTTGGCGAAGGATCCCAACACTTTAGCGAAGGGTACCAACACTTTAGCGAAGGACCCAAGACTTTGCCGAAGGGTCCCAACACTTTGGCGAAGGGTCCCAACACTAGAATTATGGGTCCAATTACTTGAGCTAAGGTTATCAACACTTCGGAGAAGGGACACGACACCGAGTTAAGGTACGGGAAAATTCTTCAACGGAGTTACAGAAGAGGTACTGGGATAGTGGATAAAGTTTCCAAACACTCGAGCTACGGTATTGGATGAGGGTAGAGGAGTTCTTGTGGCAATCCTGGGATAGTATTTTAAGGGTCCCAACACTTGAGTCTTGGGATAGCAACTTTAGCGAAGGGTCCCAACACTTTAGCGAAGGGTCCCAATACTTTGGCGAAGGGACCCAACACTTCAGCGAAGGGTCCGAACACTTTGGCGAAAGGTCCCAACACTTCAGCGAAGGTTCCCAACACTTCGGTGAAGGGTCCCAACACTTTAGCGAAGGGTCACAAGACTTTAGCGAAGGGTCCCAACGCTTCAGCGAAGGGTCCCAACACTTCAGCGAAGGGTTCCAACACTTTAGCGAAGGGTCCCAAGACTTTAGACAAGAGTCCCAACACTTTGGCGAAGGGTCCCAACACTTTAGCGAAGGGTCCCAACACTTTAGCGAAGGACCCAAGACTTTGCCGAAGGGTCCCAACACTTTGGCGAAGGGTCCCAACACTAGAATTATGGGTCCAATTACTTGAGCTAAGGTTATCAACACTTCGGAGAAGGGACACGACACCGAGTTAAGGTACAGGAAAATTCTTCAACGGAGTTACAGAAGAGGTACTGGGATAGTGGATAAAGTTTCCAAACACTCGAGCTACGTTATTGGATGAGGATAGAGGAGTTCTTGTGGCAATCCTGGGATATTATTTTAAGGGTCCCAACACTTGAGTCTTGGTATAGCATTTTAAGGGTCCTAACACTTGACACCTGGGATAGCATTTTAAGGGTCCTAACACTTGACTCCTGGGATAGCATTTTAAGGGTCCTAACACTTGAGCTTTGGGATAGCAACTTTAGCGAAGGGTCCCAACAGTTAAGCGAAGGGTCGGAAGACTTTAGCGATGGGTCCCAACACTTCGGCGAAGGGAACCAACAATTCAGCGAAGGGTCCGAACACTTTGGTGAAAGGTCCCATCACTTCGGCGAAGGTTCCCAACACTTCAGTGAAGGGTCCCAACACTTCAGCGAAGGGTTCCAACACTTTAGCGAAGGGTCCCAAGACTTTAGAGAAGGGTCCCAACACTTTGGCGAAGGGTCCCAAGACTTTAGCGATGGGTCCCAATACTTTGTCGAAGGGTCCCAACACTTTAGCGAAGGGTCCCAACGCTTCAGCGAAGGGTCCCAACACTTCAGCGAAGGGTTCCAACACTTTAGCGAAGGGTCCCAAGACTTTAGACAAGGGTCCAAAAACTTTGGCGAAGGGTCCCAACACTTTAGCGAAGGGTCCCAACACTTTAGCGAAGGACCCAAGACTTTGCCGAAGGGTCCCAACACTTTGTCGAAGGGTCCAAAAAATTGAATTATGGGTCTAATTACTTGAGCTAAGGTTATCAACACTTCGGAGAAGGGACACGATACCGAGTTAAGGTACGGGAAAATTCTTCAACGGAGTTACATAAGAGGTACTGGGATAGTGGATAAAGTTTCCAAACACTCGAGCTACGGTATTGGATGAGGATAGAGGAGGTCTTGTGGCAATCCTGGGATAGTATTTTAAGGGTCCCAACACTTGAGTCTTGGGATAGCAACTTTAGCGAAGGGTCCCAACACTTTAGCGAAGGGTCCTAATACTTCGGCGAAGGGACCCAACACTTCAGCGAAGGGTCCGAACACTTTGGCGAAAGGTCCCAACACTTCGGCGAAGGGTCCCAACACTTCAGTGAAGGGTCCCAACACTTTAGCGAAGGGTCACAAGACTTTAGCGAAGGGTCCCAACGCTTCAGCGAAGGGTCCCAACACTTCAGCGAAGGGTTCCAACACTTTAGCGAAGGGTCCCAAGACTTTAGACAAGGGTCCCAACACTTTGGCGAAGGGTCCCAACACTTTAACGAAGGGTCCCAACACTTTAGCGAAGGACCCAAGACTTTGCCGAAGGGTCCCAACACTTTGGCGAAGAGTCCCAACACTAGAATTATGGGTCCAATTACTTGAGCTAAGGTTATCAACACTTCGGAGAAGGGACACGACACCGAGTTAAGGTACGGGAAAATTCTACAACGGAGTTACAGAAGAGGTACTGGGATAGTGGATAAAATTTCCAAACACTCGATCTACGGTATTGGATGAAGATAGAGGAGTTCTTGTGACAATCCTGGGATAGCATTTTAAGGGTCCCAACACTTGAGTCATGGGATAGCATTTCAAGGGTCCTAACACTTGACTCCTGGGATAGCTTTTCAAGGGTCCCAACACTTGAGTCTTGGGATAGCATTTTGAGGGTCCTAACACTTGACTCCTGGGATAGCATTTTGAGGGTCCTAACACTTGACTTCTGGGATAGCATTTTAAGGGTCCCAACACTTAAGCCTTGGGATAGCAACTTTAGCGAAGGGTCCCAACACTTTAGCGAAGGGTCCCAACTCTTCGGCGAAGGTTCGGAAGACTTTAGCGATGGGTCCCAACACTTCGGCGAAGGGACCCAACAATTCAGCGAAGGGTCCGAACACTTTGGCGAAAGGTCCCAACACTTCGGCGAAGGTTCCCAACACTTCGGTGAAGGGTCCCAACACTTTAGCGAAGGGTCACAAGACTTTAGCGAAGGGTCCCAACGCTTCAGCGAAGGGTCCCAACACTTCAGCGAAGGGTTCCAACACTTCAGCGAAGGGTCCCAAGACTTTAGACAAAAGTCCCAACACTTTGGCGAAGGGTCCCAACACTTTAGCGAAGGGTCCCAACACTTTAGCGAAGGACCCAAGACTTTGCCGAAGGGTCCCAACACTTTGGCGAAGGGTCGCAACACTAGAATTATGGGTCCAATTACTTGAGCTAAGGTTATCAACACTTCGGAGAAGGGACACGACACCGAGTTAAGGTACGGGAAAATTCTACAACGGAGTTACAGAAGAGGTACTGGGATAGTGGATAAAATTTCCAAACACTCGAGCTACGGTATTGGATGAAGATAGAGGAGTTCTTGTGACAATCCTGGGATAGCATTTTAAGGGTCCCAACACTTGAGTCATGGGATAGCATTTCAAGGGTCCTAACACTTGACTCCTGGGATAGCTTTTCAAGGGTCCCAACACTTGAGTCTTGGGATAGCATTTTGAGGGTCCTAACACTTGACTCCTGGGATAGCATTTTAAGGGTCCTAACACTTGACTTCTGGGATAGCATTTTAAGGGTCCCAACACTTAAGCCTTGGGATAGCAACTTTAGCGAAGGGTCCCAACACTTTAGCGAAGGGTCCCAACTCTTCGGCGAAGGTTCGGAAGACTTTAGCGATGGGTCCCAACACTTCGGCGAAGGGACCCAACAATTCAGCGAAGGGTCCGAACACTTTGGCGAAAGGTCCCAACACTTCGGCGAAGCTTCCCAACACTTCGGTGAATGGTCCCAACACTTTAGCGAAGGGTCACAAGACTTTAGCGAAGGATCCCAACGCTTCAGCGAAGGGTCCCAACACTTCAGCGAAGGGTTCCAACACTTAAGCGAAGGGTCCCAAGACTTTAGACAAGGGTCCCAACACTTTGGCGAAGGGTCCCAACACTTTAGCGAAGGGTCCCAACACTTTAGCGAAGGGTCCCAACACTTTAGCGAAGGACCCAAGACTTTGCCGAAGGGGCCCAACACTTTGGCGAAGGGTCCCAACACTAGAATTATGGGTCCAATTACTTGAGCTAAGGTTATCAACACTTCGGAGAAGGGACACGACACCGAGTTAAGGTACGGGAAAATTCTTCAACGGAGTTACAGAAGAGATACTGGGATAGTGGATAAAGTTTCCAAACACTCGAGCTACGGTATTGGATGAGGATAGAGGAGTTCTTGTGGCAATCCTGGGATAGTATTTTAAGGGTCCCAACACTTGAGTCTTGGTATAGCATTTTAAGGGTTCTAACACTTGACACCTGGGATCGCATTTTAAGGGTCCTAACACTTGACTCCTGGGATAGCATTTTAAGGGTCCTAACACTTGAGCTTTGGGATAGCAACTTTAGCGAAGGGTCCCAACACTTAAGCGAAGGGTCGGAAGACTTTAGCGATGGGTCCCAACACTTCGGCGAAGGGAACCAACAATTCAGCGAAGGGTCCGAACACTTTGGTAAAAGGTCCCATCACTTCGGCGAAGGTTCCCAACACTTCAGTGAAGGGTCCCAACACTTCAGCGAAGGGTTCCAACACTTTAGCGAAGGGTCCCAAGACTTTAGAGAAGGGTCGCAACACTTTGGCGAAGGGTCCCAAGACTTTAGCGATGGGTCCCAATACTTTGTCGAAGGGTCCCAACACTTTAGCGAAGGGTGCCAACACTTTAGCGAAGAGTCCCAACACTAGAGCTATGGGTCCAATTACTTGAGCTAAGGTTATCAACACTTTGGAGAAGGGACACGACACCGAGTTAAGGTACGGGAAAATTCTTCAACGGAGTTACAGAAGAGGTACTGGGATAGTGGATAAAATTTCCAAACACTCGAGCTACGGTATTGCATGAGGATAGAGGAGTTCTTTTGGCAATCCTGGGATAATATTTTAAGGGTCCCAACACTTGAGTCTTGGGATAGCATTTTGAGGGTCCTAACACTTGACTTCTGGGATAGCATTTTAAGTATCCGAACACTTGACTTCTGGGATAGCATTTTAAGGGTCCCAACACTTGAGCCTTGGGATAGCAACTTTAGCGAGGGTCCCAACACTTTAGCGAAGGGTCCCAACACTTCGGCGAGGGGTCGGAAGACTTTAGCGATGGGTCCCAACACTTTAGCGAAGGGTCCCAATACTTCGGCGAAGGGACCCAACATTTCAGCGAAGGGTCCGAAAACTTTGGCGAAAGGTCCCAACACTTCGGCGAAGGTTCCCAACACATCGGCGAAGGGTCCCAACACTTTAGCGAAGGGTCACAAGACTTTAGCGAAGGGTCCCAACGCTTCAGCGAAGGGTCCCAACACTTCAGCGAAGGGTTCCAACACTTTAGCGAAGGGTCCCAAGACTTTAGACAAGGGTCCCAACACTTTGGCGAAGGATCCCAACACTTTAGCGAAGGGTCCCAACAGTTTAGCGAAGGACCCAAGAATTTGCCGAAGGGTCCCAACACTTTGGCGAAGGGTCCCAACATTAGAATTATGGGTCCAATTACTTGAGCTAAGGTTATCAACACTTCGGAGAAGGGACAGGTCACCGAGTTAAGGTACGGAATAATTCTTCGAGGGAGTTACAGAAGAGGTTCTGGGATAGTGAATAAAGTTTCCAAACACTCGAGCTACGGTATTGCATGAGGATAGAGGAGTTCTTTTGGCAATCCTGGGATAGCATTTTAAGGGTCCTAACACTTGAGTCTTGGGATAGTATTTTGAGGGTCCTAACACTTGACTCCTGGGATAGCATTTTAAGGGTCCTAAAACTTGACTTCTGGGATAGCATTTTAAGGGTCCAACACTTGAGCCTTGGGATAGCAACTTTAGCGAAGGGTCCCAACACTTTAGCGAAGGGTCCCAACACTTCGGCGAAGGGTCGGAAGACTTTAGCGATGGGTCCCAACACTTCGGCGAAGGGACCCAACAATTCAGCGAAGGGTCCGAACACTTTGGCGAAAGATCCCAACACTTCGGCGAAGAGTCCCAACAGTTTAGCGAAGGACCCAAGAATTTGCCGAAGGGTCCCAACATTAGAATTATGGGTCCAATTACTTGAGCTAAGGTTATCAACACTTCGGAGAAGGGACAGGTCACCGAGTTAAGGTACGGAATAATTCTTCAAGGGAGTTACAGAAGAGGTTCTGGGATAGTGAATAAAGTTTCCAAACACTCGAGCTACGGTATTGCATGAGGATAGAGGAGTTCTTTTGGCAATCCTGGGATAGTATTTTAAGGGTCCCAACACTTGAGTCTTGGTATAGCATTTCAAGGGTCCTAACACTTGACACCTGGGATCGCATTTTAAGGGTCCTAACACTTGACTCCTGGGATAGCATTTTAAGGGTCCTAACACTTGAGCTTTGGGATAGCAACTTTAGCGAAGGGTCCCAACACTTCGGCGAAGGGTCGGAAGACTTTAGCGATGGGTCCCAACACTTCGGCGAAGGGAACCAACAATTCAGCGAAGGGTCCGAACACTTTGGTGAAAGGTCCCATCACTTCGGCGAAGGTTCCCAACACTTCAGTGAAGGGTCCCAACACTTCAGCGAAGGGTTCCAACACTTTAGCGAAGGGTCCCAAGACTTTAGAGAAGGGTCCCAACACTTTGGCGAAGGGTCCCAAGACTTTAGCGATGGGTCCCAATAATTTGTCGAAGGGTCCCAACACTTTAGCGAAGGGTGCCAACACTTTAGCGAAGAGTCCCAACATTAGAATTATGGGTCCAATTACTTGAGCTAAGGTTATCAACACTTCGGAGAAGGGACATGACACCGAGTTAAGGTACGGAAAAATTCTTCAACGGAGTTACAGAAGAGGTACTGGGATGGTGAATAATGTTTCCAAACACTCGAGCTACGGTATTGCATGAGGATAGAAGTGTTTTTTTGGCAATCCTGGGATAGCATTTTAAGGGTCCTAACACTTGAGTCTTGGGATAGTATTTTGAGGGTCCTAACACTTGACTCCTGGGATAGCATTTTAAGGGTCCTAACACTTGACTTCTGGGATAGCATTTTAAGGGTCCCAACACTTGAGGCTTGGGATAGCAACTTTAGCGAAGGGTCCCAACACTTTAGCGAAGGGTCCCAATACTTCGGCGAAGGGACCCAACACTTCAGCGAAGGGTCCGAACACTTTGGCGAAAGGTCCCAACACTTCGGCGAAGGTTCCCAACACATCGGCGAAGGGTCCCAACACTTTAGCGAAGGGTCACAAGACTTTAGCGAAGGGTCCCAACGCTTCAGCGAAGGGTCCCAACACTTCAGCGAAGGGTTCCAACACTTTAGCGAAGGGTCCCAAGACTTTAGACAAGGGTCCCAACACTTTGGCGAAGGATCCCAACACTTTAGCGAAGGGTCCCAACACTTTAGCGAAGGACTCAAGATTTTGGCGAAGGGTCCCAACACTTTGGCGAAGGGTCCCAACACTAGAGCTATGGGTCCAATTACTTGAGCTAAGGTTATCAACACTTCGGAGAAGGGACAGGACACCGAGGTAAAGTACGGGAAAACTCTTCAACGGAGTTACAGAAGAGGTACTGGGATAGTGGATAAAATTTCCAAACACTCGAGCTACGGTATTGCATGAGGATAGAGGAGTTCTTTTGGCAATCCTGGGATAGCATTTTAAGGGACCCAACACTTGAGTCTTGGAATAGCATTTTGAGGGTCCTAACACTTGACTCCTGGGAGGATAGCATTTTAAGGGTCCTAACACTTGACTTCTGGGATAGCATTTTAAGGGTCCCAACACTTGAGCCTTTGGATAGCAACTTTAGCGAAGGGTCCCATCACTTTAGCGAAGGGTCCCAACACTTCGGCGAAGGGTCGGAAGACTTTAGCGATGGGTCCCAACACTTCGGCGAAGGGACCCAACAATTCAGCGAAGGGTCCGAACACCTTGGCGAAAGGTCCCAACACTTCGGCGAAGGTTCCCAACACTCCGGTGATGGATCCCAAAACTTTAGCGAAGGGTCACAAGACTTTAGCGAAGGGTTCCAACGCTTCAGCGAAGGGTCCCAACACTTCAGCGAAGGGTTCCAACACTTTAGCGAGGGGTTCCAAGACTTTAGAGAAGGTCCCAACACTTTGGCGAAGGGTCCCAAGACTTTAGCGAAGAGTCCCAATACTTTGTCGAAGGGTCCCAAAACTTTAGCGAAGGGTCCCAACACTTTAGCGAAGGGTACCAACACTTTAGCGAAGGACCCAAGATTTTGGTGAAGAGTCCCAACACTTTGGCGAAGGTCCCAACACTAGAGCTATGGGTCCAATTACTTGAGCTAAGGTTATCAACACTTCGGAGAAGGGACAGGACACCGAGGTAAAGTACGGGAAAATTCTTCAACGGAGTCACCGAAGAGGTACTGGGATAGTGGATAAAGTTTCCAAACAATCGAGCTACGGTATTGGATGAGAATAGAGGAGTTCTTGTGGCAATCCTGGGATAGCATTTTAAGGGTCCCAACACTTGAGTCTTGGGATAGCATTTTGAGGGTCCTAACACTTGACTCCGGGGATAGCATTTTAAGGTTCCCAACACTTGAGCCTTGGGATAGCAATTTAAGGGTCCCAACACTTGGTCGAACGGTCCCAACCCTTAAGCGAAGGGTCCCAACACTTTAGTGAAGGGTCCCAACACTTTAGCGAAGGGTCCCAACACTTTGGCGAAGGGTCGGAAGACTTTAGCGATGGGTCCCAACACTTCGGCGAAGGGTTCCAACATTTTAGCGAAGGATCCCAAGACTTTAGAGAAGGGTCCCAACACTTTGGCGAAGGGTACCAAGACTTTAGCGATGGGTCCCAATACTTCGTCGAAGGGTCCCAACAATGCTATTTGGACTCTTCCGGATTGATGAATCCACTAAATCAAACACGTTAAGTTCGATTTCGCTGTAACCCGGAAAGTTATTGGCAAACGGATCTTAAAATCTGTCGATTCGCTAGTGAACGTTGTCCGAACAACAATTTTTATTGTCCTAACGCAAAAATTTTAAAAAAATTTCTAATTTTGTAGTGTTTCGTTTTTTCAAAAATCAAGAAAATTCGGTTTTTGGTACCCAATCAGTTCCAACCACTTACGAACTAAAATTAACCGGTTCCACCTATTATACTAGTATAGTTACGATGTAACTCACTAACTTAGCGCTTTTTTCCGTTTCAAAAGATATCGATATCTCAAAAATCGCGATTCGTGGGGGGATCAAAAAATCAGTATTATGACCCTAAAAACCGGTCTGCTTCCTGTGTTTTTCATTGAAAAACGGTATAGAAGTATTAATATAGGCTGTATAAATTAGTAAGAGTATACTTCTTCGGGTTTGTCCAATATCCGAATTAAGGTGCTTAACTCGGAAATTTGCAACTCGGTGGAGGGTCACTTCAGTGCAATCACTGTCGAGCCCCAACAGATTTATATCTTAACTTTTGTACCAAAAGGGATACAAAACTTGTTAACGATACCCAACACTCGTTTGTTGTTGTCCTTGATCCCCTTTTTGTTGCTCTTTGCACTGAATTGCTTAAATACTCAAATAACCCTACACTACAAACACCAGAAACGGGTCACTAAATTGATCGTAACGTCCTGACTGATATAAATGCCTGTAACAACAATCTATCTAATAACAACAACCGGGAGGCTCAGATCACATCTCGTCTGGGGGGATGATTTCTACTGATTTTATATTTTCTACTCTTTTTGGTTTTTCGGTTATTTTTTCTTAAGTACTATGCTACTTTTTGTTTGATTTCTTGTATCTCTTTAAGTGTTTTTGGTCACAAACCTCTCAGAGAACGACAGGACGGCTAATCCCTCTTCCCCCTTCCCCCTTCCTAGTACCCTTCCTGGTACGTGAATTTTTGGTCTTAACTAGGTTAAAAAAAGCTATTTTCGGGAATCTGGAAGGCTTCCGCGTTCCGAACTACCCTTCCGCCCCGGTGCTTTAGGGCCTTTTTTTGAGCATCCGCTCGGCGCTGAGTGCTGGTTAACGGTTCTGCCGGTCATGATGGTAAAAAAATATTACCCAGGAGCGCCATAAAAACACCTATGTAACATTCGCCCGGAAGTACATATCGACGCATAATAAAGCCAGGTTCTAAAACGACTGGCCAGCGTCTAAACACAGCTCTACATGCTTTTCACCGTCTCTGCCAAAGCCAGTTCTTTTGGTTGTCTATATAATATCGGGTTGATAAAAATGTTACTGTTTCCGGCTTCGATCAGAACGCTCTAATTAACTTAATTACATGCAGAAATAGTGAGCTCATGGCTGGGTCTCAGTATTGCCAGACCACGAGGTCACTCCTAAAATCAGAGCTACTACTTATTTATTATATTACTATTGTTTTTGTTCAGTAGATAAAAATCATCATCTCCATCGTAGATGGATCAACCCCTTCCCTTAATTTGTAGCTTTTTATAATCTGAAAACAAAAATAGATGTTAATAATTCAATTCAGGACATCACCAGAAGCTAAAAATTCATAAAACAGAGAGTTACAGTTTTCTCCCGAGATCCCTCCGGATTCTGGAATCCGGCCAAATAACGCTCTTATTTCTTCTCGGAAGGCTGAACACGTCGTCCCAATACCCTGCCTGGTTCTCGGGAATCGTGTTGTTACGATTGTAGCGGCACAATCGTTTCAAATCGGAATGGTCTGATCGTCGTTTTCTATTCCAATTTCGATCTGTCTCTCACAAATGTTTTTCACCGTTTTTCTCAACGAATTCTGTTGTTTTGTTTCTAATCGCAGTTTTCAGATGGCGCAAAATTTTGACGTTGTCACGTGTCTTTCTTTTGGAACAAAGTTTTTAAAAGTTAACATCTCAGTCCAAATCAACCCTTCCGCATTCGTCAAAAAGAACGACTAAGACCACTAATTCGTTTAAACCGTTAATCTTCCCACACCAATGTCACAATAAAAATTCGAATTCGAAATTGCATTTTGATAGTTTCTGGTCGAGTGTCACACACCAAAACCAGGGTTCCAACACTTTAGCGAAGGGTCCCAAGACTTTAGAGAAGGGTCCCAACACTTTGGCGAAGGGTCCCAAGACTTTAGCGATGGGTCCCAATACTTTGTCGAAGGGTCCCAACACTTTAGCAAAGGGTCCCAACACTTTAGCGAAGGGTCCCAACACTAGAGCTATGGGTCCAATTACTTGAGCTAAGGTTATCAACACTTTGGAGAAGGGACACGACACCGAGTTAAGGTACGGGAAAATTCTTCAACGGAGTTACAGAAGAGGTACTGGGATAGTGGATAAAATTTCCAAACACTCGAGCTACGGTATTGCATGAGGATAGAGGAGTTCTTTTGGCAATCCTGGGATAGCATTTTAAGGGACCCAACACTTGAGTCTTGGAATAGCATTTTGAGGGTCCTAACACTTGACTCCTGGGATAGCATTTTAAGGGTCCTAACACTTGACTTCTGGGATAGCATTTTAAGGGTCCCAACACTTGAGCCTTTGGATAGCAACTTTAGCGAAGGGTCCCATCACTTTAGCGAAGGGTCCCAACACTTCGGCGAAGGGTCGGAAGACTTTAGCGATGGGTCCCAACACTTCGGCGAAGGGACCCAACAATTCAGCGAAGGGTCCGAACACCTTGGCGAAAGGTCCCAACACTTCGGCGAAGGTTCCCAACACTTCGGTGATGGATCCCAAAACTTTAGCGAAGGGTCACAAGACTTTAGTGAAGGGTTCCAACGCTTCAGCGAAGGGTCCCAACACTTCAGCGAAGGGTTCCAACACTTTAGCGACGGGTTCCAAGACTTTAGAGAAGGGTCCCAACACTTTGGCGAAGGGTCCCAAGAATTTAGAGAAGAGTCCCAATACTTTGTCGAAGGGTCCCAAAACTTTAGCGAAGGGTCCCAACACTTTAGCGAAGGGTACCAACACTTTAGCGAAGGACCCAAGATTTTGGTGAAGGGTCCCAACACTTTGGCGAAGGTCCCAACACTAGAGCTATGGGTCCAATTACTTGAGCTAAGGTTATCAACACTTCGGAGAAGGGACAGGACACCGAGGTAAAGTACGGGAAAATTCTTCAACGGAGTTACCGAAGAGGTACTGGGATAGTGGATAAAGTTTCCAAACAATCGAGCTACGGTATTGGATGAGAATAGAGGAGTTCTTGTGGCAATCCTGGGATAGCATTTTAAGGGTCCCAACACTTGAGTCTTGGGATAGCATTTTGAGGGTCCTAACACTTGACTCCGGGGATAGCATTTTAAGGTTCCCAACACTTGAGCCTTGGGATAGCAATTTAAGGGTCCCAACACTTGGTCGAACGGTCCCAACCCTTAAGCGAAGGGTCCCAACACTTTAGTGAAGGGTCCCAACACTTTAGCGAAGGGTCCCAACACTTTGGCGAAGGGTCGGAAGACTTTAGCGATGGGTCCCAACACTTCGGCGAAGGGTTCCAACATTTTAGCGAAGGATCCCAAGACTTTAGAGAAGGGTCCCAACACTTTGGCGAAGGGTACCAAGACTTTAGCGATGGGTCCCAATACTTCGTCGAAGGGTCCCAACAATGCTATTTGGACTCTTCCGGATTGATGAATCCACTAAATCAAACACGTTAAGTTCGATTTCACTGTAACCCGGAAAGTTATTGGCAAACGGATCTTAAAATCTGTCGATTCGCTAGTGAACGTTGTCCGAACAACAATTTTTATTGTCCTAACGCAAAAATTTTAAAAAAATTTCTTATTTTGTAGTGTTTCGTTTTTTCAAAAATCAAGAAAATTCGGTTTTTGGTACCCAATCAGTTCCAACCACTTACGAACTAAAATTAACCGGTTCCACCTATTATACTAGTATAGTTACGATGTAACTCACTAACTTAGCGCTTTTTTCCGTTTCAAAAGATATCGATATCTCAAAAATCGCGATTCGTGGGGGGATCAAAAAATCAGTATAATGACCCTAAAAACCGGTCTGCTTCCTGTGTTTTTCACTGAAAAACGGTATAGGAGTATTAATATAGGCTGTATAAATTAGTAAGAGTATACTTCTTCGGGTTTGTCCAATATCCGAATTAAGGTGCTTAACTCGGAAATTCGCAACTCGGTGGAGGGTCACTTCAGTGCAATCACTGTCGAGCCCCAACAGATTTATATCTTAACTTTTGTACCAAAAGGGATACAAAACTTGTTAACGATACCCAACACTCGTTTGTTGTTGTCCTTGAGCCCCTTTTTGTTGCTCTTTGCACTGAATTGCTTAAATACTCAAATAACCCTACACTACAAACACCAGAAACGGGTCACTAAATTGATCGTAACGTCCTGACTGATATAAATGCCTGTAACAACAATCTATCTAATAACAACAACCGGGAGGCTCAGATCACATCTCGTCTGGGGGGATGATTTCTACTGATTTTATATTTTCTACTCTTTTTGGTTTTTCGGTTATTTTTTCTTAAGTACTATGCTACTTTTTGTTTGATTTCTTGTATCTCTTTAAGTGTTTTTGGTCACAAACCTCTCAGAGAACGACAGGACGGCTAATCCCTCTTCCCCCTTCCCCCTTCCTAGTACCCTTCCTGGTACGTGAATTTTTGGTCTTAACTAGGTTAAAAAAAGCTATTTTCGGGAATCTGGAAGGCTTCCGCGTTCCGAACTACCCTTCCGCCCCGGTGCTTTAGGGCCTTTTTTGAGCATCCGCTCGGCGCTGAGTGCTGGTTAACGGTTCTGCCGGTCATGATGGTAAAAAAATATTACCTAGGAGCGCCATAAAAACACCTATGTAACATTCGCCCAGAAGTACATATCGACGCATAATAAAGCCAGGTTCTAAAACGACTGGCCAGCGTCTAAACACAGCTCTACATGCTTTTCACCGTCTCTGCCAAAGCCAGTTCTTTTGGTTGTCTATATAATATCGGGTTGACAAAAATGTTACTGTTTCCGGCTTCGATCAGAACGCTTTAATTAACTTAATTACATGCAGAAATAGTGAGCTCATGGCTGGGTCTCAGTATTGCCAGACCACGAGGTCACTCCTAAAATCAGAGCTACTACTTATTTATTATATTACTATTGTTTTTGTTCAGTAGATAAAAATCATCATCTCCATCGTAGATGGATCAACCCCTTCCCTTAATTTGTAGCTTTTTATAATCTGAAAACAAAAATAGATGTTAATAATTCAATTCAGGACATCACCAGAAGCTAAAAATTCATAAAACAGAGAGTTACAGTTTTCTCCCGAGATCCCTCCGGATTCTGGAATCCGGCCAAATAACGCTCTTATTTCTTCTCGGAAGGCTGAACACGTCGTCCCAATACCCTGCCTGGTTCTCGGGAATCGTGTTGTTACGATTGTAGCGGCACAATCGTTTCAAATCGGAATGGTCTGATCGTCGTTTTCTATTCCAATTTCGATCTGTCTCTCACAAATGTTTTTCACCGTTTTTCTCAACGAATTCTGTTGTTTTGTTTCTAATCGCAGTTTTCAGATGGCGCAAAATTTTGACGTTGTCACGTGTCTTTCTTTTGGAACAAAGTTTTTAAAAGTTAACATCTCAGTCCAAATCAACCCTTCCGCATTCGTCAAAAAGAACGACTAAGACCACTAATTCGTTTAAACCGTTAATCTTCCCACACCAATGTCACAATAAAAATTCGAATTCGAAATTGCATTTTGATAGTTTCTGGTCGAGTGTCACACACCAAAACCAGGGTTCCAACACTTTAGCGAAGGGTCCCAAGACTTTAGAGAAGGGTCCCAACACTTTGGCGAAGGGTCCCAAGACTTTAGCGATGGGTCCCAATACTTTGTCGAAGGGTCCCAACACTTTAGCAAAGGGTCCCAACACTTTAGCGAAGGGTCCCAACACTAGAGCTATGGGTCCAATTACTTGAGCTAAGGTTATCAACACTTTGGAGAAGGGACACGACACCGAGTTAAGGTACGGGAAAATTCTTCAACGGAGTTACAGAAGAGGTACTGGGATAGTGGATAAAATTTCCAAACACTCGAGCTACGGTATTGCATGAGGATAGAGGAGTTCTTTTGGCAATCCTGGGATAGCATTTTAAGGGACCCAACACTTGAGTCTTGGAATAGCATTTTGAGGGTCCTAACACTTGACTCCTGGGATAGCATTTTAAGGGTCCTAACACTTGACTTCTGGGATAGCATTTTAAGGGTCCCAACACTTGAGCCTTTGGATAGCAACTTTAGCGAAGGGTCCCATCACTTTAGCGAAGGGTCCCAACACTTCGGCGAAGGGTCGGAAGACTTTAGCGATGGGTCCCAACACTTCGGCGAAGGGACCCAACAATTCAGCGAAGGGTCCGAACACCTTGGCGAAAGGTCCCAACACTTCGGCGAAGGTTCCCAACACTTCGGTGATGGATCCCAAAACTTTAGCGAAGGGTCACAAGACTTTAGTGAAGGGTTCCAACGCTTCAGCGAAGGGTCCCAACACTTCAGCGAAGGGTTCCAACACTTTAGCGACGGGTTCCAAGACTTTAGAGAAGGGTCCCAACACTTTGGCGAAGGGTCCCAAGAATTTAGAGAAGAGTCCCAATACTTTGTCGAAGGGTCCCAAAACTTTAGCGAAGGGTCCCAACACTTTAGCGAAGGGTACCAACACTTTAGCGAAGGACCCAAGATTTTGGTGAAGGGTCCCAACACTTTGGCGAAGGTCCCAACACTAGAGCTATGGGTCCAATTACTTGAGCTAAGGTTATCAACACTTCGGAGAAGGGACAGGACACCGAGGTAAAGTACGGGAAAATTCTTCAACGGAGTTACCGAAGAGGTACTGGGATAGTGGATAAAGTTTCCAAACAATCGAGCTACGGTATTGGATGAGAATAGAGGAGTTCTTGTGGCAATCCTGGGATAGCATTTTAAGGGTCCCAACACTTGAGTCTTGGGATAGCATTTTGAGGGTCCTAACACTTGACTCCGGGGATAGCATTTTAAGGTTCCCAACACTTGAGCCTTGGGATAGCAATTTAAGGGTCCCAACACTTGGTCGAACGGTCCCAACCCTTAAGCGAAGGGTCCCAACACTTTAGTGAAGGGTCCCAACACTTTAGCGAAGGGTCCCAACACTTTGGCGAAGGGTCGGAAGACTTTAGCGATGGGTCCCAACACTTCGGCGAAGGGTTCCAACATTTTAGCGAAGGATCCCAAGACTTTAGAGAAGGGTCCCAACACTTTGGCGAAGGGTACCAAGACTTTAGCGATGGGTCCCAATACTTCGTCGAAGGGTCCCAACAATGCTATTTGGACTCTTCCGGATTGATGAATCCACTAAATCAAACACGTTAAGTTCGATTTCACTGTAACCCGGAAAGTTATTGGCAAACGGATCTTAAAATCTGTCGATTCGCTAGTGAACGTTGTCCGAACAACAATTTTTATTGTCCTAACGCAAAAATTTTAAAAAAATTTCTTATTTTGTAGTGTTTCGTTTTTTCAAAAATCAAGAAAATTCGGTTTTTGGTACCCAATCAGTTCCAACCACTTACGAACTAAAATTAACCGGTTCCACCTATTATACTAGTATAGTTACGATGTAACTCACTAACTTAGCGCTTTTTTCCGTTTCAAAAGATATCGATATCTCAAAAATCGCGATTCGTGGGGGGATCAAAAAATCAGTATAATGACCCTAAAAACCGGTCTGCTTCCTGTGTTTTTCACTGAAAAACGGTATAGGAGTATTAATATAGGCTGTATAAATTAGTAAGAGTATACTTCTTCGGGTTTGTCCAATATCCGAATTAAGGTGCTTAACTCGGAAATTCGCAACTCGGTGGAGGGTCACTTCAGTGCAATCACTGTCGAGCCCCAACAGATTTATATCTTAACTTTTGTACCAAAAGGGATACAAAACTTGTTAACGATACCCAACACTCGTTTGTTGTTGTCCTTGAGCCCCTTTTTGTTGCTCTTTGCACTGAATTGCTTAAATACTCAAATAACCCTACACTACAAACACCAGAAACGGGTCACTAAATTGATCGTAACGTCCTGACTGATATAAATGCCTGTAACAACAATCTATCTAATAACAACAACCGGGAGGCTCAGATCACATCTCGTCTGGGGGGATGATTTCTACTGATTTTATATTTTCTACTCTTTTTGGTTTTTCGGTTATTTTTTCTTAAGTACTATGCTACTTTTTGTTTGATTTCTTGTATCTCTTTAAGTGTTTTTGGTCACAAACCTCTCAGAGAACGACAGGACGGCTAATCCCTCTTCCCCCTTCCCCCTTCCTAGTACCCTTCCTGGTACGTGAATTTTTGGTCTTAACTAGGTTAAAAAAAGCTATTTTCGGGAATCTGGAAGGCTTCCGCGTTCCGAACTACCCTTCCGCCCCGGTGCTTTAGGGCCTTTTTTGAGCATCCGCTCGGCGCTGAGTGCTGGTTAACGGTTCTGCCGGTCATGATGGTAAAAAAATATTACCTAGGAGCGCCATAAAAACACCTATGTAACATTCGCCCAGAAGTACATATCGACGCATAATAAAGCCAGGTTCTAAAACGACTGGCCAGCGTCTAAACACAGCTCTACATGCTTTTCACCGTCTCTGCCAAAGCCAGTTCTTTTGGTTGTCTATATAATATCGGGTTGACAAAAATGTTACTGTTTCCGGCTTCGATCAGAACGCTTTAATTAACTTAATTACATGCAGAAATAGTGAGCTCATGGCTGGGTCTCAGTATTGCCAGACCACGAGGTCACTCCTAAAATCAGAGCTACTACTTATTTATTATATTACTATTGTTTTTGTTCAGTAGATAAAAATCATCATCTCCATCGTAGATGGATCAACCCCTTCCCTTAATTTGTAGCTTTTTATAATCTGAAAACAAAAATAGATGTTAATAATTCAATTCAGGACATCACCAGAAGCTAAAAATTCATAAAACAGAGAGTTACAGTTTTCTCCCGAGATCCCTCCGGATTCTGGAATCCGGCCAAATAACGCTCTTATTTCTTCTCGGAAGGCTGAACACGTCGTCCCAATACCCTGCCTGGTTCTCGGGAATCGTGTTGTTACGATTGTAGCGGCACAATCGTTTCAAATCGGAATGGTCTGATCGTCGTTTTCTATTCCAATTTCGATCTGTCTCTCACAAATGTTTTTCACCGTTTTTCTCAACGAATTCTGTTGTTTTGTTTCTAATCGCAGTTTTCAGATGGCGCAAAATTTTGACGTTGTCACGTGTCTTTCTTTTGGAACAAAGTTTTTAAAAGTTAACATCTCAGTCCAAATCAACCCTTCCGCATTCGTCAAAAAGAACGACTAAGACCACTAATTCGTTTAAACCGTTAATCTTCCCACACCAATGTCACAATAAAAATTCGAATTCGAAATTGCATTTTGATAGTTTCTGGTCGAGTGTCACACACCAAAACCAGGGTTCCAACACTTTAGCGAAGGGTCCCAAGACTTTAGAGAAGGGTCCCAACACTTTGGCGAAGGGTCCCAAGACTTTAGCGATGGGTCCCAATACTTTGTCGAAGGGTCCCAACACTTTAGCAAAGGGTCCCAACACTTTAGCGAAGGGTCCCAACACTAGAGCTATGGGTCCAATTACTTGAGCTAAGGTTATCAACACTTTGGAGAAGGGACACGACACCGAGTTAAGGTACGGGAAAATTCTTCAACGGAGTTACAGAAGAGGTACTGGGATAGTGGATAAAATTTCCAAACACTCGAGCTACGGTATTGCATGAGGATAGAGGAGATCTTTTGGCAATCCTGGGATAGCATTTTAAGGGTCCCAACACTTGAGTCTTGGAATAGCATTTTGAGGGTCCTAACACTTGACTCCTGGGGTAGCATTTTAAGGGTCCTAACACTTGACTTCTGGGATAGCATTTTAAGGGTCCCAACACTTGAGCCTTGGGATAGCAACTTTAGCGAAGGGTCCCAACACTTAAGCGAAGGGTCCCAACACTTCGGCGAAGGGTCGGAAGACTTTAGCGATGGGTCCCAACACTTCGGCGAAGGGACCCAACAATTCAGCGAAGGGTCCGAACACTTTGGCGAAAGGTCCCAACACTTCGGCGAAGGTTCCCAACACTTCGGTGATGGCTCCCAAAACTTTACCGAAGGGTCACAAAATTTTAGCGAAGGGTTCCAACGCTTCAGCGAAGGGTCCCAACACTTCAGCGAAGGGTTCCAACACTTTAGCGACGGGTTCCAAGACTTTAGAGAAGGGTCCCAACACTTTGGCGAAGGGTCCCAAGACTTTAGCGAAGAGTCCCAATACTTTGTCGAAGGGTCCCAACACTTTAGCGAAGGGTCCCGACACTTTAGCGAAGGGTCCCAACACTTTAGCGAAGGACTCAAGATTTTGGCGAAGGGTCCCAACACTTTGGCGAAGGGTCCCAACACTAGAGCTATGGGTCCAATTACTTCGGAGAAGGGACAGGACACCGAGGTAAAGTACGGGAAAATTCTTCAACGGAGTTACCGAAGAGGTACTGGGATAGTGGATAAAGTTTCCAAACACTCGAGCTACGGTATTGGATGAGGATAGAGGAGTTCTTGTGGCAATCCTGGGATAGCATTTTAAGAGTCCCAACACTTGAGTCTTGGGATAGCATTTTGAGGGTCCTAACACTTGACTCCTGGGATAATTTATTAAGGTTCCCAACACTTGAGCCTTGGGATAGCAATTTAAGGGTCCCAACACTTGGTCGAACGGTCCCAACCCTTAAGCGAAGGGTCCCAACACTTTAGTGAAGGGTCCCAACACTCTAGCGAAGGGTCCCAACACTTTGGCGAAGGGTCGGAAGACTTTAGCGATGGGTCCCAACACTTCGGCGAAGGATTCCAACATTTTAGCGAAGGATCCCAAGACTTTAGAGAAGGGTCCCAACACTTTGGCGAAGAGTACCAAGATTTAGCGAAGGGTCCCAATACTTCGTCGAAGGGTCCCAACAATGCTATTTGGACTCTTCCGGATTGATGAATCCACTAAATCAAACACGTTAAGTTCGATTTCACTGTAACCCGGAAAATTATTGGCAAACGGATCTTAAAATCTGTCGATTCACAAGTGAACGTTGTCCGAACAACAATTTTTATTGTCCTAACGCAAAAATTTTAAAAAAATTTCATATTTTGTAGTGTTTCGTTTTTTCAAAAAACAAGAAAATTCGGTTTTTGGTACCCAATCAGTTCCAACCACTTACGAACTAAAATTAACCGGTTCCACCTATTATACTAGTATAGTTACGATGTAACTCACTAACTTAGCGCTTTTTTCCGTTTCAAAAGATATCGATATCTCAAAAATCGCGATTCGTGGGGGGATCAAAAAATCAGTATTATGACCCTAAAAACCGGTCTGCTTCCTGTGTTTTTCACTGAGAAACGGTATAGGAGTGTTAATATAGGCTGTATAAATTAGTAAGAGTATACTTCTTCGGGTTTGTCCAATATCCGAATTAAAGTGCTTAACTCGGAAATTCGCAACTCGGTGGAGGGTCACTTCAGTGCAATCACCGTCGAGCCCCAACAGATTTATATCTTAACTTTTGTACCAAAAGGGATACAAAACTTGTTAACGATACCCAACACTCGTTTGTTGTTGTCCTTGAGCTCCTTTTTGTTGCTCTTTGCACTGAATTGCTTAAATACTCAAATAACCCTACACTACAAACACCAGAAACGGGTCACTAAATTGATCGTAACGTCCTGACTGATATAAATGCCTGTAACAACAATCTATCTAATAACAACAACCGGGAGGCTCAGATCACATCTCGTCTGGGGGGATGATTTCTACTGATTTTATATTTTTTACTCTTTTTGGTTTTTCGGTTATTTTTTCTTAGGTACTATGCTACTTTTTGTTTGATTTCTTGTATCTCTTTAAGTGTTTTTGGTCACAAACCTCTCAGAGAACGACAGGACGGCTAATCCCTCTTCCCCCTTCCCCCTTCCTAGTACCCTTCCTGGTACGTGAATTTTTGGTCTTAACTAGGTTAAAAAAAAGCTATTTTCGGGAATCTGGAAGGCTTCCGCGTTCCGAACTACCCTTCCGCCCCGGTGCTTTAGGGCCTTTTTTTGAGCATCCGCTCGGCGCTGAGTGCTGGTTAACGGTTCTGCCGGTCATGATGCTAAAAAAATATTTCCCAGGAGCGCCATAAAAACACCTATGTAACATTCGCCCGGAAGTACATATCGACGCATAATAAAGCCAGGTTCTAAAACGACTGGCCAGCGTCTAAACACAGCTCTACATGCTTTTCACCGTCTCTGCCAAAGCCAGTTCTTTTGGTTGTCTATTTAATATCGGGTCGACAAAAATGTTACTGTTTCCGGCTTCGATCAGAACGCTCTAATTAACTTAATTACATGCAGAAATAGTGAGCTCATGGCTGGGTCTCAGTATTGCCAGACCACGAGGTCACTCCTAAAAACAGACCTACTACTTATTTATTATATTACTATTGTTTTTGTTCAGTAGATAAAAATCATCATCTCCATCGTAGATGGATCAACCCCTTCCCTTAATTTGTAGCTTTTTATAATCTGAAAACAAAAATAGATGTTAATAATTCAATTCAGGACATCACCAGAAGCTAAAAATTCATAAAACAGAGAGTTACAGTTTTCTCCCGAGATCCCCCCGGATTCTGGAATCCGGGCAAAAAACGCTCTTATTTCTTCTCGGAAGGCTGAACACGTCGTCCCAATACCCTTCCTCGTTCTCGGGAATCGTGTTGTTACGATTGTAGCGGCACAATCGTTTCAACTCGGAATGGTCTGATCGTCGTTTTCTATTCCAATTTCGATCTGTCTCTCACAAATGTTTTTCACCGTTTTTCTCAACGAATTCTGTTGTTTTGTTTCTCTTCGCAGTTTTCAGATGGCGCAAAATTTTGACGTTGTCACGTGTCTTTCTTTTGGAACAAATTTTTTAAAAGTTAACATCTCAGTCAAAATCAACCCTTCCGCGTTCGTCATAAAGAACGATTAAGACCACTAATTCGTTTAAACCGTTAATCTTCCCACACCAATGTCACAATAAAAATTCGAATTCGAACTTGCGTTTTGATAGTTTCTGGTCGAATGTCACACACCAAAACCAAAATTGTTGCTTATCATGTGTATGAGAGACTGAAAATGTGCCATATTATAAACATTTCTAATTCAATAAGGAAAGATTGCCTTCCCTTGCAGTCCATAGAAAGAAGTCCATGAAAAAATTTAAATGGTATGACATAAAGTCAACCTTTTTTGTTTGGTTTTGAACAGAGAGAATCTTGAAAAAGTATTTAATGTTGAAACTGAATCTAAAAATTAATTAAAACCAAACTAAATCCGAAGAGAGGTAAAGCAAAAAAGCTAACGACTTAAAGCCTTGTATGAAAAATGAACAATTTCAGGACTAGCATATACCATCACAACACGGCCGCATGTGGTAGAAAAACACAAGAGATAGTGTCCCTGACTCTTGAGCCAATAGTTATAGGGCCTATTTTTCCTAGACTCATATGTGACTTAAGTAGGCGACTGTTACATATTGTTTTTATGGCGCTCCTGGGTGTCTTTACGACATCAAGACTACGGGATCAAACCCACTTGAAGCAGCTCCAGGCTACATGCCCATTCTAGAGTACCGGTGGAAAGTTTCAACGGGAACATGTCCACCTTCTGGTTGTACCGTGATATCTTTTTTAAAAACTCGAGAAAATTTCCCGGTGCACTTTCCGAAACGAGGCCTAGCTAACCGAGTAGGGGGGCCACTAGGGGGACAAGAAACGAGTGAAAGACAAAAAGTGAAACAAAAAACGAAAAAGAATAGAAATAGGAACAAAAAACCGTAAAAATTCAAAAAGCACAATGGCTTTGGTTTTCAGATTAGATGGATCAAACCTTTATATAAATTAAAATTTTATACTGATACTGTTTTCAATAAGACTGATCGTCTCGATCATATCAGCAACGTAAATTAGGTGCCCGAGTTGGGGGCGATGAAAGGGTTACAGATAGCCTTGCAACCTTGGTGGACCACTGGGAGATTTGATTGGAACAGGTGACCAGGCAAGTGGCCAACTGGTTCTCAGGACGGGAAGCAGGGGACACGCGACTGGGTAGAGACTACCAGCAGCGTGACCAGAGCAGTACATAAGTGAGAAGGGATCACAAAGTGTTCGGTTTCGTCTAACGGGTATCGTTAAAATCCATTTTATACTTTAGGAGATAAGTGTAAATGTGATTAAGCGAAATCTCACTGTTTTGAGGAAACGTTTTTGATTGAGAGAGGTTGGAAACAGGTTCTACGGATTTTCTCTTGTGAGGTTTAGCACCCATCGCGCTTAAGGTATTTTTTGGCTTATTAGGGGGACTAGATAGGGGGAAGATTAGAAGCGGGGCTGGTTAAGATAGAGGTTGGTGGTTGAAAATTGTAAAAAGGGGGGCTTCGTCGATTTTGTTACATTAGATCATCTAGAGTCTAGAACAATCTAGTCACAGGCTCAAGACAAGAGTGGCAACGTGATGGTAAACGATAGTAAACTGTAATTATGGTAGGTAACCTGGCAGGATCGGGCGGGGGAATTGGAAATAGACAGTTTTTGCAACCCAACAGGTGAAAGTCCCATAAGAACGTTAACAGGGGGGGGGGGGGGGAGGAATAAGGTGTGACAATCAGGTACCAGACATTTTTTTCGAAACATAGCCCTTGTCGCCAATAATTTTTGGGTACATAGATTTTTTCTTTTTTTTCTTGTTTTTATAAACTGGTTTTTATTGTTTTCGGTTTTCATCTTTTTAATAAAGACTTGGTGCATCTGCAACCACAAAAAAAACCTAAAAATAAACTGTATCTCCACTTGCATTTGGTTTAAGAAAGAAAGGGAGTTTCAGGGAAACTCAATAAAATTTGTTTAACAAAATCGGGTTTTGGGGAACTTTTTACACGAGCTCTAGAGGTGGTACTAGGATAGTGGAAAGATCATTCCAACACTCGAGTTGAGGTACGGGAAAATTCTTCAACGAAGTTACAGAAGAGGTACTGGGATAGTGGATAAATTTTCCAAAGACTTGAGCTACGGTATTGGATGAGGATAGAAGAGTTCTTGTGGCAATCCTGGGACAGCGTTTTAAGGGTCCCAACACTTGAGTCTTGAGATAGCATTTTAAGGGTCCTAACACTTGACTCCTGGGATAGCCTTTTGAGGGTCCCAACCTTTGAGCCTTGGAATAGCAATTTTAGCGAAGGGTCCCAACACTTTAGCGAAGGGTCGGAAGACTTTAGCGATGGGTCCCAACATTTCGGCGAAGGGACCCAACGCTTCAGCGAAGGGTCCCAACACTTCAACGAAGGGTTCCAACACTTTAGCGAAGGGTCCCAAGACTTTAGAGAAGGGTCCCAACACTTTGGCGAAGGGTCCCAAGACTTTAGCGAAGGGTCTCAATACTTTGTCGAAGGGTCCCAACACTTCAGCGAAGGGTTCCAACACTTTAGCGAAGGATCCCAACACTTTAGCGAAGGGTCCCAACACTTTAGCGAAGTGTCCCAACACTTTAGCGAAGGACCCAAGACTTTGGCGAAGGGTCCCAACACTTTGGCGAAGGGTCCCAACACTAGAGCTATGGGTCCAATTTCTTGAGCTAAGGTTATCAACACTTCGGAGAAGGGACACGACACCGAGTTAAGGTACGGGAAAATTCTTCGTCTGAGTTACAGAAGAGGTACTGGGATAGTGGATAAAGTTTCCAAACACTCGAGCTACGGTCTTGGAGGAGGATAGAGGAGTTCTTGTGGCAATCCTGGGATAGCGTTTTAAGGGTCCCAACAATTGGTCGAACGGTCCCAACCCTTATGCGAAGGGTCCCAACACTTTAGTGAAGATTCCCAACACTTCGGCGAAGGGTCCCACTACTTTGGCGAAGGGTCCCAAGACTTTAGCGTAGGGTCCCAATACTTTGTCGAAGGGTCCCAACACTTCAGCGAAGCGTTCCAACACTTTAGCGAAGGGTCCCAACACTTTAGCGAAGGACCCAAGACTTTGGCGAAGGGTCCCAACACTTTGGCGAAGGGTCCCAACACTAGAGCTATTGGTCCGATTACTTGAGCTAAGATTATCAACACTTCGGAGAAGGGACACGACACCAAGTTAAAGTACGGGAAAATTCTTCAACGGAGTTACAGAAGAGTTACTGGGATAGTGGATAAATTTTCCAAAGACTTGAGCTACGGTATTGGATGAGGATAGAAGAGTTCTTGTGGCAATCCTGGGACAGCGTTTTAAGGGTCCCAACACTTGAGTCTTGAGATAGCATTTTAAGGGTCCTAACACTTGACTCCTGGGATAGCCTTTTGAGGGTCCCAACCTTTGAGCCTTGGAATAGCAATTTTAGCGAAGGGTCCCAACACTTTAGCGAAGGGTCGGAAGACTTTAGCGATGGGTCCCAACATTTCGGCGAAGGGACCCAACGCTTCAGCGAAGGGTCCCAACACTTCAACGAAGGGTTCCAACACTTTAGCGAAGGGTCCCAAGACTTTAGAGAAGGGTCCCAACACTTTGGCGAAGGGTCCCAAGACTTTAGCGAAGGGTCTCAATACTTTGTCGAAGGGTCCCAACACTTCAGCGAAGGGTTCCAACACTTTAGCGAAGGATCCCAACACTTTAGCGAAGGGTCCCAACACTTTAGCGAAGTGTCCCAACACTTTAGCGAAGGACCCAAGACTTTGGCGAAGGGTCCCAACACTTTGGCGAAGGGTCCCAACACTAGAGCTATGGGTCCAATTTCTTGAGCTAAGGTTATCAACACTTCGGAGAAGGGACACGACACCGAGTTAAGGTACGGGAAAATTCTTCGTCTGAGTTACAGAAGAGGTACTGGGATAGTGGATAAAGTTTCCAAACACTCGAGCTACGGTCTTGGAGGAGGATAGAGGAGTTCTTGTGGCAATCCTGGGATAGCGTTTTAAGGGTCCCAACAATTGGTCGAACGGTCCCAACCCTTATGCGAAGGGTCCCAACACTTTAGTGAAGATTCCCAACACTTCGGCGAAGGGTCCCACTACTTTGGCGAAGGGTCCCAAGACTTTAGCGTAGGGTCCCAATACTTTGTCGAAGGGTCCCAACACTTCAGCGAAGCGTTCCAACACTTTAGCGAAGGGTCCCAACACTTTAGCGAAGGACCCAAGACTTTGGCGAAGGGTCCCAACACTTTGGCGAAGGGTCCCAACACTAGAGCTATTGGTCCGATTACTTGAGCTAAGATTATCAACACTTCGGAGAAGGGACACGACACCAAGTTAAAGTACGGGAAAATTCTTCAACGGAGTTACAGAAGAGTTACTGGGATAGTGGATAAAGTTTCCAAACACTCGAGCTACGGTCTTGGATGAGGATAGAGGAGTTCTTGTGGCAATCCTGGGATAGCATTTTAAGGGTCTCAACACTTGAGTCTTGGGATAGCATTTTAAGGGTCCTAACACTTGACTCCTGGGATTGCTTTTTAAGGGTCCCAACACTTAAGCCTTGGGATATCAATTTAACGGTCCCAACACTTGGTCGAACGGTCCCAACCCTTAAGCGAAGGGTCCCAAAACTTTAGTGAAGGTTCCCCACACTTCGGCGAAGGGTCCCAACACTTTGACGAAGGGTCACAAGACTTTAGCGTAGGGTCCCAATACTTTGTCGAAGGGTCCCAACACTACAGCGAAGCGTTCCAACACTTTAGCGAAGGGTCCCAACACTTTAGCGAAGGGTCCCAACACTTTAGCGAAGGACCCAAGACTTTGGCGAAGGGTCCCAACACTTGAGCCTTGGGATAGCAATTTAAGGGTCCCAGCACTTGGTCGAACGGTCCCAACCCTTATGCGAAGGGTCCCAACACTTTAGTGAAGGTTCCCAACACTTCGGAGAAGGGTCCCACTACTTTGGCGAAGGGTCCCAAGACTTTAGCGTAGGGTCCCAATACTTTGTCGAAGGGTCCCAACACTTCAGCGAAGCGTTCCAACACTTTAACGAAGGGTCCCAACACTTTAGCGAAGGGTCCCAACACTTTAGCGAAGGACCCAAGACTTTGGCGAAGGGTCCCAACACTTTGGCGAAGGGTCCCAACACTAGAGCTATTGGTCCGATTACTTGAGCTAAGATTATCAACACTTCGGAGAAGGGACACGACACCAAGTTAAAGTACGGGAAAATTCTTCAACGGAGTTACCGAAGAGATACTGGGATAAGGGATAAAGTTTCCAAACACTCGAGCTACGGTATTGGATGAGGATAGAGGAGTTCTTGTGGCAATCCTGGGATAGCATTTTAAGGGTCCCAACACTTGAGTCTTGGGATAGCATTTTAAGGGTCCTAACACTTGACTCCTGGGATTGCTTTTTAAGGGTCCCAACACTTGAGCCTTGGGATATCAATTTAACGGTCCCAACACTTGGTCGAACGGTCCCAACCCTTAAGCGAAGGGTCCCAAAACTTTAGTGAAGGTTCCCCACACTTCGGCGAAGGGTCCCAACACTTTGACGAAGGGTCACAAGACTTTAGCGTAGGGTCCCAATACTTTGTCGAAGGGTCCCAACACTTCAGCGAAGCGTTCCAACGCTTCAGCGAAGGTCCCAACACTTCAGCGAAGGGTTCCAACACTTTAGCGTAGGGTCCCAATACTTTGTCGAAGGGTCCCAACACTTCAGCGAAGGTCCCAACACTTCAGCGAAGGGTTCCAACACTTTAGCGAAGGGTCCCAGGACTTTAGAGAAGGGTCCCAACACTTTGGCGAAGGGTACCAAGACTTTAGCGATGGGTCCCAATACTTTGTCGAAGGGTCCCAACACTTTAGCGAAGGGTCCCAACACTAGAGCTATTGGTCCGATTACTTGAGCTAACATTATCAACACTTCGGAGAAGGGACACGACACCAAGTTAAAGTACGGGAAAATTCTTCAACGGAGTTACCGAAGAGGTACTGGGATAAGGGATAAAGTTTCCAAACACTCGAGCTACGGTATTGGATGAGGATAGAGGAGTTCACGTGGCAATCCTGGGATAGCATTTTAAGGGTCCCAACACTTGAGTCTTGGGATAGCAACTTTAGCGAAGGGTCCCAACACTTTAGCGAAGGGTCCTAATACTTCGGCGAAGGGACCCAACACTTCAGCGAAGGGTCCGAACACTTTAGCGAAGGGTCCCAACGCTTCAGCGAAGGGTCCCAACACTTCAGCGAAGGGTTCCAACACTTTAGCGAAGGGTCCCAGGACTTTAGAGAAGGGTCCCAACACTTTGACGAAGGGTACCAAGACTTTAGCGATGGTTCCCAATACTTTGTCGAAGGGTCCCAACACTTTAGCGAAGGGTCCCATTATTTTAGCGCAGGACCCAAGACTTTGGCGAAGGCTCCCAACACTTTGGCGAAGGGTCCCAACACTAGAGCTATGGGTCCAATTACTTGAGCTAAGGTTATCAAAACTTTGGAGAAGGGACACGACACCGAGTTAAGGTACGGGAAAATTCTTCAACTGAGTTACAGAAGAGGTACTGGGATAGTGGATAAAGTTTCCAAACACTCGAGCTACGGTATTGAATGAGGATAGAGAAGTTCTTGTGGCAATCCTGGGATAGTATTTTAAGGGTCCAAACACTTGAGTCTTGGGATAGCATTTTAAGGGTCCTAACACTTGACACCTGGGATAGCATTTTAAGGGTCCTAACACTTGACTCCTGGGATAGCATTTTAAGGGTCCCAACACTTGAGCTTTGGGATAGCAACTTTAGCGAAGTGTCCCAACCCTTGGTAGAACGGTCCCAAACCTTAAGCGAAGGGTCCCAAATCTTTGTGAAGGTTCCCCACACTTCGGCGAAGGTTCCCAACCCTTTGACGAAGGGTCACAAGACTTTAGCGAAGGGTCGCAACGCTTCAGCGAAGGGCCCCAACACTTCAGCGAAGGGTCCCAAGACTTTAGACAAGGTCCCAACACTTTGGCGAAGGGTCCCAACACTTTAGCGAAGGGTCCCAAGACTTTAGCGATGGGTCCCAACACTTTGTCGAAGGGTCCCAACACTTTAGCGAATGGTCCCAACACTTTAGCGAAGGACCCAACACTTTGGCGATGGGTCCCAATACTTTGTCGAAGGGTCCCAACACTTTAGCGAAGGGTCACAAGATTTTAGCGAAGGGTCCCAACGCTTCAGCGAAGGGTCCCAACACTTCAGCGAAGGGTTCCAACACTTTAGCGAAGTGTCCCAGGACTTTAGAGAAGGGTCCCAATACTTTGGCGAAGGGTCCCAAGACTTTAGCGATGGGTCCCAATACTTTGTCGAAGGGTTCCAACACTTTAGCGAAGGGTCCCATTACTTTAGCGAAGGACCTAAGACTTTGGCGAAGGCTCCCAACACTTTGGCGAAGGGTCCCAACGATAGAGCTATGGGTACAATTACTTGAGCTAAGGTTATCAACACTTTGGAGAAGGGACACGACACCGAGTTAAGGTACGGGAAAATTCTTCAACTGAGTTACAGAAGAGGTACTGGGATAGTGGATAAAATTTCCAAACACTCGAGCTACGGTATTGGATGAGGATAGAGGAGTTCTTTTGGCAATCCTGGGATAGTATTTTAAGGGTCCCAACACTTGAGTCTTGGGATAGCAATTTAAAGGTCCTAACACTTGACACCTGGGATAGCATTTTAAGGGTCCTAACACTTGACTCCTGGGATAGCATTTTAAGGGTCCCAACACTTGAGCTTTGGGATAGCAACTTTAGCGAAGTGTCCCAACACTTGGTCGAACGGTCCCAACCCTTAAGCGAAGGGTCCCAAAACTTTAGTGAAGGTTCCCCACACTTCGGCAAAGGTTCCCAACACTTTGACGAAGGGTCACAAGACTTTAGCGAAGGGTCCCAACGCTTCAGCGAAGGGTCCCAACACTTCAGCGAAGGGTTCCAACACTTTAGCGAAGGGTCCCAGGACTTTAGAGAAGGGTCCCAATACTTTGGCGAATGTTCCCAACTCTTCGGTGAAGGGTCTCAACACTTCAGCGAAGGGTTTCAACACTTTAGCGAAGGGTCCCAAGACTTTAGAGAAGGGTCCCAACACTTTGGCGAAGGGTCCCAAGACTTTAGCGATGGGTCCCAATACTTTGTCGAAGCGTCCCAACACTTTAGCGAAGGGTCCCAACATTTTAGCGAAGGACCCAAGACTTTGGCGAAGGGTCCCAACACTTTGGCGAAGGGTCCCAACACTAGAGATATGGGTCCAATTACTTGAGCTAAGGTTATCAACACTTTGGAGAAGGGACACGACACCGAGTTAAGGTACGGGAAAATTCTTCAACGGAGTTACAGAAGAGGTAATGGGATAGTGGATAAAATTTCCAAACACTAGAGCTACGGTATTGCATGAGGATAGAAGAGTTCTTTTGGCAATCCTGGGATAACATTTTAAGGGTCCCAACATTTGAGTCTTGGGATAGCATTTTGAGGGTCCTAACACTTGACTCCTGGGATAGCTTTATAAGGGTCCTAACACTTGACTCCTGGGATAGCATTTTAAGGGTCCTAACACTTGACTTCTGGGATAGCATTTTAAGCTCCCAACACTTGAGCCTTGGGATAGCAATTTTAGCGAAGGGTCCCAACACTTTAGCGAAGGGTCCCAATACTTCGGCGAAGGGACCCAACACTTCAGCGAAGGGTCCGAACACTTTGGCGAAAGGTCCCAACACTTCGGTGAAGGGTCCCAACACTTTAGCAAAGGGTCACAAGATTTTAGCGAAGGGTCCCAACGCTTCAGCGAAGGGTCCCAACACTTCAGCGAAGTGTTCCAACACTTTAGCGAAGGGTCCCAAGACTTTAGACAAGGGTCCCAACAATTTGGCGAAGGGTCCCAACACTTTAGCGCAGGGTCCCAACACTTTAGCGATGGACCCAAGACCTTGCCGAAGGGTCCCAACACTTTGCCGAAGGGTCCCAACACTAGAATTATGGGTCCAATTACTTGAGCTAAGGTTATCAACACTTCGGAGAAGGGACAGGACACCGAGTTAAGGTACGGAAAAATTCTTCAACGGAGTTACAGAAGAGGTACTGGGATAGTGGATAAAATTTCCAAACACTCGAGCTACGGTATTGCATGAGGATAGAGGAGTTCTTTTGGCAATCCTGGGATAGCATTTTAAGGGTCCCAACACTTGAGTCTTGGGATAGCATTTTGAGGGTCCTAACACTTGACTCCTGGGATAGCATTTTAAGGGTCCTAACACTTGACTTCTGGGATAGCATTTTAAGGGTCCCAACACTTGAGCCTTGGGATAACAACTTTAGCGAAGGGTCCCAACACTTTAGCGAAGGGTCCCAACACTTCGGCGAAGAGTCGGAGGACTTTAGCGATGGGTCCCAACACTTCGGCGAAGGGACCCAACAATTCAGCGAAGGGTCCGAATACTTTGGCGAAAGGTCCCAACACTTCGGCGAAGGTTCCCAACACTAGAGTTATGGGTCCAATTACTTGAGCTAAGGTTATCAACACTTCGGAGAAGGGACAGGACACCGAGTTAAGGTACGGAAGAATTCTTCAACGGAGTTACAGAAGAGGTACTGGGATACTGGATAAAATTTCCAAACACTCGAGCTGCGGTATTGCATGAGGATAGAGGAGTTCTTTTGGCAATCCTGGGATAGCATTTTAAGGGTCCCAACACTTGAGTCTTGGGATAGCATTTTGAGGGTCCTAACACTTGACTCCTGGGATAGCATTTTAAGGGTCCTAACACTTGACTTCTGGGATAGCATTTTAAGGGTCCCAACACTTGAGCCTTGGGATAGCAACTTTAGCGAAGGGTCCCAACACTTTAGCGAAGGGTCCCAACACTTCGGCGAAGGGTCGGAAGACTTTAGCGATGGGACCCAACACTTCGGCGAAGGGACCCAACAATTTAGCGAAGGGTCCGAAAACTTTGGCGAAAGGTCCCAACACTTCGGCGAAGGTTCCCAACACTTCGGTGATGGGTCCCAAAACTTTAGCGAAGGGTCACAAGACTTTAGCGAAGGGTTCCAACGCTTCAGGGAAGGATCCCAACACTTCAGCGAAGAGGGTTCCAACACTTTAGCGAAGGGTTCCAAGACTTTAGAGAAGGGTCCCAACACTTTGGCGAAGGGTCCCAAGACTTTAGCGAAGGGTCCCAATACTTTGTCGAAGGGTCCCAACACTTTAGCGAAGGGTCCCAACACTTTAGCGAAGGATCCCAACACTTTAGCGAAGGACCCAAGATTTTGGCGAAGGGTCCCAACACTTTGGCGAAGGGCCCCAACACTAGAGTTATGGGTCCAATTACTTGAGCTAAGGTTATCAACACTTCGGAGAAGGGACAGGACACCGAGTTAAGGTACGGAAAAATTCTTCAACGGAATTACAGAAGAGGTACTGGGATACTGGATAAAATTTCCAAACACTAGAGCTACGGTATTGCATGAGGATAGAAGAGTTCTTTTGGCAATCCTGGGATAACATTTTAAGGGTCCCAACATTTGAGTCTTGGGATAGCATTTTGAGGGTCCTAACACTTGACTCCTGGGATAGCATTTTAAGGGTCCTAACACTTGACTTCTGGGATAGCATTTTAAGGGTCCCAACACTTGAGCCTTGGGATAGCAACTTTAGCGAAGGGTCCCAACACTTTAGCGAAGGGTCGGAAGACTTTAGCGATGGGACCCAACACTTCGGCGAAGGGACCCAACAATTTAGCGAAGGGTCCCAACACTTCGGCGAAGGGTCGGAAGACTTTAGCGATGGGTCCCAACACTTAAGCGAAGGGACCTAACAATTTAGCGAAGGGTCCGAACACTTTGGCGAAAGGTCCCAACACTTCGGCGAAGGTTCCCAACACTTCGGTGATGGGTCCCAAAACTTTAGCGAAGGGTCACAAGACTTTAGCGAAGGGTTCCAACGCTTCAGGGAAGGGTCCCAACACTTCAGCGTAGAGGGTTCCAACACTTTAGCGACGGGTTCCAAGACTTTAGAGAAGGGTCCCAACACTTTGGCGAAGGGTCCCAAGACTTTAGCGAAGGGTCCCAATACTTTGTCGAAGGGTCCCAACAGTTTAGCGAAGGGCCCCAACACTTTAGCGAAGGGTCCCAACACTTTAGCGAAGGACCCAAGATTTTGGCGAAGGGCCCCAACACTTTGGCGAAGGGCCCCAACACTAGAGCTATGGGCCCAATTACTTGAGCTAAGGTTATCAACACTTCGGAGAAGGGACAGGACACCAAGTTAAAGTACGGGAAAATTCTTCAACGGAGTTACCGAAGAGGTACTGGGATAAGGGATAAAGTTTCCAAACACTCGAGCTACGGTATTGGATGAGGATAGAGGAGTTCTTGTGGCAATCCTGGGATAGCATTTTAAGGGTCCCAACACTTGAGTCTTGGGATAGCTTTTTGAGGGTCCTTACACTTGACTCCTGGGATAGCATTTTAAGGTTCCCAACACTTGAGCCTTGAGATAGCAATTTAAGGGTCCCAACACTTGGTCGAACGGTCCCAACCCTTAAGCGAAGGGTCCCAACACTTTAGCGAAGGTTCCCAACACTTTGGCGAAGGGTCGGAAGACTTTAGCGATGTTTCCAACACTTCGGCGAAGGGTTCCAACATTTTAGCGAAGGATCCCAAGACTTTAGAGAAGGGTCCCAACCTTTTGGCGAAGGGTCCCAAGACTTTAGCGAACGGTCCCAATACTTCGTCGAAGGGTCCCAACACTTCAGCGAAGAGTTCCAACACTTTAGCGAAGGGTCCCAACACTTTAGCGAAGGGTCCCAGCACTTTAGCGAAGGATCCCAAGACTTTGGCGAAGGGTCCCAACACTTTGGCGAAGGGTCCCAACACTAGAGCTATGGGTCCAATTACTTGAGCTAAGGTTATCAACACTTCGGAGAAGGGACACGACACTTGACTTAGGGTTTTTAATTTCCTGGTGCGACTGCTACGATTAGTTTTAAAATCAATTTAGGGGTTTTTTCTTATAGATTTTAAAGTAGGGATTTGTACAAGTTAAAATTGTAAACAAAAGAAAATGGTTTATAAAAAAACATGAAGAAAACGAGAGTGATGCTAATAAAGAGGAAAGGTTAAACAAACCAATCCTCAACGCAGCGGAAGCTAAAAACAATAAACCTCAGAGTAATGAGGAAAAATATTTCAGTCAATATGGTCAATACAAGAAGCACCAAGGAAAAGAAGACCAAAGAGAAACTGCCGGAAGAACCAAATATACCGGTCAAGGAAGTCGATCTCGAGACGCCAGATCATAGCATAGATGGAGCGGAGCGAAAAACGACAGAATCAACACATGCCAAACGTAGGAGAACAAAGAAAAAAGACGATAGAGTTCTCACCAATAGGCAATGGAGACAAGATCACTAACAACACACCGGAAACGATAAAAGACGGTTCACAAACAAAGAGAACATCGTTCACAGAGAAGTTTGCGGCGATGGTCGGAATGAAAACGAGAAAAAGAGGAAGTGACAGCAAGGACTGAAAAAAGCAAAATTTTTGGCACAGTTTCCGCGATACCAACGGAAACAGAACAGGATAAGGAACAAGTCACACGGGGGACAGAGGGTAAACAAGACGAAGTTAATCTGACTGACTTGATGACAAAGTGGGAGCAGATATACAAAAAGCCAAAGTGCGGTGAAGAGGATCGCCAGGAATTAAATTGCGACATAACAAGAGTGAAAACCTAGATAACTACTTTGTCCTGGCAAGGTCCACTGAAGAGAAGCTACAACAGATGTCGGACAAAGTGAATACAACAGATAAGGAGCGAGAGAAACATATCAAGAAAGATATGGAAGAGATGAAGAAACGCTATGATACCGTGAATGGCAAAATGTGGAATCTAGAGACGAGAATGGACAAAATGAGCAAGACCAAGCAGAAAGTTCTTGTGCCATACAATCCAAATTGGATGCACTCTTGAGAAACTCTGTAGCTAATTAAATTTCCGATAGCACTGTATCTGCTTATAATTTTTAAAAAACTTTTCTTCGTTTTTCTAGTCATTTTTCTTCAAAAACGGTTTTCCAATTGAACTATTTTACTATGAATGTCAAGTAAGCCTAAGTTTTATTTTTTCGTTCAGATCTTTTCATCACTACATGCAGGAAAAAACGACACCAATTTGAAAAACTTTCTTTTTGTATTTTTTTAAGAATGTCGTCGGAACTTTCTGTGCTACTTGCACAGTAACCGGCTATCATTGATCTAAATTGCAACGACCTTTATGCTTAACCCTCATAAGTTACCAAGTTTTGGCTTACTGTTGCTGGGCAAACTGAAACCTTCAGCGAATTCTATTGATGCGAAAGAGAATAAACATTTTTCCAATTGCTTTTTTATCATTTGCTGAAAGAGTCTATTGATGAAATTGGATGAAAGTCAATCAACGCTCAAACTTATCTCATTTTCGAATTTTCAAATGAGACCAATTACTCGAGATCGTTGCAAAATATGTTTTTTAATATTTGTAACATGCAAACAGGAATAGAAAACGATCGTTTCGAATGACAATAACCATCTGCTCAATTTCCCAAATTTCGAAAAAACTTACCTGATAAGTAGATCGAAAAAAAAATACATTAGATTTTGCGTATAAAATGGATTAACTTTGGTAAAACCGCCAGCATGCAAAATTTCTCACTTTTCAACTCAACAAAATCTTAGTTTTCCAGAGCTTCTCTCAAATATATCTAAAACTCAAACTAAGTCCTTGATGTAACTTTCTTTTTAACAATTTTTGATCTGCTTAATATAATGTGATTTTGAACTAACACAACCACAATTAATTTAAGTTAAAATCGCATAAGCTAAGCGTAACTTCGCAACACGTGTGATACAACTTAAACATATAATTCCAAACTGGCGAGTAAAAAATGAGACGAAAATAAAAAAACATCGGAAAATTTTTTTAACGTTTATCTCGATTTTGTTACATAGAAAACTTACAGGTAGTAATTTTCAAAACTCGACCCATCCTTCCTTAAATTAGACTGAGCTGACATTAATCAAGTTTTCTGAAAATTTGTGAACACAAATCGAGAATCGCCATCTTCTATATTGGCTTTCCAAAATTTCCCAATAAAAAATCGAATTAATACGTATCGAAAAATACAAGGTCCAACAGGGATTCGAACCCCAGACTTAAGGATCCCACGGCATAAGCGTTACCAGTAAACAAAAGGGCCTCAATTTCCAGTCCATACTAGCATTGGGTCATCTGACATACACATATTGAATTGGCTAAGATATAAAACGCGTTAAGAAGAACGCAGTGAAAATCACTAACTTTTGTTCATTCAATCTAAAAACTGCGATGAAGTTTAGCGTGCTTTTTTTTCGTTCATTTGTTGCCTTTATTTCAGGAGATCATTCAAAAGAACATTGCCAACGTTAAAACACGCGTATTGAGTTTGACCTTCTTCTTGACATGCCTCGTGACCGCGTATCCCTTCAGTCTCCTAATAGGCAAGGCAGACCTGAAAAGATACTTGGTCATGTCTTCATTCCTCACTGCCATTTCACTCACTGCAAGGCAGGTTTTCAACATCCACACTAATATTGCTTGTAGTGGCTTAGCGCGTGTATAGAAAAACTAGAGAAAATCAGAATTATTTTGTTTTGGTGTGAAAACCGAAAAATTGCTGAAGTCGAATTTAGCTTTCCTTAGGTTTTTTTGGTCTCAAAAACAAACAATTTAGATCTAGCTATTACTTTTTTCAAAGTTTAATTTTTCCTAGTGTCAAATTTTTGGCGGTGTTGGTGAAGCTTTAGTTAAATTTTTTCTCAACGAAAAAAGCAATTTTGACCCTTTTCTGTATGTTATAGCCATATGGGAACAAACCATTGTTTGTAATGTTTACGCCTAGCGTTCAAATCAGGTTTGCGCCTACTCATACGCTCAAAACCTCAATTTATCAACCGCACGCTTTTTATATGCAAGTACTTGGTGAGCAAAAAAAAGTATTGTATTTTTTTGAAGAGCGAAAAAAAATGAAGAGAAGAGTGTAAATACTAATTCATTACAAGTGTTTCAAAACGTTGTTAGTGATTTACATCTAGTGATTAGCGATTTTCACATTGTTTCAATTGATGGGATGTCGAAAACCTTCTGCGAGGTGTATTGTGGTGGCTTGTGAATTCGACTACCACAACAGAATCACGTTGTATGTCACCCAGGTTCCCCTTTCAATAGCAGCATGTATGTCCTTAGTGGCCCCGCCTCAAATTTCCCTCCAGTGGTTCCCCAAAACAGAGCGACGCTCGGCAACTGGCTTCGCATTTCTCTCTCTCTACCTTGGGATCACGTACAGCTTCGTGATAGACTGTATTCTCATTTACTGCTTCCAAGGTACCGAGAACTTAATGCGCAAGTTTCGCTACTTTCAGATGACTCAAGCTCTCGTCGCCGCTTTTGTTTTCTACTTGATTCTGGCCCTTTATCCGAATAAACAAAGCGCCTACATTCCGAGCTTCATAACTCTTTCTCAGAGGTTCTCGCTGAAAGCAAGTGTGAATAATCTGAGAAGCAAGCGCAGAATTTGGGTATGTCTCGTCTGTTCTGGAATTATAATTGGAAGCTACATCTTTTTCTTTTACCAGATTTCATGGGTCGTTGACCAGCTAGATTTGTTTGAAGAGCCCGACCAAAATGAAAAAATAAACACAACCGATTTACTTCTATTTGCTCTCGCTGTTTCAGCAGCGATGATTGTTTCTGTGGGTGTCGCATACCTTCTATTTCGATTGAGCGATCGATGTGAGCGACTATTCTTTTTCATTTTATCCATCCTAGTGATTTACACATTTCTGTTCACTCTTCTTCTTCTCTATAGTTATCTACTCTTAGAAGTACTCGATAGATTAGCACTTTTGATATTCTTTCTCTGTTTGGGCTTGGGCGCATCTACGTGTGTAATTGTGTTCACGCCCCTCTTTGCCGAATTTATTTGCGACTTCATGTATCCAGTGCCTGAAGATTTCACGTACGCCATCTTTTTCAGCAGCGTCTTCGTTATTCCCACTATCTTCAGTATTGGCTTTTTTCGAGCCGATGGAAGAGACGACACAGAATTCGCCAAATGGGCCATTTCTATTGTGACTGGATGCGCTATTTTGGGCACATCTGTTTTCGCTTTCTTGAAGAACACTAAAAACACCAGGTATGGCTGGGAGATAGGAGCTCAGAAGCGGGCAGAGCTGACGAATGACGCCAGTAACTTGTAACATTCGTCTACTGCAGTCACACATGAGGCTTAAGAAAAATAGGCCCTATAACCACTGGCTCAAGGGTCAGGGACACTATCTCTTGTGTTTTTCTACCTCAAGAACGGTCGGAGCCAGTTCGGTTCGCTTGTGACATGAGACTACGACCCGTTACAGCTTAAAGGCTACTACTAAAATATCCCCCCACTCTAGAATTAGAAACGTCCCCATACTTAGGTCTCTAGATACCCAAAATACATGAACGCCGTTAAAAACCGGGTTGGAACAATCCGTTAAGTTACTTTTTATTAGACAGTGGAACTTTGATCCATTTCAGATGGATCAACCTAAAACTCGCCTTACCTCAACATAACAATTATAAAACACACTCTAGGAATTTAAATTAAGTACTCACATTGTAGCACGCTCAAGAACCAGGAAGTAAATAAGTCGGTAAACAACTCAAGAATTAATAAAGTAACTAATATGAGTTTAATGTCAGTCAGTTTTACCAACAAGAACAAGTTTTTACTCTAGACTGCAAGTTCTCGTGAACCATTGGGACACTCTAGCTGTCCACCTTTCCACCGAAGGTTCACTCTGGTCCAGTCAATAATAGTATTCCAATCGTAATAATCCAACTCGAGGGAATGCTCTCGTCTCTGTCACAGATGGGACAGCTCTACTCTAGGTTATTATTGCTTTCGAAATTGCGAATAGCAATTTCCCACCAATTTTTCTAGCAACTTTCCCGCGATTGTTACTCAATTGTTCTGAAATTGTTCTAACTTCTTTTTCTGATTTTCAGTTCTCGCGAGAAAATCGTGCATGACAGGTTCCATTCGAAATTTTGAAAAATTAAATTTCACTCCGAAATCAAGTGTTTTTTGCTCCTCTCAAGGTCAAACTTCCAAATATGACCGACTGGCACATACTCCCCGGACTCGAGATCGATGTCCTCATCGCGCGCTGTCTTCTGCCAGTGAGTCCCAGAAAAACCGAGTGTTGCTCAAGATACAGTGCCAGTGGTCATTTACAGAAGTTTGCAGCAGATTTAAGCTTATCTACACCCCAAAATTCACAGCCATTTAAAATTTTCACACTATTGCTAAACAGCAACCAAAATCTGCATACACCTGCACCCTTGAATTTTCGCTTTTCAAGCCAATCATTTTAAAATCTCTTTTGTCCTATTCAATCAGGAAATTGTCATGCAGCATTTCGATTTATATAATAAATATAGTATATTAGTAACAATATTTGCTTTGTTAAAATTTCTTTTTCGTGAATCCAAGTTTCACTCGGATCCACGCTCAAGCCCCCCTTCCCTCTCAAGACTCAAGATCCATCCGATTTGCCCATTCATCTCGTACTCTTCGCATTGGAGGTACTGCATCCTGAAGTGCTAGATGCGGCAAACTGTCTCAACAGTTCCTCTTCATCATCGGAACTAATCACAATCTCCTCCCAAGCCTTCAGCTGTTCATAGGATCGCATCCATTCTCTCTGCTCCTGCAATCTCTTTGCTTGGTTGGGTAGTGCCTTCACCCTAGCTTCTCGGTTCAAGCAAAAGGAGTTGTGCAGGCTCAAGCTCACGTTCTTCGCCAGGTCTTCCTCTAGTATCGACTCCCTCGCTTTGGTATTGTCTCTAGACATCTTACCCACTCTTTTCCATCCTGTCGTGATCGCATTACGATGGGTTAGCAGGGGTCTCTTGAAAGCTTCCGGCCCAATCTCGGCCTGGAACTGTCGATACTCCTTTTGATGTTTTCTCATGTGATCTTTCGTTGTCATGTACAACCAAGACGTCAATGTCGCCCGAAACCATGGAAAGTACCTCAAGCGGCTCCATACGTGCCTGACTTCCGTCGGTATGGCGAATACTTTGCACGCAGTCTCAAACAACTCGAGTCTCCTGCTGTAGTCTATCGCGTATATTGACTCAGCCGTTGGCGTCGTCGCCTCCCGATACTCCGTTATATTCTCTTCTATCCATCTCAGAGCTAACATCGTACTCACTACTAAGAGCGTCACCTTCTGCCGGTGATCCGGTAGTCCGATCGACCGAATCTCTTCCACATCCCACACCAGGCAAAGGTTCTTGTGATCTGGATACCACACCGTTTGTGCCAAACAGTGGCATGGGCATTCCCCATGAGAGATCTCAATGCTCCTGAGATTACGCTCCCCTGAGGCTTCCAAGAGAGGCTCAAGCTCCATCATTTTCTCGTGCATCGTGTCGTTGTCTTCCAGGTTCGGAGTACTTCCCACAGGTTTCCCGATCACGTTTTGTCTCTCGTGATCGCTTGTGTTTTCTCTTTCCAACTTCAGAAGATCTTCTCCCCAGATTTCGCTTAAGTCATCTCTCAATTCTTTTGGTACTGTCCCTTTGATTTTTCTCAACAACTTGTGCGAGTGATGCGACATCCGAGCCAACCTCACGCACTTGGGCACTGAGAAGGCCTTGTCCACCAGTATTCTCTGGCTGGACACTTCCACCATCGCCATGTGTAGCGGGTAGTGACTTCCGCACAAGTTGGCCATCATTGACCCTATCAGCGATTTCGCGTTCAATGGCAAGCCATACGCTTCGCTCAGGGGAAATCCCATTTCCGCCTCAAGACCAACTTTCCAGCTCCGGATGTGTTTTTGAGTCACCTGCAACACCCCGGGCCATGATTCTACGCTCAACGCCGTCACTAAATGATGTTCAGATTCCAGTCTCTCCAGTGCCTGCAGACCACACATTCTCGAGAAGAATCCGAGAGCTGTCGCTATATTCACCGTGGTTCTCGCGTAACATTCCGCTGTTATTTGCACTTCACTTTTCTCCCTTTCTGTGATGTCTTCGAACCAAGTGACCAGGTCTTCTTTTTGAAACGACAGTATTCTGACGCATGACCGTCCATCGCAGATGTGCTCTCCGTTCCCACACGTCGAATCCAGACAGCTACCCGATTCCAATTTCTTTGTTGACCCGGGGTCGCTCGTCCTTTCGCTTGGCTCTTGCATCTGGGGCGTGATTAGCTTATGTAGCACACTCAACTTCGCCAGATCTTCATCTTCCGTTGGTGCTAACCTCACTCGCTCGGTGGTTTCCTCGATTAGACTCGCATGGGGATGTGGACACCAGGGGGGTCTTAGTAGCTTCCATATCACTCCCAAGTTCGTGGTTAACAAGCCATTTCCACCGCCCATGTTCACTTCAACTCTCTTGTTTGAGCGCGGTATGCTTATCACCTCTGGTGTTTTCTCAAGAATCAGGCCCAGGCTCGGCCCCTCTTTCTCCACCGCGTCTATCTCCATTATTTTTTCTGTCCAAAACTTCAGTAGCTCCGCTACCTCATGGTTTCTGTGGGCTCCTCCAGCTTCCGAGTCTAAGAAGGGATTGTAGGCCATTCCCATCACTCCAGACACATGTTGGTATTCCCCCTTCTCACTGAGTCTCGAGTACTGTTCTGACGAGGCCAGGTTACGGTGAACATCATGTTCTTCCTCGAACTTCTTATTAGAGAACCTCCGTACCTCGTCCAGCTTTCGATGGTTCTCTAAGGATAGTCTGGAACCATCTTCTTTCTCTATTCCTGTACTCTGATATACGTTCAAGATGATCGTTGAGACTCTTCTCTCCATGGTTTTACTTCCACTTGCTCTCTGGTGGCATGCCAGGATGGTGCTATCAGACATCATTGACATTGTCCATCTCAAGAAACATGTGGCATCTTTTCTTCTAGCCAGGCTCAAGCCTGAATTGTCCCTGGCCACGTGTTGCATCAGTGCCTGATACACCTCTAGCTTCTTGCTTCCCAACTTCAGCCTGTCATACGAGGTCAATGTCTCCAACTCTATTCCCACCAGACTCCAGGTGAACATTAATTGTCCCGCAGTTCTAACGAAGGGATTCGCCATTAGTGGCGGTGCTGATGAGGATGTCCTCATCGCCTCTTCAAAATGATCCTTCAACAAACTCTGCCAGGACCTCTTCAGATGACTTGCCATCTCTATCTTATTAACCTCGGCTTTTTGCTGGGTGGCCCAATTGCGTCGCCTGCGAGCTATTCCACTGTCCAACTTCTTCAAGCAGTCCTCCATTTCCTTCAATGTTTCGAGGGCCACCCACCACGTCCGGGAAGTGTTCCTCGTCTTGTTCCTCTCCAATGGATCACTCGTCACTTGTTTGCCCATGTCCTGATGTGCCTTCGAGATCCATTCTTTGCCGATCTCCACTTGCCCTACCTGTCCGTTCGTTGAACCTCTCTTCACGTTTACCTTCTGAGGCTTGAATTCTTCTTCTGACGTCGAACTGGTGGAAACCTCTATTTCCTTTTCTACTTCAAGTGGTTTCCTGAGCTCCGAGCTGTTCTTGTATGCCGCCGTCTTGCATCGGGCCAAAACGATGGGCGCCGTCTCTCTCAAGTTTCCTTCCGAAACAGCATCCACTGAAGGACTACCCCATCCTTCCACTTCTCTCTTCCTCTTGCGAGTCTTCACATCTCTGCTCGAGGGTGTTGTGGCTATCATCATTGATTCGACCTCTCCATCCACTCCTTCCAACTCTTGCCTCCCCCCTGCTCGAGCCTTAAGGATATTAGTACTTTTAATCATATTACTAGTCCCAATCTTATCCCTTTTTATATCATCAACCATTTTATCCACAGTTTTTTGTTTCAGAGTAGAGCTGTCCTCACATTTCTCTTTTCTAGTCTTCGATCGTGCGTTCCTCAGCTCCACTAGCTTGTTCAGCAGCTCTTTTCTTGCTTTCTCATCCAGGCCCGTTCCTATCAGGAGCGGTTCCCCGAATCTCACTACTGCGTCCCACAGTTCCTTCTTGAACTTGTCCAGCGTCGTCTCGCTGCCCACTTCTCGATTGAATTCCCCCAGGAATTCCTGCCAAGCGTCATCCTCGAGAGATCCCAAGAATATGTCCCTGTTCCCTTCGAACGTGTTCTTCTCCCTTTCCTCCAAGCTCAAGAGTAACATCCCCATATTGAAGGTATCACCTGCCAATGGCAACTCTAGGTTCTTCCGCGGGGACGGGTTCAGAGGTGGTGTGGCAGTATCTGCCCAATTCTCTTCGCTCAAGTCTTTCAACAGCTCTTGAGTGGTGAGTTCCTCCCCTGATGGCCCTGGTTCAGGTGTATTCCCCACCTCCATGTCTTCTCCAGCTTCACTGAGAGTTTCATCCATACTCTCTTCCTCTGATTCATTTCTTCTTCTCTCGAGAATTCTTTTGAATCGATCCTCAACGGGTCCACTCCTCTTGTCTCCAGGCGTGTCTACAGACAGTGGTGACGGTGTCGTAGGATCCAGCTTTTTATATTCCGTCAGGGCTACATGCAGTTGACCTGCTGCATCTAGTTCTGTTCCCTCCTGTGTCACTTCTACTTGTTCTAAGCCATAGGGTGCCTTGTATTTTCTCGTGGCAAATTTCATTTCGTCCACCAATGCGACGTGTCCCTCCATCACGATCATCCTGCCATCATCCCATATGGGTAGCATATTCTCAAGTCCTTCCTTCTCAAGACTTTCCGCACCTCATATCCAGGGGGCTGCGAACCTCTACTCTTTTTCGCTTGCGTCGTCCACGAATTTACCTTCCTCTCGCTGGTGTGGAAGTAGACTGCCGCCGTGTAGCCGATGAACAGGGGATCCCAGCCATCCGTGAAATGCCTCTGCGTTTCCTCCGTCATCATCTTCGCCATTATGGAGGGAACCACCAAGGGACTATTCATTCCCAAGGTCATCCTCCTGACTGTCGGGAACTCAGGCATGGTGGCTGGTAGGATTTCTTTCTCCATTATGGCCTCCAGCTCCCTCTTGACTAGTGCAAAGCACTCCTTCCAGGCGGGGATTCTCAAGACTTCTCGTCCGTTGGCCGTCAATGGGTTTAGGTTCCAAAACTTTGGATACATTTCAATGGGGCCCTCTCGCTTGCCTGCCATTCTACATTGCATTTGTCCCCTGAAGTTGCACACCATCATCTCGGCATCTTTCACTTTTCCGAAGAGTACCGTGTTGCTCATACGCGCCCTGAGCACCTCCTGCTGACACCAATTCAGCGCTGTACCATCCAGTACGCTGATGAGACTCAAGTGCGTCACCGAGTGACGATACGTTATCACCAGGGGATCTGGAAACGCGTACGTCACTGCTGGACCATAGATGCAGGTCACCACCTCCTCTAGACCCCGGATTATCCCCATTGGGTCCGACCTCATTGCCAGGCACAGGTCCGGCAACAGAGGCATCCCTCTGTTCGCCTTCTCCCATTCTTCTCTCGAGGTTGGGTTCTCATCTTCACCCGTCATGTATCGATTCTGCATCATGAGGTATTGCACCAGCAGTGTCTTCAACCCTGCGGCACACTTGTAGGAGCTGGTTTCAATGCTCGTGTGGACTCTCCCCATAGACAGAGGTTCTCCATATTCCATTAACCGATGAAACGATACCAATTCCCCATGGGTCAAGAGTACTAGTGCCAGATACCCATCAACTCGAAGTGTCTCCACTCCTCGACTAAACATGTATGCTGGGCCCATGTTGAACAAGTATCTGGGGTAAACCAAATACAGGGCCAAGAGCAGGCTGATGGACATGCCCAGTATCTCCTGTACGAAGGCTCCGAAGATAGTCGCCGTGGTGCCGAACACTCCTGCCAAGAATTCTCTCTCCCAGCAAGGACTGAAGAACTTGAGAATCTCGTAATCTCTCCTAGTCTTCAATTCGCCGTTGGCGTGCTCTCTCCAAAATCCTCCAATCGTCACTTCATTGGCGGCCGAGACAAATCTAACCACCGTCATGTCTCTCGTTTCAGCTAGCTCCAGTTGCTTCTCTAGAAAACTCCAGATTTGTTTCACGAGGAGTGGTGCTTCCTCCCTCGTCTTATTCGTGACGTTCTCCAGCCTTGGTGTCAGGAATGGCCACCAGCCATTCTCTTGAGTCAAGCGATATTTCATCGATTCTAACTGTTTCTCCGTCTCGGCCACATTTCTTCTCTCGTTGCTGGGACCTCTAGTCCTGCTGGTGGAATTTGCGACTTTCACATCCATACTCCGGAACCACAGGCTGGCCGTCAACTGGTTTATCGCCGGGTGGTCGTCCCCGATGACTGGGCTGAACTTGAGTTGTCTAGCAAAGTTCGATATCTCTAGCAAGAGTACCTCATCCAATACAATCAGGACGTCGGCCAGTCCGTAAAAGCCCCTCAGTGCATGAGATGTGTCAGCCCATGCCGCCGGCAATTCTGATTTGTAAAGCCTCAAGTTCAATGGCTCCAACTCTCGATTGGGGGCTGCCATCAGAATCCGCCATTCACTCCCTTCTGCTATCAGGATCAGGACCGCGTACACGAATTGTAGGGCGGGTGGCATATTTGCGTATCCTGGGGATGTGGTAAACACCACCTTCGTCTTGGACCCAAATCTCGAGGCTACGTTCTCTTGTACCTCATTCATCGCCGCAAATAACGCCTGAATAGCCTCCCATATCTTCTTTGATGTCGGAATCTCCTTGCCCTTCAGTTGCTCAAGAAGTCCCATCGCGTGCAGGTGATCATTCATTCCTGCAAACATTAGCAGCTCAGGTTCACAAGGCATCTCCGACTTTATTTCCACCACTAGAGTCAACATCTGGTTCAATTCGGCTCCTGGCAAGGAGTATACCAGAGTCTCCGGCCAGAACAACTTGGGAGACGTTCCTTCGAAGTCCGATCCCGCCACAATGACTACTCTTGCCGCAGCTGGATCTGTTCTATCGTAAACTGCCAGAGTTTTGGCCAGTTGGGTGCCACCACAGGGCTTCCCGTACCTGGGATCTTCCGCCAATTTCGAGCCTTCGTAAGCGGCGTCTGGCAATCCCGTTCCTCCCGGATTGAGTAGCTTGTCTACCACGTTCAACTGTGCCGGGGTTGCCAACCTGATTCTGGCGATGCTGGTTCGGTGCTTGGGAGGTTCTGCTATAAGTCCCGGACTCCCCAGCAGCTTGAGAGGTCTGTAATTAATGGGTCCCATGATCGTTTTTGTGGGAATTCCCGTCAGGTCTGTGGTCTCCATCAACTTCGCCCTCGAGAAGTGCGCCTCATGAGCCTTCAACCAGTCTATGCAATGATGTCTATTCAAATCCTCGTGCGACACTCGTTCGATCCCCAGGGTTTCCGCCAACTCTCGTCTGCATTCCAAACTCTCTAGATCCAGTTCCTTCACCTTCTCAGGATATCTCAAGCGGGCAGTCTCCATAGACTTCTTTTCTCTCCTGCCATCTGCCACCACCACAGAGGACATCGCCGAGCCCGGAGGTGTTGATGACTCTACCTCCTCCGACTCCATTGGCGTGGCACTCTGCAATCGGGTCTGATTGCTCCTTGAACTGTCTCTAGTATCAACTCTCGCTCCCAAGCGACCAGCCAAGGCCCTCGAGGCAAGGAATGGTGGGTTGGGAGGTGGTCCTAAAGTGAATTGGGCTGTCTCCAGCAGGTCCGCCTCTAGCGTGTTAATGTGTTCCTGGAAGACGTCGTTCAGCCACTCCGCTCCCCTTGGCCTATCGAAATGGATTCCATCTTTTGAGGTGTCTTTAGGGAATCCCTTTTTCTCCATGCGTTCTGCTATGTCCAACAGCCTGAGAGGAAGCACACTCTTCCGGTGTATGTCTCGGATCATCTTGTTCAGGCTCCGCACCTTCTGGTTCATCTCTAGGGCGTGCTGATCAAACATCATGTTGTAGGGGACCGTGCATACCGTCAGCAGGATGGGGTCCATCTGGATCCTCAGTTCCTCAAGAAGGCAGCTCATCTTGTCGCACAGCCTCGCTACTTTCCTCGCTTCTCCCCTTGACACGTCGTTGGTCCCAACCATCAGGGTCACTGTGTAAACTTTGGTCATCCCTAGCATGTCCAGGGTTGCCAACATCTGTGGCGTGGCAGCTCCAGCGAAACTCAAGACTCCTGTTTGCCAATGGGACCGTATCTGGGTCAACACCCGCACCAGGCTATCCCCTATAATTAGGTGAACCGCACCCTCTGGCACACGAGGTGGCGCTAGATACTCCACCCAGGCTGCGTCATGGAAGCAGTCCCTCCTGGTTCCCTGTTCCGCACTCCAGTCCAGCCGATTGTGCCTGTGGTAGTTCCCTTCTGTATTCTTCTTATAGCTTGCGATCACGACATTCCTGACCGGCTGTTCCCTCCAAGTTGGGGGAAGCTCTGGCCTTGTCGATCTTTCACGACTCTGCTGCTGCAATTTCTCGCCTAGCTCCTTCAGGCGCGATGAGGCGCCACTCACCTGACTGCCACTCGAGGTCGAGGTTGGGGTATATCCTGGTAACACCACATCCATCAGAGGACGTACAGGTTGTGTCTCTAGGTTGCGCAAGGAAGGCGTCACGTCATTCGGTATCCAGACCTCTAACCCTTCGCTCATGTGTTCTCTGGCCTCGCGGTCAAGGTTGAACCGTCCTCTAGCCCTGGGAGCTTCATCCACCTCCATGCGCGACTCTGGCCTCGAGCTGGTCACCACTCGTTCGTTTGACCTGGCTCCCTTCTGTGCGTCAAGCTCGCGTTGTCGCTGTTCTATCCTTTCCAACTCCGACTTCAGTTGATCACGATTCGCGACGTTCTCCCGCACCCTCAGCTCCTGCTGATGTTCAGCCCTTAGCATCTCAAGTAATTTCAACGTCTGATCTCGCTCGTCGACTGCCTGGTCTCTCTCCAGCTGAAGCTTCTCCCTGTCCAGCTTCGCCTGATCCCGATCGAGGTTCGCTTTATTCCTTTCCTTCAGCGCCTTCTCGAGCTCTTTCTTTAGAACCCCCAGATCCGGATATGCCTCTGTCGTCTGTTGCGCTCGCGACATCGACGGCACCTTACTCGAGCTCTGGCCTGTGGATCTTGCTGTTGGTCTCGTCGGTAGCGGAAACTCTCCTGCGCCGTGTTCGGTGTTGTTACTCAGGCCAGGATTTCTTGCCAAGTCAAAGCCCCTTACTCCTCCATCCGCATTCCAAGATAACCATCTGGTCTGTTCTCGATTTGATATGCCCTCGGTGGTGTAGCCGACCATCAAGACAGCCTCCGTCGCAGACTCCCTGCACTCACCCTGGTCCTCCAACTGGAGGATCGCATTCAGCATCACCGCCATTCTCTCGTCTATCTGGGTGTAGTCCAGGTCCCTCAAGCGTCTGTACAGCTCGTCAAGAGTGGGCTTCTTCAGAGCCGCGGGCACGGAGTTCCAGAATCGGTCTGCCATTTTTGCAACTTCGGGATGTATATAGGTAGATGTTAACCAGCTCAAGAATTACCTTACCAACTCAAGAATTACCTTACCAACTCAAGTATTACCCAATTCAAGAATTCTCTAGAAATGCTCTCTTGCAAGTACTTGCTGTAGCTTCGGATTATCGCGTGTTCAATCAAGATTCTCTCTTTCTGTTTCTCGCTTGAGTGTAGTTGGATTTTCAACTTTGTTTTTCAAACTCGATCTGAAAACAGAAAGCTCATTAAAACTTAGCATGTCACGTTCCTAACCTAGAGACCCCCCTTCTACCCATATGGTTAAAATCTTATCATTCTCATATCACTTAAAGCAATTCGATTGGATTTTCCCTTAAGAACATGCAGATTCATTTTATGTTTTAGCACCATCAATTCTTTCTTTTAAAATTCAATTGTCATGCCAATCACATCTTAAGATCCCTTTACCTGCGCCGCACCCCAGTACCTAACTCAAGACTCCTCCCTCACACCCGACCTGATACCTCCATGTACCCGACTCAGGCAATGCTCAAGTAGTACTTCTTGTGAAGATGCACCATTATCTCTGTTTCTGCAAAGACCACATGTAGGATAGCGTACAATTCCCTCGAGCTCAGTTTGCCCCTGTTTGGGTCGTACACCGGCATCGAGACCTCCACTATTCCTCTTTCAATCATGAAGTCACGTAGTCTTGTCAGTGCCAATATCACGTGTTCGGGATCAATTGTGTTTCTGTCGTTGACTCTCGTTACTAGGAAGCAGAGGTATTTGCCCGGGACTTGTGCCACTGACGGTGGAAGCGCTGCTATGCCTCCCAGTCCTGGCCTCTGTCTGAACAGAAACTCTACGTTCTGGTACTCTCTTTTGAAGTCAGCCTCCAATCTTGATTTGAAACTCATGTCCGCCGTGATGCAGATCGCGCTGGTCCTGTTTGACAGGATGAAGTCGCTATCCGTTATCATGATGTTCTCTGAGTATTCATTGGGTATTTCGAATTTCGTTTTGAAATTCCTTCCTATGGTAGGCTCTGGTTCTTCTTCCTCCAGTTCCAATCCGCTTGTTTCCCTCACTTCCTTGAGCTTCTTTATCATCAAATTTTTGGTGTGGGTAAGTCCTACCCCCACTCCCCGGACAAAAATATTTATCGACGTCCCCGTCGATGTAGTCGGGTCTGAATTGTCCTTGGGGATGTCCAGTGGCCTGTCTGTTGCTGTCCATCCGAAAAGAGGGTCCTCTGTCTTCATGTAATTTGCTGCTGATACATCGATTTGCTGAATGCTTTGTCCTTCGCGGCTCTCGTCTTTGACATCACGCATCCACTCTAGAATCCTCAAGTTCGTGTTCTCCCTCCTTTCTATTTCACTCTGCTCGAGATCCGTCTCCAATTCTGGCGTCGAGTAATCATCCTGCGGATAATGTCCACCATCGTCAATGACCTGCCATTCCTCTTCGGCTTCCAGTTCGCCTGCGCTTAGTAGTTCATCGCCCAACTTGTCTGGCTGTATCTTATCGGTCAAGAAGTCATCCCCGTACCTATTGTACCTCATACCTGTTCGTTTACGATTGCCAGTCCTGGTTTCCGGTGGTGTTGGTCGATCCGGCTCCATCCACTTCGGTACCTCGTTTTGCTCTGGGTCGTTCCAGTCTTCTTCTACAAATGAACCTGCATCCGACTCCACTTCTATCTTTTCGTTGTCGTCCAAACTCAAGTTCTCATTACCATCATTTTTCTCTCTAGTGCCTTTCTCATTCACCTCGCACGCTGGTTCCACCACCAGGTACTCAAGACCTTCCATGTCTTTTGGTAGGCACCAGTCCTCCGGGGACGGGACATGAGGCTTCAGATTTTCGTAATGTGCTGCTCGCCCTGTACTCAAGCGATAGAACCGTCCTTGTTGATGTACTTCCGTAATCATGAACGGTCCTCTCCATTTCTTGAGTAGTTTCTTTGTTCCCTTGGGCGGTATGACATTTTGGAAGACCCACACGTATTGGCCCACTTCGTATGGCTTTGCTCTTAGTATCTTTTCGTCATATTTCTTGCGTTGCCTCATTTGCGCTTGCGCCGTGTTTCTCCGACATAGCTCGTTTAGCTCTTGTTGTCTTTTGATCGCTTCCTTCACGTATGCTTGAGGTGACGTCCTCTTCCCCTCGTACTCCGGGTAGAAGAATGTTATAGGCATTGCCCTTTCCCTGCCTGTCAACATCATGAAAGGACTGATACCCGTCGTTGAGTGCTGAGTACTATTATAGGCTCCTACTACCTGTGGCAGGTATTTGTCCCAGTCCGTCATGTATCTCGAGCAGTACACCCTGAGCATGTTGACCAGTGTCCTGTTCTGTCTCTCTACCAACCCATTGGTCTGTGGATGATAGGTCGTCGAGTGCGCTTGAGCAATGTGTGATCTCTTCATCAATTCTTTTGTCAAGTCCCCCACAAAAGCCTTGCCGTTGTCCGACTGGAAAGTCATTGGACAACCATACCGCGATATCCAATGCGTTATCAGGTGATCACATGTCTCCTCTGCCGAGGCTGTCTGGCACGGAACCGCTTCCGCCAACTTGGTGAAGTGATCTATTATAACTAGTATTTGGTTATAACCCGACTCCGTCATGCAGATTTTCTGATGGTCTATCTGCACCACTTCATTGAATTCCGAACTCTCGACAGACTTGAGGGGAAACTTCATCTTCCTTGGGTCTTTTACTTGAAGGCATGCTAGGCAGGCATTCACCCATCTCTCGCAAGCTTTTCTCATTCCCGGCCAATCAAACCTGTGAAGTATCCTTTGTTGTACTTTATCTATCCCCTGGTGGCCCATCTGGTCGTGTGATCTGAAAAGCACCTCCGTTTGGTACAATTGTGGTAGTATGATGAGGTTGTGTTTGTGTAATATTTTTTCCTCATCTCTTCTCTTGCACGCTACCACCCCTTCAGCTGTGTGATAAAGTAAATCTCTCTTTTCTTTGTAGAACTGGCTCAAGATCTTGTAGCTATCTTCCTCAAGTTCCCCCTTCTCCTTGACTCCCGAATGGATCCATTTGGAGAGGTTACTTGTCAATTTGTCATTCTTCTGGGCCCTTATTAGGTCAGACAGCCTGTATCTCGCCTTAACGTGCTCCTTTAGCGCCATGATCTGTCCATTCATTTCACCAGGGTTGTGGATGTCATCGCTCAGCTTCACACATATCATCCTTTTCACGATTTTCATGTCGTCTTCTGGTACCAGATTCGTTCTGACGTTTGAGTTGCACGATAGTTCCCTTAGTGGTTTTCTTGAAACTGCTATTTTCTCGAGCTCTTCACCACCTCGTACCTCTTGTATTTCCAGATTGTACGTCCCTGAAGATGGATCCGTCTGTAATTCCCTGTCGTGCTGTCTTATCTTCTCTTCCGCCAGTATCATGCATAGACTGTCTTGGTCTTCGCTGCTCTCATCCGAGTCTTCATCCCATTCTTCACGCTCCCCGGACAATTTCCCTTCTCCGGTTTCGTCTTTTTCCATGAATCTGGACCACTCCCCGGACTCTTGATCTAGTCCCAGGTGTTCAACTTCTTCTCTGAATGTTACTTTCTTATCCTTGACTTTTGTCTGTTCCAGAATTTTTTCGGGGATTTTTTCAACTAGTGATCGCACAACTTCCCTGCTATCAGTGATGCTTCCTTTTGAGACGTCAGTATTGTTCACTGTTTCTTCTCTCCGAAGTATGGTTAGTTCCGGTGCCTCCTGACCTTTCCCTTGGATCACGGGCTTGTCATCTGATAGTTTCTCAAGCAACCTCATTAAGTCTTCATCTATTCGGACCGTTCCCTCCTCTACCTGGATGAGATCATAACCTTTTGCCTTAAGTGTTTCCCTCACGATCTTGGACTTGAGCATTATTCCTATCGGAATTCCTCTGCTTTTCTTCAAGATGGTCTTTTCAAGAGGCTCTATCGGCAATTCGGGATGATCTTCAATCGGTTTGCCTGATTTGTCCAGCCATCTCGTGAGTGGAAGACTGTCGTACGTTTCTTTGTTCATGAAGGAGAAGCCGTCTTTGATCTCAGGTCTGTCCGTCTCTCTTTGTTCTTGCCTCTCGTAGAACTCCGTCTTCTTACTCAAGCTGTCAGCATTTTGATGTTTATCTCGTGTTCTGTGCTCAATTATCATGTTGTATCCATCCAAGCGAACTATCCACCTCCCAATATAGCTCTGGTCCATTGAGTACGTTTTCAGCCAGCTTAGTGCTCGGTTGTCGACTCGCAGCTTGAAGGGCTCACTGCCTAAGTATGCTCTGTATTTTTCGACAAAGGTGACCACCGCAAACATCTCTGCTTTCGGTGCTCCGTACTTCATTTCTGTGTCACTTAGGACCTTGCTCCCGTATGCTATTGGTCTCAAGACTGTCTTCCCATTCCATTCTTGTTCTTGATGGAGAATCCCAGAAATAGCGACTACTGACGCATCCGTGTCTAGCACGTACATCCCCTTCTCAGTCGGCATACCCAGTACTGGTGCCTCACACAGCTCTTTCTTTATTCTCTGGAATGACTCTTCTGCCGCGTTGTTCCACGTGAACTTCTTGCCCTTGTGTCTCATTAATTGTTGCATCGGGTATACCTTGTCCGCATAGCCCTTGATGAATTCTCTATAATAGTTGGCGAAACCCAGGAAGCTCATCAGCTGGTGCTCCGTCTTCGGTGATTTCCAGGTTAGGACTGCTTCCACGGCGTCTGGGTCAGGTCTGATACCGTGTTTATCTACCATCCTGCCCAAGTATTTAATCGAGTCCTTGAGTATCTCGCACTTTGATGGTTTACACTTCAGCCCCGATCTTTTCATGCACGCGAACACCTCGTCAAGCCTCTCGATGTGGTCTTCTAGTGTTGGCGTTGCTATTACCACGTCGTCCACATAGCACATTACCAGGTTGCCGTACTTCTTCGTCACGCCTGTCAACGCGTGTGCCATCAGCCGCTGAAACGTGGCTGTTGCATTGCAGAGTCCAAACGGCATCCGTTTCCATTGAAACAGACCCAACTCGCAGGCGAACCCTGTCTTGTCCCTGTCTTGCTTCCTTAATGGTACCTGCCAAAAGGCCGAGCCTAAATCAAGAGTCGTAAAAAATTTCGCATCACCTAACTTCGAGAGGCTCTCATCAATTCTAGGTATGGGATAGGCATCCTTCACCGTGACGGAGTTCAGGTATCGAAAGTCACAACAAAACCTTAACTGGTCGCCTTTCTTTTTGGCCATCACTACTCCACACGCCCACGGTGACTTGGATGGTTCTATCATGTCATACTCTAGTAACGTTTCGATTTCTTTTCTACACGCGTCCGATTTGTGTGGGGTCATGCGCCTCGCCCCCTCCCTGTGTGGCACCGCGTTTTCCTCAAGTTCTATTTCATGTTCAACAAAATTACAACACCCGATATTCGCCTTATGCCTTGAAAAAACCTCCTCGTTCCGCTCTAGTACGTCCTTGATAGCTTCGAGCTGTTCATCTTTCAGTTTGCCCCTTAAATGTTCAATCTCCGGCAGAACCGGTTTATCAGTTTGCATTTCATCTAGCGTGGGTCGCTCTGGAAAGTTCGAACAGCTCGAAAGCCCATCGTCCGTTTCTGACTTAAGTGATTTGATAAGACTTGAAGAATCTTTTATTCTCTGCAATCGTCTCAAGATACAAATTTTGTCCCTGTGATTAGGACAATCAACAACTTCATTTTGTTTTGAGTTTTCAATTGTTTCGTATCGAGTTTTAACTGGTAAAGCATATCCCAGCTTCCTCCCTCTCTGTATCGTGATCGGTATATCAAGGGTATTCAACAAGACACTGACGCAGAGGCCGCTCTTCGTTATCGAAAATGATCTTCCTAAAACAGCAGCGGTTTGACTATTGGGATTCGGAACTATACACACTTGCTTGTTGTCACTTAGTTCATTATAATTTTTCATCCTCAAGCTTACGATTGCCGCTTCATTAGCTTTTAACCTCACTCTCCTACTCAAGAATACCGGTGCTTTGTTCTCATTTGCCATTATTAAATTTACCGGTTTGATTGCGTACCTCCTATCCGGGTTCCGTATCCTGAACATTGCATTATTTAGATCTATCGTTACGTCGAAATTCCTGATGAAGTCTCTGCCCAAAATGAATTGGTCAGATTCATCTAGGTTTTCTACCACGATGAAGCTCATCCACAGGTTACGTTCCCCCAAATTGAGGGCTATTATCGGCGTCCTGCCCAACACCCGAAGGGCCCCTTTGTTTGCAGCTGACAGCCGTATTCTCGAGTCTATCAAGTCACCTTTGTCAAAGCCCATCTTTTCCCATGTTTCGATTGGTATGACGCTCAAGACTGCTCCCGTGTCAAGTAACCCACGTAACTGAGTCTTTTTGCCATTTATGTCTAGCACGTGCCCTGTCACGTCTGCTTCCGTCCCGATGTGCATTGCATCTTCTTCGAGCATAGCACAGTGTCCAATCGATCTTACTTTCAATTCTTCTTTCCCTATGTAGATTTGTCCAATTAGGTCTTCGTCGCATGTTATCATCGTCTTGGTATAGATGTTGATTCCATCTATATTTAGCATGACCTCGTGTGGACCATAAGCTTCAGTGTACCTACTATCAACACGTACTGACTTGCTGCCCCCTCTCGTGAGTAGTGCCCTGAGCGCTCTAGAAGTCGTTTGTGGACTTATTCCACTCAAGTAGTCTGCATACACGTCAATGTGCATTATCGTCTGGTCGCTCGGCTCGCTCAAGTTTCTGGTTACCTCGTGTCCGCCCACTGTTATTATCGACATTATTCTTGCTCCGATTTTCGATATTCCAAAAGGTTTACCTGTCACCATTTTCACTGTGTTACAATTCCCGGTCTTCATTGAGCCCGTTCTAGCCTCTGGTATTGAGTTCGATCCGGTTAATGCTTCGTTAAAATTCTGTCTTTCGATCTCCAACTTTAGTCGTTGCTCTATTTCTTTCGCAGCCAGATCTTGTTTCACTTTGGCAATTGCTTCCGTCGCCGCTTTCTCATAATTTATCTCTAGAGAGCTTCCGGCCGCGGACTCTAACGCACCGCTAACATGTGTAACAGCTTTCACTGTCTTCGTCGGCAATTCGGTGTTTGGTGCCCCCAAGTTCCTAGATTCAAACTAGTTTTGCCTGTTCCGCTGATTCTGCACCGCCGCTAATGCCAACTTATGTTTGGGGTGATTTTGGTCCTTGACCGCTTCCCAGAACAAGGGACAATCCATTCTGAAGTGCCCCTCCTGGTTACAGAAGAAGCATCTGGCGCCTATCTTGATGATTAAGCCATTATAGTACTCGTGTTCCTCCATCTGGCTCATATCCTCTTCATCCGGTGCATAACCTAGGCTCTTCATGCCTTGTTTGTACGTTGTGCAGTCAGCCACATGATGATCCGCTGACCCGCAGTTCGCGCATGATCTGCGCTTGTCCATATCATCTCTAGGTTTGTACCATGATGACCTCTGGGGTTGGCTTCCCCCTTGCGTGTTCCTGTTTTCAGAATATGAGTACTTCTTCGGTTTCATCAGCATGTATTCTCTTGATTTCTGTCTCATTTCCTCTGGGGTGGGTGCGCTGTCCTTCGACAATGTGTAGTATGTTGCTAACATTGTCCTTAAGTCATCACTTTTCACCCCATCGATGAACTTCGAGGCAATGCTAAAGTTCCGTCTATTTGTCGACTCCTCTGGGTCACTCCTCCTTCTCAAGCTCTCGAGGTCATCTAGGAACCGATCTATTGACTCGTCGTCCCTCTGCCTTCTCTTTTCAAATCGCATCATCGCTTGGTGACCCTTCATGCCTGACCCGAATCGATTCAGCAATATCTCGAAGATCTTGTCCGCGGTGTCGCGTTCTTCCTCCTTCTTTGCGACCACGCATTTTAATGCCGTTCCTTCCAAGTTGCTCAGTATGGCTGTACATGCTTGTCTTTCGTCACTCAAGTTATCTTGTTCTAGATGTAATCTCATCACTTCCACCCAAGTGTCAATGCATCCATCGGAGTCGTCTTTGAATTCTTTTGGCTTCTTGAATGTCTTTCTTGATTTTCCCTCTCTCCTGTCGCTCGAGTCAGTGTTCCTCTTCGCGAAGGCCTCTAGAGTCCTGTTCATCATCTCCCAAGTACTGGCCCATGTCATAGCATCCGGTCCTGTGTTGCTGTTAGCTGTTGAATCTCCCAGAGCAGTCGTTGTATTCGACGTTCCATTCTTCATTATTGTTTTCGCAGCTGTTGGTGCTATGCTTATCGCATCCCTGGTTAAGGGCAACGGTGTCGATTGCCGTTTGTTCCTTTGTGGTTCTACAAAGTCGACTCTGGTGCCTTGCGTACGATCCGCTGCCGGTCTTTCTTGTGGAGTAGAACCTCTCAAGATTGCATCCAACTTCGCCTGTATTGCACACGAACTCTCGGCTTGACTCTTGCTCATTGTGTCCATTCTCCTTTCCAGGCTCCCTAATTGGCTGTTGACATCATCATATCGGTTCTTCAACTGTTGCATGTCTGTTTTGATGTTCTTTTCTCGTTCTTCATTGGTGGCTTCTACCTTATCTGACATTTCCTTGAGTCTCTCATCTGTCGCCTTAGCTAGGTTAAAATAACTGTCTAGATACTCGTGCTTGTTGTATCTTATCTCCTTTTTTATCACCTCTCTGTCTTCTTCACTGTGCTTAAGTCTTTTGTCAATCTGATTTAATTTCGCCAACAAGTCACCCAGCTCAATGGTAGTCTCTTCATGGTCAGCTGTCGGTCTCTCTTCGGCCGTAGCCTCTGCTTTAGCTTGTTCCTCTCTTGGATTGGCTTCTGAGGTCTTCGTGCTCACTGTCCCAAATGTTCGTGCTCTTTCTGCTTTTGGTTCTTCAGTCACGTTTTCTTTTGTTTTTATTCCGAACATTATTCCCAATTTTTCCGTAAAAGATGTCCTCTTTACTTGAGAGTCTTCTTTCACCGTTTCTTCGGTGTTGCCTATTGCATCTTCCGCGTCATCTATCGGTGAGAACTCTATGGGTTTCTGGTTCGGTTCCTCTGCATTGGGCATTGGAGTTGACTCTGTCGCCATCTTCCTTGTTTCATCCACACTTTGATCGGGTGTCTCTAGATCAATCTCGATGGTGGGTTCTACTCGCTCCCCTTCCGTGCCCTCTTTCGCCCTGTTCTCCGCTGTACTCCTTGTGCTGACCATGTTAACTGAAAAGTTCGTCTTCGTTATCTTTGGGCCCGTTGATGTCGTTCCGCGCAGCGATGAATTATATTTCGTGTTTGATCCACTTGACCTTTTTTCGAGCACCGGTACCCTACTCCGCCTCATTATTTCTATTTACAACTGCTTCTATTTACAATTTTATTATATACACGATTCTATTCTAAGGGTAAAAAAAAATATTTTTTGTGGTAACAAACTCTGTACAACGTGTTAAAAACCTTATCCAATTCTCTTTCTTAAACCTCCGAAAAATTTTCCTTAATTTGGTCTCAACCCTACCTATTTCGATTTGTCTTATTCTGTCTTAAAACGCACTTGTTGTAATTTGACTTCAATTTCTATACCGTCCCAAGACTATTCGTCACTATCACAGTACTCTCCGCTAGTGTCCTAAGACCCTTGTACCAAGACTACTGTCCCAAGACTACTGTCCCAAGACTACTGTCCCAAGACTAGTGTCCCAAGGGTAGTGTCCCAAGACCAGTGTCCCAAGGCTAGTGTCCCAAGACTAGTGTCCCAAGGCTAGTGTCCCAAGACTACTGTCCCAAGACTAGTGTCCCAAGGCTAGTGTCCCAAGACTACTGTCCCAAGACTAGTGTCCCAAGGGTAGTGTCCCAAGACCAGTGTCCCAAGGCTGGTGTCCCAAGACTACTGTCCCAAGGCTAGTGTCCCAAGACTACTGTCCCAAGACCAGTGTCCCAAGACCAGTGTCCCAAGGCTCGTGTCCCAAGACTAGTGTCCCAAGACCACTGTCCCAAGACCCTGTCCCAAGACCACTGTCCCAAGACCCTGTCCCAAGACCACTGTCCCAAGACCCTGTCCCAAGACCCTGTCCCAAGACCACTGTCCCAAGACCCTGTCCCAAGACCCTGTCCCAAGACCCTTGTCCCAAGACCACTGTCCCAAGACCCCGTCCCAAGACCACTGTCCCAAGACCCTGTCCCAAGACCACTGTCCCAAGACCACTGTCCCAAGACCACTGTCCCAAGACCCTGTCCCAAGACCACTGTCCCAAGACCCTGTCCCAAGACCACTGTCCCAAGACCCTGTCCCAAGACCACTGTCCCAAGACTGCTCTGTCCCAAGACTTCTTCGGTACTGTCCCAAGACTCGTCACGGAGTGTCTTCCTCGTTGTAGGGTCTTCTTGAATCACCGTACCTTGTACCACCACTCAAGCTCTAGTAAAATTTTCCCAAAAACCTCTTCTTAAAAGCCAAATGCTGACCCCCCTCTTTTTTTTGGTTGTTTCTATTTCAATGTAGGTGCGCAGGTATCTTGTGATCACCTGTTCGTATAAAACCAAACACAAATCCTCACTAAAATGCAACAAAAATCTAAGTAAGAAAAAATATTAAAAACAGAAAAATGAGCCCACCTGAAATTCAAAGGTGACCAATGTCTACCTTTCGTCGAAAAAATGTCTGGTACCTAATTGCCACGCGTTTTCCTCCCCCCACTAGTGATCTTGTGGGGTATCACAAAAGCTGTTTATATCCGGTCCCCCCTACCAAACCAACCAGCGTACCAGTCTTAACTCGAGTTGAATTTTGGATCTCCACCTAATATTACCAACGCGTGTTAATTTCTAATGTAACTAAGTCAACGATGTCGACTAATTAGTTACTCTAATTTCCCCCTTTTTACAATTTACAACCGCCAACCTCTAACTTAACCAGTCCCCCTTCTAACCTCCCCCCTTTCTAGCCACCCTTCTTAAGCCTAAAAATTATTTTAAGCGCCGGGTGCTAAACCTCTCAAGAGAAAACCGTAGACCTGTTTCCAGGCCTGCTCAAGTAAAAACGTTCCTCAAAACTGGGGGAGTTCGCTTATCCAATTTTACACTTATCTCCTATAATGTAATGTGGATTCTAACGATACCCGTTCTGCCCAACTTGAGAACTCGAGAATTGCCAAATCCTTCTTGGCTGCTTTCCCACTCGACTGGTCACCTGTTCCAGTCCAGTCTCCTATTGGTTCAGCTCAAGTGTCCCTGAACCACTTTCCCACTCGGCTGGTCACTTCTTCCAGTCAAGTCTCCTATTGGTTCAGCTCAAGTGTCCCTGAACCACTTTCCCACTCGGCTGGTCACCTCTTCCAGTCAAGTCTCCTATTGGTCCAGCTAAGTTCCAAGCTATCTGAAAACCCTTGACGACGCCCCACTTCGGGCACTTTATTCAGTTTACTGGTTTAAATTGCTAGGTTGATCGAAACGATCGAACTTGTAAAACAGTATGGGTATACTATTTAATTAATATAAAGGTTTGATCCAACTAATCTGGTGTCAAAGTCACTGTCTTTTTTCGTTTTATGGTTTTTGTTCCTTTTTCTATTCTTTTTTGGTTTTTGTTTTGCTTTTTGTCTTTTTGCTCTTGTTTTTGTCTCCCTAGTTGCCCCCCTTTACTCGGTTAGCTAAGCCTCGTTCGGAGAGCGTACCAGGAAATTTTCTCGAGTTTTCTTAAAAAGCTATCACGGTACAACCTGAAGGTTTGCACGTTCCTGTCGAACCGTACCGCCGGTACTCTAGAATGGGCATTCAGCCCGAAGCTGTCTCAAGTGGGTTCGACTCCGTAGTCTTGATGTCGTAAACACCCAGGAGCGCCATAAAACACTATGTAACATTCGTCTACTGCAGTCACACATGAGGCTTAAGAAAAATAGGCCCTATAACCACTGGCTCAAGGGTCAGGGACACTATCTCTTGTGTTTTTCTACTTCAAGAACGGTCGGAGCCAGTTCGGTTCGCTTGTGACATGAGACTACGACCCGTTACAGCTTAAAGGCTACTACTAAAATATCCCCCCACTCTAGAATTAGAAACGTCCCCATACTTAGGTCTCTAGATACCCAAAATACATGAACGCCGTTAAAAACCGGGTTGGAACAATCCGTTAAGTTACTTTTTATTAGACAGTGGAACTTTGATCCATTTCAGATGGATCAACCTAAATTTCGCCTTACCTCAACATAACAATTATAAAACACACTCTAGGAATTTAAATTAAGTACTCACATTGTAGGACGCTCAAGAACCAGGAAGTAAATAAGTCGGTAAACAACTCAAGAATTAATAAAGTAACTAATATGAGTTTAATGTCAGTCAGTTTTAACAACAAGAACAAGTTTTTACTCTAGACTGCAAGTTCTCGTGAACCATTGGGACACTCTAGCTGTCCACCTTTCCACCGAAGGTTCACTCTGGTCCAGTCAATAATAGTATTCCAATCGTAATAATCCAACTCGAGGGAATGCTCTCGTCTCTGTCACAGATGGGACAGCTCTACTCTAGGTTATTATTGCTTTCGAAATTGCGAATAGCAATTTCCCACCAATTTTTCTAGCAACTTTCCCGCGATTGTTACTCAATTGTTCTGAAATTGTTCTAACTTCTTTTTCTGATTTTCAGTTCTCGCGAGAAAATCGTGCATGACAGGTTCCATTCGAAATTTTGAAAAATTAAATTTCACTCCGAAATCAAGTGTTTTTTGCTCCTCTCAAGGTCAAACTTCCAAATATGACCGACTGGCACAACTTAGTAAGCATCAGCTACCAGCAAATTCGATCAACTTGAACTAATTATTTGAACTAAGTTATGCGTGTATCAACATCTGTTTCAAAATTGGTTCATAATTTTTCCACAACTTTAGAAAATTTATATTTATTACAGCGTTCCTAAGTCATATGCAAAGTAGTAAAACAGGCCTGAGAGGGGAGAGTTAGCGTAGACTCGTACCACTAGCGATACAAACCTTTCTGGCAGTCTTTTTTTTAAATACTAGAGGAATCACAGCAGCTGAAGCCGATTGAAAAACTTTGGGACAAACGGCAATTTCTCTTGAAGCATCTCAAATCTCTGTCATCTCAATTTCGAAGCCTCCAAAAAATTTTAAAGAAAAGAGATCTAAAGTCTCAGAAGAGAATACTGAATTCCCAGTCTGTCGAAGTTAATACATCTGATTTTATTTTATTTATGATATAAACATACGATCTGTACAGAAGCACCGGTACACAGAGCTTCGCACCACTTGCGATGCAAGACAAGCATAAAAATATAAGTAGCAAAAAATGAAACAAGTTGAAATTAATAAATATCTAAATTCAAATTTTTGTATGTCTCGATAGAAGTTCACTCTAGTCGAATATGCTAGGTATTTGAATTTAATTTAGCAACGGAACAAATTTTACGAAGAGAAAACAAAGCCTGACAAATCTTTGAGCAGACACAAGTTGAGCCGGAAAAAAATGGTAATTGAAATTTTTTTAAAAAGTTTTAAGTCCCAACTGAAATCATATTCAACAAAACAAAACTTGCAACTACAAGGAAATTTGCTTACTGTACAAAAAAAATCAATGATGTGACAACTAAGCCAACAAAATTTGAGCATACAACAACTGAACTGAAAAAAATGATTTGTTGGATATGTTTTAAAATCCTGCAAGTCCCCCCGTGAAACTAGAATGAACAATCACTTGCAAATGCAAGAAAAGTTGCTTAGAGCACAAGCAAAAACCGTGATGAGGCAACTTAGACGACAAAAATTGAGCAGACAAACAAGATCAGGCAAATAACTTTTACCAAAAAAAAAATCAATCGCGCACATGCTGAAAAAAAACAAGATCCTGCCGAGACTCGAACTCCAAACCTTAAGGTGCAAAGGCTACGGCCTTAGCCATAGGCCAAGTAAGAAGGAGGCATGGGAAGAAAAGAAAAACATAGCCAACAGATAGTTGAAAAATATTCAATGAACGCAACTAAAGAAAAAATACTGACTTGCCTTTTGAAAAAACATCAACACCGAAAACATAAGATGGCCTTAAAGCTCTTTGAATTTCTCGAACGATTTATGATTGATACCTTTTTTTGATTAAAAAAAAACAAATTGAGAAAAGTGGATCAAAAAATAAAACTTTAGTTTCACTGGGAAATCTGAGAATTAAATTCAACTTTCGAAATCATACTCTTCGTTAACTTTACATTTTTGTTTTTCGATTTGTTGTTTGTCTCCATTTTACCAAAAGACCCGAGCTTACAAAAATACAAAAGTCCAACCGCAAACAAAGTAAACTTGAGCCTGAACAAACTCCAAGAGTTTTCCTGAAAAACAAATCACCGCGACCTATATAAGAGTCTGAACCATCTTTATCGACTCTTAAAAAGAGAAGAGAAGAACTGAGTGAAGAAGAAAAGAATTTGAGAAAAGTTGTTTACGGGAAAAAAAATTTTGTTCCGCATTACAAAATACTTGCTCTCGCAAGTGCAATAATCCATAGAAAAAATTTTTTTTCTAAGAATGGGTAACAAAAAATTAAATACTCGAAGTATTACCAAAAGAGTATTTAACAGGATTATGAAACAGCAAAAAAAAATTAAGGCACGGGCGCAACCAAGTTTCTTGCCAATTACGATGCAAAAACAAAAGGATGAGGTACAAAATTAGGAAAAGAACGAAGTTTTCAACATTTTGTGCACATGAAAACTGGAAAAAAAAAGCGAAGTAAAGCGTTTTTTGCAAGGCCATTGTTGCAAATTCAACGAAAAATAAAAAATAAAAGCGGAATTTCGAAATTTTACACAGTGGTAGAGCTTTGCCTCACTTGCGATACAAGGTAAGCGTTGCATTGGAATCATGGCGAATAGAAAATATGTCTGAAATCAAAACATCGAAATAAAAATTTGGGAAAATGGAAAATAAATTCAGAAAAGCAGTCAAAACAACAACCACCAGTAGTAAACAAACATTAAGTATTTACCGGGCGGTCCCAGTAAGGCCAGAAAAAGTTGGAAGACGCCCATTGAGTTGAAAACAAGAAATGGATTATGAAATTGTCATTAAGAAACATAAAGTTAGCAATTAAAATTTACAACTTCGAAATCTTGCAATTAAAACAACTTGACTTTTTTGGAGACAAAAACATTGGATTTTTGCAATTGAAGCGACACACAAAAAAATAAATACGCCACTAAAATATACGCCGAAACTATTTTGGCCGAAAAAATTTTTAAGCGAAAAAAAAACAAAAAAGAAAGCCAAAGAAAATATATATAAAATATTCTACGAGAAAAGAGAAAACTACAAAAAAAATTTTTTTTTAAATTTGTTTAAAACAACCTGCATTAATTATGTTTAATTTTGTGGTTTTTATTAAATGAAAAAATTTAAAAAAAAGAGCAAAAGATGTTCCTATAAGACATTGAAAACATCGAATGCTTTGGCCTAAATAGCAGCCAAAAAAAATCTGTAGAACCTAAATTATGCCTGCAATCGAAAGTAAAATAAAAAAGGAGTGCGGTCGAAAATTAAACAAACCTTACATCAAACTCAGACAATTGCAAACTTTAACCAGAAACAGATAATTACAAATTTTAACACGGAGGCGAAGCTGAGCTCGAGATACAAAACAAAATGCCAAAAATCAAAAAATTATGTGTCTAAAACGATATGTGAAAAACTTGAATGAATTGTTGTAGGCTAAAAAATCAATTATCGCTGCAATGTTATAAAACCTTACGGCAATGTTATAAAAAACAATTACCTAACACATGAAAAAGGATTCGGGCTACACAAACTCCATTTCTTTCTTTTTCACAGCCAGGCAGGTGGAAACGATAACAAAAAATTTTGGTGGAAAAATCGAGTTCCAGAAATTCTTAATTGCACTCAAACACATAGCTTAAAATTTTGCAACCAACCAACCTGCAAATGCCAGAGGAAAAATTTGGAATAAAAATGGCCCCTTCCGGTATCTGCTATAAGCTAAGATCATATTGAGAAAAAAACTTGACATAAAATTACAAAACAAACTAATGCAAAATTTTCAAACAATTGCCCAAAAAGAGCTTGAATTGCCAAAATGAACTTGCAGAAAACTTGACAAATTAATTCTGAAAGCCTAAAAAACTAATTACATCAAACATGAAAATGGTACGTCACGTTAAGATAGCTGGATGACAGGAAAAAATAGATGCCCGTGAAAGAAAGAGAAAAAAACACAAAAAATCATTTTTTCGAGAAGTTTCAGCCAAAAAAACACACTCCTGAATGACATGCAGCACGCGCCTCAATTTTTGCTGACGAAACACCAAAAAAAATGCAAAAAAAAAACATTTTCCTGAAAAGTATGAAATTTTTCTTTAATTTTTTTTACATTATAAAACAAACGTTATCCCATTAATTTGTATCGATTTAAAATAACATTGCTGAGCCCTAGAACAAAATAAAAAAAAACCTGATTAGATTTTTTAAAAATAACCAGAAACCATGATAAAAATTTTTGAAATAAAAAATCAAGGTATTGTGTTTTATTTAAATTTTTTATCGTCTAACAGAAAATTTAGTCGTGTATAAAAACCAGAAAATTAACAACTTAAATTACCCTCTTCAAAATGAAGAAAGAGAGTGCTAAAGGAATCTACCAAAAAAATAAATAAAACAACCGGCAAGTAAGCCGACAAACATTGGAACGAAGTAATTAATTATTTCGAACATTCTTTTTCTTATCTTAATTCTGATTGGTTAATATAGTATTTCTCTACTTTATGACCGGTCTACTTTTTGCTACGTAACCATTTAAGATTTCCATATGAATGTCAAAAAATGTTAAATTTTTGAAAGTCTGTTCTATCACACTGTAGCCGATAAAAATGATCAGACATAATAATCCGAAAAATATCTACTTCCTTTCTGCAAAACTATAATTACTCGCCAAACTCCCAAGTGCGTGCGTTACTAAACCAGAAGAAAAGAATTTGCTAATTAAATTTGATCTGTTGATAAAATAAGCTATAGAAGATTATCATTTTTTTCTAGAGAAATCGACCAAATATTAAAATTTTCTCATCCCCATCAATATTTTGAACACAACTGAGATTTCACTCATGACACTTCATGGTTTCGCCCATTACATCTAAAATGGTTTGGGTTATGGCTGCTTAATATTAATCATTAAGAAGCGTCTTTTCTTGTCAAACCTTCATCCAAGAAAATTTTTTAAGAGAAACTTTGCAATCAGAGGTGTAGAAAACTTTGCAATAGTCACTATTTAAATCAGCATGAAAAAGAATACAAAGCACATATTTGAAAAAATAATAATTTCAGCTTGCAAAAGTTGAACTGAAACTAGCAGAGAACACCATCAAAACAATAGAAGATAAAATAAATTTGTAAAAATAGTTTCAGAGATTATTTCGAGTAGTGATGATTCCTAGCGTGATATCATGACCACCAATGTTTTAACTGTGCACGTTCATGGTCAAACATTAAGAAATCAATAATTCTTATGCGGAGGATGATGAAAAAGCAAAAAGACCTTGACAAAAATGGAGAATTTATGCTGACCAAATTTATTGACCAATTGAAAAAAGAATTGTACGTCATGCTCAGAGGACTTCGACTATAGTATGAATGTATTGTAAGACGTTATTCTGAAAATCGTGACAAGTTTATGAAGAAAAAGAAAACTCGAACCAACCTGAAACCATGAAATGAGGTAGAATTGCTGTAAATGTACATAAAGCGCAAAATGTTAAACTTTTAAGCTAGCCGAAACGCTATAACCTTAAAAATGTCATAAGAGCATAATGTCAAAACCTAGCCGAACCAACAAATTACTTGAAGAATTACAAAACTGACTTTAACAGGTACTAAAAATTAATTAATGGTAGCCAATTTGTACAACTAATGGTTAACTGAAATAAAGAAACTGTCAAATATCTGACTTCTTTAAAAACAAAGCCGCGCCTGCAACTCATTTGGACACCGGCGAAGAGGAGTTTCACCTCAACTGCGATGAAAAAGAATGACATGGTACTGACAAGGTCTGATTTTGAGGTCAATGATTATTCATCCCATACCTTTTCTCGTGTTTTGATTTCATCAAAAATTTAGACAGTGTAGACAGGCAAAGCAGCGTTTCACGCTAATTGCGATAAAAACGAACAGCATGTCGTTCAAATTTTGTCGTTTTATACTCCGTGATTGGACGAGATACAATCGAACGAAATATTTTGGCAGATTTCAATTTTTATTGTTTTCCCAAAAAAGCGCTTGAAAAATGTTTAAGCTAATTTCATCGAAATAAAATGAAGTTTTCACGGCTCAAATAAAATGCTTAAAACATCATCCTTTTAAATGTCTAATAGCTCACTTTCATTGCGTGAGATTAGCAAAAATCAAATTTTCTAACTAATTTTTTCTCGACACTGGAAAACTTTTTAATGTCGACTGAATTATAAAACAAAGCGCAATTATGTGTTTTATATCACTCGACTCATTCTGATGATTGTCTTTGGTACCTGATTTTGCAAGGAAAAAAGATGAGCAGACCAGAAGACAACGGGTTCCCCACTTTCAACTTTTTTCTTAAATTGTTCATTAACAACTTCCCTAATATTTATGAGCTCTTTTTAATAACTTCATCTTTCGAATTTCTAAGTTGCAAATATATGTCCTTAAAACTCTTTGAATTTCAGAAACGATTAATGATTGACACTTTGTTGTTAAAAATAACCCAATTCGAAACCTAGATTAATATTCAAACTTTCGTTCCGCAGGGAAATCTGATGATTAAAATCCACTTTCGAAATTAGAAGACGATAACGTTTGGCCTGATATTTACACTTTAGCTGTTCAAAAGTGGGTTTTGGTTTCCTTTTAACAAAGGAAACGAACAAAACTTCAAACACAGAGGCGAAGCTCTTTGCGATACAAGAAAAAATCGGGAAAAAAATCGAAAATGTCAAAAACTAGATCTATCAAATTGAAAAAGTCTAGTTTTAAAACAAAAACATTCCGAGACAAAAGAATGCGAAATTAGCATCGGAAAATAATTTACATAGCGGTAAAAAAGCCCAAAAAACCTCAGCAGAAACCCTTGAAGCTGAAAAAAAATCAACAAAACTTAAGACTAATGAAAAATTATTAAGTCCCCCTCGCCCTCAAAACAACTATAAATGATACCGATATAATATCGGTAGAACCCTATCAAGCAAAAAAAAGACGAAAAAAATTGTTGTCTTGAAAAACTTGAGCTTTAACTTTTATAACGATTATAGCATTATGTGCAATCCAAAGGTGAGCATGAAAATATGTTTCCAATGATTTGATTTTCCTAATAATTACATAATTTGTAGGTATTCATTGTATTACCCTAACATTATTTTATGCTTTTATGCATGGTAACGATTTACGACTTCGGCGGTTTTACATACAACCGTTAATACATCTTCGATTAAAACGATAGTAATCGATGATGCAATTATCGATTTTTTCAATCAACGCAATTAGAAGTAAAAGCACAAGTTCAGATTTGCTACGTTCATCGGAGGTTTATCAAATATGATTTTTTTTCTGTTTTGACTGCTTTCCTGGACAACTACAATTACACGAAATTAAGAAGCGTTTTTACTTCGTTCATTGAGACTAAAAATACTTACTAGGTTTACTAACTATCTAAGAATTACACGTATATGAGTTACTGAAATTTGTCTTAAGCTCAATAAATCAGCTGCACTCAGAATTGGCTTTCAACGTTGTTTTAGTTTGAAATTCTTTTTAAACTCAATCTTGAAAAACACTCTTTGAGATTTAGAGCTGCCCACCTTCATAGCCTTTTCAGAAACAACGGAGTTCTATCTGAAGACTCACATTCCTCAACTGAAGAACAAGTTAGGAATTGCTATCCCGATCTCAAAAACAGCTACAACTCAACAATGAACTAACTCAGATTTTGTTTAAAATCGAATATTAAATAACGATGAACCTACGCAAAAATTTAAGTATGCCTTCTTCGATCGCACAAAGGTCCCAGAATGGGGTCAAAACAACTAAACTTTGATTGTGAAACCAAATGACTAAATTCCATAAGAATAAATTGATGTTTTTCCCGGTTTTTTTCTCGCTTAATTTTGGAATAGTGCTACCATCATTCCTCTGACAGCTACAAATCGTGATTCTGCAGTAAACATCTCTTTGCCTAAATGTCTCTAAGTTTCCTAGTGATTAAAAATTTGGAAAAAAAACACTTAATTTTGGTGCTTTTCAAGTGTCATTTAATCAACCAGGCAAACCGTCTTGAGTTTCACTTCAACTCGGGTTCAAACGTTTATGTTGAGAGTTCAACACAGATTTACCTGGCTGTGCTTATATCAAGTAAGAGTTTTCTCTAGTCCATTCTTCTAGCAAAAAAAAAACGGAATAACCAATTCTTCCCCCGTACAAAATCTTGACAATAAATAATGCAGAATCGTAGCTAACTGTAAAAGTGGACATTAGTCCCGTTGTATGCCCTCTCCTCGTCTTTCTCCATTAAGTAAGGTTCTAGTATACTCTTTGCTTCGTACTTTTAAATGAGTTTTGTTTCTTTATTACCTGCATTTTTAAGCAAATTAACTAATTATACGGCTTCTTTGCTTTGGAAATTATTGGCATATTTCGATCAAAATAATTCTAGTTCAATAGTTTTCAGCTACTCTTACCTAAAATTGTCCACATCCGATTTATCTAATCACGGCATTGTTGGTTCAATTTGTAGATGCATCTATCGAATGTTCATTCAGGGCGTTCAATATTTGATTTTCAGTTCCTAAAAGTTATGCGACACTTTGCCTCTGACTTTGAAGTCATTGATTATCCAATTAAGCTACCTTTTCATGCTTTGATTTTTGAGCTGTTATCGCGGTCATTCTACGAGTTTTTAAACTGGCTCCGGTTGCACTTAAACCTCCTTCGCCAGTCTTATGCCAATTCAATTCGATACCACATGTCATTAGCTATTTTGGACCAGGTCATATTTGATGCCTTTCGGCTTACCTTTGACAGAGTTGAAAAGATTTAGGAAAAAACAGTAAATTGAATTTGATTAATGCATGCACCAAATAACAATTGAATTCATATAACGTTGCTTTGAAGTTGAATCCGATTATACATAATTTTAAACTACTTGAAAAATTCGGGCGATACGTGTGTTGTTCATTAGTTGAGTGAAGTAAGCAAATCCTAATGAGTGAGTCAGTTAAGGTAGGCGGTTATCCAAGGAAGAACTGGACGAAAGAGACAACAAGGAACAGTTCGGGTTTGCCGTGTCGCATGATAACAATCAGCAGTTGTCATTGCCCGCCCACTCATTCTGCACAGCTTACTCCCTCTACGTGGCCACCATTCAAATCTTGGCAATCTTCTCTCCGTCTACTTTGGGGTTGGCTAGGCGGAGTGCATTCTGACCTTCAGTTCGGTAGTCGAAAGAGCACGCGTGGTCGTCTGGGTACCGGTGCATGCTGCAATAGAGCCCGCCACATCTGCAGCTCATGTCTATACACAATAAGTCAACTTCACAATCCCAAACAAAAGTATCAACAGTCCAGAAAATCAGAGACTTTTTTCTTCGTTTTAATGCATCTAGAACACCAATCAATGCAAAAAAATATGTTGACAGTGTAATTAGACACACACTTATAGTGGAATTGTATGCAAACCTGTTAAGCCGAGCTTCTTTTTGCAGACTTTACAACGTGGTTTGGAGCTTTTATTCTGTGATGTAGATGGGGAAGCATCTGCAGTGACGCTGGCTGCTTCGTCTGAGGTGCTTTCTGTTGCTGATGAGGATGAGGCAGCGGCGATGCTGGAAATATTTGTCGGTAGGCCCCCGCTCGTCGCAACAGACTCGCCTAGTCGGTTGTCGCTGTCAGCTGACGGATTGATCGCTTCACTGCCTCTCGGGATAAATGAGCAACTGTTGTTGTTTGAGCTTAAGGTTCCCGTGGTTCTTTCTCTTGCGTTCCCACCTATCAATTTTACTAATGACAATTTGAAGTTATTATAATCTTGTATATTTGTTCTGATCATTGGAAAAGGGGATGAACTGTATTTGGGCTTGTTTTAGTTTTTTCTTTTCGTTTTCCGCGCGAAATCAGGTACCTTAAATAATCAACGGACTGGGTTGAGTGATATATCATATTAAAACCCTTTCAGTCGTGATCCGAACAACATAAAAATCCCAGTATCAAGAAAAACCGTTTTGAAGTTTTTGATTTTTCGCCTTGATTCGTGTGTTAAGCGAGCGAGCATGCTTTCTTCTGCTTACAACAACTTCTTTATGCTTAATGATAATTTAACTCGAATAAAGTTTGTTTTTGGAGTTTTTTAACGCCATTTAGGGAATCAAAACTTCAATAAATTTCTGCAAAACAATGTTACATTTTTTCGACCTTTTGATGATTTGTTTTTGCGTTCATAGACATTTTCTTCAAAAAATGTAAAGCGATTTGTCAATTTAACAATTACTGTCGAACGTGCCTAATTTCTAGTTTTTTGTTCGAATCCTTTTGTCACACCACCCACAAATAACACCACTAATTTGGAAAATATTTTTTATTGGATTTTTGAAACACTTTGTCGGAATACCCTCTGCTATTTGCACAGTAACCAGCTAGCCTTGTTTCTATATTTGTGTGTTTTTCAAAGACTATGGTGGCACCAATATTTGCGGTTAGAAAAAAAGAAGGTTCTTAATAATGCACTAAGCTGACGCGAGTGTAGTTATTCCGATTGAAAGTAGAAAAAAATACCGTTCAGATTGAAACTACTAAGCCGATAAAATATAAGCCGAAATAATTTCTGCAGAATACAGTGCTGATTTAAATTATCCGGATAAAATGAACAAAACTTGAATTTTCAAACTCGTTTTTCTCAAATTAGGTTAAAGTTAGACAAAAAATGAAGGAAACAAAAGGTGCTTAGAATTTCATCAGAATTAATATGGTGCTATTTTTTCTCCTAAATTTTGAACCAAAATTTTACCCCATAAATGGGTCATTTTGGCTTTTTCAATTATTCTCTGTCACCTTGTACCTCACTTTCTGCGAATTTCTTATCATGTCATTGCCAACATCCGGCCTTTTTATCTGATAGATTTCCCATATGGTGCACTCTTTCCTTCCCGGTGCTATCTTGGTTTCATGCTTCAGTCGTTGTTTTGCTATTTGAAATAAAAATTTTTTAAACCAAAAATTACGCTGAAACTACTTTGTTGAATGATGAGAAATTTATATCGCAAGAAGCCTCTTACACAGCCCAACAAAGCTCTTGAAGGGTTGAATCTCCAAAATATTGCGCAAATTGTTTAAAATTTGCTTTTAAGCACAAATTTTGGGTTTTATATGGTAAAAGTCGCATTTCTTGACTATCAAGCGAAAAATTCTTTTCTTATACAGGTTTTTGAAGATTCAACCCTTCAATAACTTTGTTGAGCTGTGTAAGAAGCTTCTTTCGATATAAATTTCTCATCATTCAACAAAGTAGTTTCAGCGTAATTTTTGATTTATTGAAAAAAGCCAAAATTACCCATTTTAGGGGTAACATTTTGGCTAAGAATTTCGGAGAAAAAATTGCACTATAATAATTCTGATGAAATTCTAAGCAACTTCTGTTCTCTTCATTTTTTGTCTAATTTTAACCCAATTTGAGAAAAACGAGTTTGAAAATTCAAATTTTGTTCATTTTGTCCGGATAACTTAAATCAGCACTGTACATTTTTTAAACAACAAAAAAGAAAGTATACGAAGTCATGGTTAAGAAAATTGCAAACAGCAGAAAAAAAATCAAAAAACCTAAAGCAACTAATTTAACTACAAAAAAAAACAATTCTACGATGTGGCAACTAGGCCGGCAAAACATTAGCAGACAAATTATAAGCCGAGTTTTGGCTGAAACAGAATATTTGAAGCCTAGGCGCTTTCGTTTCCGGGGACGCAAAGAAATTTGAATTTATTATGAACTGAATTTATATTTACTATTTCTAATTTGACCAATCTGTGAACGAAGTTATTCACGGGGAAAAAGTCTAATACCCGATAGCAAGAGTAAAAAACGTTGTGGATCTTAAATTTTCTTTGCAGTCACCCAAATTTTAAAACCTTTTCAACTGCATTTGATCTTTTCAAGTATTCATGCTCAAATTCGAAAAAAACGTTTAACAAAATCCAAAGCTATGTAGATCGAATAAAGAACATTATTACTCACTCGGTGCTACAGAAACGGACGTTTCCTCTTTCCTCAAGTCTCGAAAACATTTCGAGCACATTCCTTCAGTATTTGGTGATCCATAAAAGCCGCATCCATTTTTGCAAAAGGACGGACTTGTCATAGCTTTGTCATCAGTTCCGGCCATTTTTTCCTGAAAGTAAACAGGTCAATATGTACATATCCTTAAAAAATTAAGACAACCTAAACAAAACAGACTATTCTTACCCTTTTGATGAAAAATACAACAGATATTCTTCAGTTTAAAGTTTTTTTGATCCTTTAATTATTTTTGTCAATATTTTTGTCCGAGGCGAGAACAAGATCGTCTGACCGAGGTCATGTGAGGAGTCAACATCTGGTCATCGAAAACATGCAAAAACGAAGAGTTTCGACAAAATCAACAAATCGTCAGGCCAAGTTGAAAATTTTTTGAAGATCATACTTTGCTGTACACCAAACAATCAGTTTTTTGCCAAACAACTGTGAAATTGATGCGAAAACAACCACAAATAAGAAATAATTTAAAAAATAAATTTTTGATCGCGACAGAAATTCGAAATTTTCAAAACAAAATGTTTTTTTTTCACTGCTAGTTTTTTAAATTAAATAGTTGATGTTTTTGCCTACTGATTTCTACATTTTGAAAGAGAAAAATCTAATTTTTTTTTCAAGTATATCTCCGGGTGAAGGCTTTTTTGCCCCCCATTGAGTAAAAACAAGCCATGAGTCAACAACAACTGACGGAATCTCAGCTACCAATTACTCACGAAGTGCTGATTGAAACGGAGACAAATTTCAGAAACGCGCTAACAGCAAGCAAATCGACGACAGAAACAAAACAAATCCAAATATTCAAAATCATCCCCCCATTCTCGAGAGAAATTGTAAAGTCAGCTGAAAATCTGGCGCAGGCATATCGAAGTTGTGCTTCCGATATACTTAAACAATTCCCCACAACAATGCAACAGAAGATGACAATCTCAAAAACAATAACTGTGACGAAAGATGTCCGCAAACTTCATACACTGACAGTTATTGTTCCCCCCGAAGCAGAGCAATTCATAACTAGCATCAAAAGCGAAGGAATCATTCTACTTAACAGGACGGTATTTCCCATGGGATGCTTTCCAAGGTCTCATAGACCCAAGAACATTTACCCTAAACTAGCAAAAATCAAATTGTCGAACTTGTCTTATGTATGCAACGATATCGAAGCGAAATTAATTCTCCAATTGCCAGAAGACATAATTCATAGCCCCATAATCCAACGTGAGACCTGTATCGTAACTGAACCGGGTCAGTATGTTTACACAGGAAGAGCAATTTTAGAGGTTAAAATACAAAACGAAGAACAAGAGAAAAAGCTGAAGGACTGGTCTTACAAATCGAGAATGGATGGCTTCAAAATGTGGGAAGGTGTAGAAATCTCGTTTCACATTTCTTCACTACATGAATGTCAAAAATGCTAGATGTCTGGACGCCAAGAAAAAAGTCATCACGATGATTGGTGCAACATAGGGAACCAAATAACCAAAAATCCAAATAATCACTACCCACAAAAACCAAGCTCCAATAATGCCAGCGACGAGAAAAACGATGACGAAACAACAAGCGATAAGTTTTGTAATGGTACCGAAAATGAAGAAGATAAGAATGTTGAAGCACCACCATCTAGAGTTTTGATTGATGAATCTAAGACAAACAGTGCAGCAACTCCAAGCGAAGAAAAACAAAAGGACGAGGTTCTCAACAATCACTCTGCAAAAGAAAAGAAAGACAATTTAAATGTCGAAAATAACAAACGGAAATGTTCCTCTGACGGAAGAATGCTTACAAAACGAGAGCGTGAAACTTCACCAACCTCTTGGTCAGTTTTAACACGGAAGAAAGGGCCAAAAATGAAATCTAAAAATAACGGAGAAGACTTGGTTGGAGGGAAGTTTTAGCAAAATTTCTATGTGCGAAAAACCAGATTTTTTTCCGTTAATATTTTTAGCATAGGAAATCCAGCTAAATTACACTCACTTATCAAAAAATGCCAAGTTTTAAAAAAATCGCCCAGTTTTGATTTTGTGCATTCAGGAAGCAAAAATAACGAAACTTACAAATATACATTTGAGTTTACTGGATAAATATAATGTTTTATTCGATTTCATACCGGGCTCAAATAATTCTGGTGGTTTCTTAACGTTATGGTGATCAAACTTGAGTCCTGCAAAAAGAATTGCTTCAAGTACAGGTTTTCAACTGTTAAAGTTTGTCAAACTTGGTTGGTTTGTTATCAACGTTTATGCGAACCCAATTTCATTCCAAGCAACTTTGAATTCCCTGAAATTAAGCATCAAATTTATACCTAATAAATCAAAAATTATCATGATGGGTGACTTTAATGCGCTGAGTTATGATAATGTTAACAGTTCTTCAATACTGAATTTAAATGATGCACGTATCAAACGATTTACCCAACTCAAAGAACAAATTCTTGATTGTTTTGGTTTTGTTGATTTTGCACTCAAGAATGATTTTTGTGATTATACACATTATGACAAACAACATAAAACTTTTGCACGCTTAGATTATGTTTTTATAAAATTCGAAACAGAGTATGACTCTATGCAAAGCATTCAAATATCAATTTCTGATCATTTGCTCTTACACGTTTTTGTTAAGCCATCTAACTTGTATCAGCGCGGCCCTAGTTACTGGAAATTAAATGAAAAAATTTTAAACAACAACGCCAGCTTAATTCGTGAAGATCTAAAAAACTTTTACGAAAATGAATCACCAAGTAGTTACGAAAACTTTAAGCACAATTTTCGTGACCTTTTGAGGTTTATTCAAGAGAACAAAAAGCGTGTAGATCAGAACGAACTTAATTTATTGAAGTATCACGAAAATGTTCTCAGAGATTGCATTCACCGCGGAAAAGGTCCGAACCCTAATTTGATTGAAAAATATCATTTGGTGCTGGAACATCTTCAAAACGTTTCCAAGGAAAACGATTTTTCAGATTATCGAAAAATTCAGAAAACTCTCAGCTATACATTCGAGGGTGTTCCCAAATTTTGTAGTTAATGAACATCATAGAACACAATTAACTCAATCAAACGAATTCAAGTGGATCAGAACGTTTATCATACGGATGAGGATATTCTTAATCAATCTCGATAGTATTTTTCAAATATTTTTCCAAATAGTTCTACAACAGACTCCGATCAACTACTAATGACATTTTAATCAAAAAATAAACTCGAAAAAAATGAGAATGATGGCTATAATTACTTTACAGAAGAGAAAATTCACTTGGCTATAGACAAATTGAAATTGAAAAGCTCGCCTGGACCAGACGGCCTTACTTCTAAGCTATATGAGACTTTCACGGATGAGTTTTGTTTAATTTTAGCTAAAGTTTTTAATCATTTTGTTCATGGTGGAAAACTTCCAAACAGTTTTTATTTAGCAATAATCAAACTGCTCCCAAAATCTGAAAATGCCATAGCAGTACAAGATTTTCGCCTCATCAGCCTTATGAATACTGACGCAAAAATCTTTGCCCATGTAGTCTGTAATCGAATTAAAAAAGACTTTTGCAAAGTTGTGAAAAAAACCATCAGCACGCGTATTTGCCTGGAAGACAAATGCACACAGCAATACGAAAGTTGAAAAAAGCGATTACTCCAGAACGATTGGCTACCCGAGGTTCATGTGCTGTAAAATTAGACTTTTCTAAAGCATTTGACAGAGTTGACAGATCACTTCTCATCAAAATTTTGAAAGGGTTAAACCTTGATGAGTTTTCAGTTAGAGCTATTGAAACTTTGTATTTAGACTCAAAAGCAGTAATTGAGATAAATGGTTTTTTATCAGCCAGCTTCAAAATTCATCGCGGTGTGAGACAAGGTTGCCCTCTTTCCGCATTTTTATTCATAGTTTTTATCGAACCCCTTCTTCAAGCAATTGAATCTACAGAAGCAATTGAAGGTTTCGGGATATTGTGCCCCAAACTAGTTTCATATGCAGATGACATAACTTGCCCCCACCAAAGACAAACCCCCAATTAAAGAAATGCAGGAGAAGAGTATAAATATGTTTGGAGTCAGGAAACAATTGACCATTGATAGAATGGAATTGAAGATTGAGAAACGGCATTTAATCAGAATTGGACACATACTTAGAATGGACAACAACAGGTTAACTAAGCAATTGGTATTGGGCTGTCCAGCTCCAGAAATTTCGGACCAGCATAGAAAAGCCAGACAAACCGCTATTGGATACTGGAGGACACTGCTGAGAAATGCAGGCCAAGTTCCGGATACCATCGAAAGCTTAGCATTAAACCGGATGAAATACCAGAAGTTCATCGAAGAGAGAGTGAGAAAAATCAGAATATGGGAGAACAAAAAATCAGATAAAGAGATCACAGAAAGGAACCAAACAGCAGAAATAAATACATCCACAACATGCTCAATACGTGAACGAAAAAGTAAGAGCCTAACGGGCCTGAAAATACATGTTACAAGGATGCATAGAAAGGATCGGGACGAAAAACAAACCTGTGAAAGATGCAAAAAGACGGTAGCCAAAAAGTCGGCCTTTAGAAATCATAAGAAAAAAAGCATGACCACCACCGCGACAAATCGACGACCCGAAGAGAAGAAAAACTTCCTCATATGCGCAGTCTCATTATCGAAGACAAACTTGGGAAGGCATATTCGGACGAGCCATGGCATGCCCTAACAGGGTCGAGATGTCGGACCAAGACCAATACCAAAACACTTTAATTACTGTACAAAGACCTGTGCGCTAAGTTTATTAAAACGTAAAAAAAGAGTAGTTCAATTTTTCTCATGATTTGCTCAGATAAAATGGGAAAGAATTGAATTAAATGCGATGCATTTACTGCTGGTATAAAATCATCAAGTTCGGGCTCAACCTCAGAAATCATATTAAACCTGTAACTGAAAACGAAATGTTTCAACTTCAAAAGAAGTGGTAAGTTTAATTGACAGTTTATACATATTTATTTACTTACAAAAACGCAACTCACGCCATGTTTTTGAATGAGTTTACTACGTTTATATAAATCTACGTATGGAAACGGAACTCACTCTATAGCTTTGCATGAAAGAATACTAATAGCTTGTATTTGACTAATGTTGAACCCTTAAAATTTCTTTTTTGTTGAAGTACTCTTGGTATATTGATACAATCAAAATACACATCACAATTCAGTTGGGTGGATGTTTTTAGTTGGGAGAGGAAAAACATACCTTTTGGAGCCCAGTTCAATTTTTCTAAAACAAAAAAAAAATTGCAAAAATCTAAATTTAGTAAACGTATTAAAAAAGCAGTGCAAACACAGCCGGAAAACAATTTAATTTTGAAAAAACAATTGACACGATTGGCAATTTTATTATTTTGCGTGTTCATTTCAATAAAACTGGACTTGATTGAACCTCGACTTTGAAAAAAAAAATTTTGCTGGGTTGTTTTGAGAAAAGAACAGCAAAGTGCGAATGATATTTTTGTTTATCGTTAACCAACTTGACCAGTTTATATCGTTAAAGTAGAAATCTTTCACAATTTTAACTTGATTTTTTTTTTCGATAAGCTTTAAGTGATTCTTGTTATAATTTGAGTTTTCTTTCCAGTCTGAAACCAATCAATTATTTTTTGGTGATAATTTTTGTTGAAAAAACTTTCGAAGTGATTTTATAACATTTAAGGTCTGTTAGAATGAGTGAGGAAGAATAATCTGTTTTTAAACGATATCAAAGCAAAAAAATTTTCCGTGTTTCATGGTTACCTAAAGGATAATCAAAAACGTTTTAGCCAATTCATTAACATCAAAAATTTTAAATCCATATAAAACAAAAAAAAGTTAAACAGAACAAAAAAAATTAAATCCTTATCAAACAAAAACAAATTTCCAAAATTATTTTCTCCGCTTTATTCAAAACAGGAATGTTATGATGCCGCATCAATAAAATTTGCTAGGAAACAAAAAAAAGCCTTTTCATTTTTCAAAGTACATTGTTCTAGAAAACTTGAAAATTGTTTTGTCTGGGTGAAAACAGGAGAATTGAGAAGCCTAGCTCCAAGTTGGGCGATTACTCAATGATTATTCCAATCACAGAATTTCTGAATGTAGGTTTTCAGGATTTTAACGAATAAAAAAATCCAAGAGAGTAAGGAAGCCCAAGATAACTTTTGCTTGATGGTTGACATGCGTGATTATATTGTACATGTACCTATGTTTTTTTGTATGTAAGTTAGTATGTATGTTTGTATATATGTTTGTAAAATTATGTATGTATGCATGTCCGTATGTATATACGTTAGTATCTATCTTTGTGTATATGTTTG